>NC_060113.1:12809598-13128281 GCF_021155765.1 Diprion similis | reverse complement strand
CATGCTAGCGACCTAAAACTTGTTTTATCGCATACAGCCCGTCAAATTACGCCGGAAACGGTCGTCTTTGTTTTGATATTGCTCGATGGACGAAGTCGGAGTCCGTTTGTTTGTTTTTCAGATATCGGTTAGTAACTTTTTTTCTATACATGCTAGCGACCTAAAACTTGTTTCATCGCATTCAGCGCGTCAAATTACGCCGGAAACGGTCGTCTTTGTTTTGATATTGCTCAAAACACAAAGTCGAATTCCGTACGTTTGTTTCGTGGATATCGGTGAGTAACTTTTTTTCTATACATGCTAGCGACCTAAAACTTGTTTTATCGCATTCAGCGCGTCAAATTACGCCGGAAACGGCCGTCTTTGTTTTGATATCGCTCGAAACACGAAGTCGAAGTCCGTTTGTTTGTTTTTCAGATATCGGTTGGTAACTTTTTTTCTATACATGCTAGCGACCTGAAACTTGTTTTATCGCATACAGCCCGTCAAATTACGCCGGAAACGGTCGTCTTTGTTCTGATATTGCTCGATGGACGAAGTCGGAGTCCGTTTGTTTGTTTTTCAGATATCGGTTAGTAACTTTTTTTCTGTACATGCTAGCGACCTAAAACTTGTTTCATCGCATTCGGCGCGTCAAATTACGCCGGAAACGGTCGTCTTTGTTTCGATATTGCTCAAAACACGAAGTCGAATTCCGTACGTTTGTTTCGTGGATATCGGTGAGTAACTTTTTTTCTATACATGCTAGCGACCTAAAACTTGTTTTATCGCATTCAGCGCGTCAAATTACGCCGGAAACGGTCGTCTTTGTTTTGATATTGCTCAAAACACGAAGTCGAATTCCGTACGTTTGTTTCATGGATATCGGTGAGTAACTTTTTTTCTATACATGCTAGCGACCCAAAACTTGTTTTATCGCATTCAGCGCGTCAAATTACGCCGGAAACGGCCGTCTTTGTTTTGATATTGCTCGAAACACGAAGTCGAAGTCCGTTTGATTGTTTTCCAGATATCGGTTGGTAACTTTTTTTCTATACACGCTAGCGACCTAAAACTTGTTTTATCGCATTCAGCGCGTCAAATTACGCCGGAAACGGTCGTCTTTGTTTTGATATTGCTCGATGGACGAAGTCGGAGTCCGTTTGTTTGTTTTTCAGATATCGGTTAGTAACTTTTTTTCTATACATGCTAGCGACCTAAAACTTGTTTCATCGCATTCAGCGCGTCAAATTACGCCGGAAACGGCCGTCTTTGTTTTGATATTGCTCAAAACACGAAGTCGAAGTCCGTTTGATTGTTTTTCAGATATCGGTTGGTAACTTTTTTTCTATACACGCTAGCGACCTAAAACTTGTTTTATCGCATTCAGCGCGTCAAATTACGCCGGAAACGGTCGTCTTTGTTTTGATATTGCTCAAAACACGGAGTCAATTTCCGTTCGTTTGTTTTGTGGATATCGGTGAGTAACTTTTTTTCTATACATGCTAGCGACCTAAAACTTGTTTTATCGCATTCAGCCCGTCAAATTACGCCGGAAACGGTCGTCTTTGTTCTGATATTGCTCGATAGACGAAGTCGGAGTCCGTTTGTTTGTTTTTCAGATATCGGTTAGTAACTTTTTTTCTATACATGCTAGCGACCTGAAACTTGTTTCATCGCATTCAGCTCGTCAAATTACGCCGGAAACGGTCGTCTTTGTTCTGATATTGCTCAAAACACGGAGTCGAATTCCGTTTGTTTGTTTCGTGGATATCGGTAAGTAACTTTTTTTCTATACATGCTAGCGACCTAAAACTTGTTTTATCGCATTCAGCCCGTCAAATTACGCCGGTAACGGTCGTCTTTGTTCTGATATTGCTCGATAGACGGAGTCGGAGTCCGTTTGTTTGTTTTTCAGATATCGGTTAGTAACTTTTTTTCTATACATGCTAGCGACCTAAAACTTGTTTCAATCGCATTCAGCGCGTCAAATTACGCCGGAAACGGTCGTCTTTGTTTTGATATTGCTCAAAACACGAAGTCGAATTCCGTACGTTTGTTTCGTGGATATCGGTGAGTAACTTTTTTTCTATACATGCTAGCGACCTAAAACTTGTTTTATCGCATTCAGCGCGTCAAATTACGCCGGAAACGGCCGTCTTTGTTTTGATATCGCTCGAAACACGAAGTCGAAGTCCGCTTGTTTGTTTTTCAGATATCGGTTGGTAACTTTTTTTCTATACATGCTAGCGACCTGAAACTTGTTTTATCGCATACAGCCCGTCAAATTACGCCGGAAACGGCCGTCTTTGTTTTGATATTGCTCGAAACACGAAGTCGAAGTCCGTTTGATTGTTTTTCAGATATCGGTTGGTAACTTTTTTTCTATACACGCTAGCGACCTCAAACTTGTTTTATCGCATTCAGCGCGTCAAATTACGCCGGAAACGGCCGTCTTTGTTTTGATATTGCTCGAAACACGAAGTCGAAGTCCGTTTGATTGTTTTTCAGATATCGGTTGGTAACTTTTTTTCTATACACGCTAGCGACCTAAAACTTGTTTTATCGCATTCAGCCCGTCAAATTACGCCGGTAACGGTCGTCTTTGTTCTGATATTGCTTGATAGACGAAGTCGGAGTCCGTTTGTTTGTTTTTCAGATATCGGTTAGTAACTTTTTTTCTATACATGCTAGCGACCTAAAACTTGTTTCATCGCATTCAGCGCGTCAAATTACGCCGGAAACGGTCGTCTTTGTTTTGATATTGCTCAAAACACGAAGTCGAATTCCGTACGTTTGTTTCGTGGATATCGGTGAGTAACTTTTTTTCTATACATGCTAGCGACCTAAAACTTGTTTTATCGCATTCAGCGCGTCAAATTACGCCGGAAACGGCCGTCTTTGTTTTGATATCGCTCGAAACACGAAGTCGAAGTCCGTTTGTTTGTTTTTCAGATATCGGTTGGTAACTTTTTTTCTATACACGCTAGCGACCTAAAACTTGTTTTATCGCATACAGCCCGTCAAATTACGCCGGAAACGGTCGTCTTTGTTCTGATATTGCTCGATGGACGAAGTCGGAGTCCGTTTGTTTGTTTTTCAGATATCGGTTAGTAACTTTTCTTCTATACATGCTAGCGACCTAAAACTTGTTTTATCGCATTCAGCGCGTCAAATTACGCCGGAAACGGCCGTCTTTGTTTTGATATCGCTCGAAACACGAAGTCGAAGTCCGTTTGTTTGTTTTTCAGATATCGGTTGGTAACTTTTTTTCTATACATGCTAGCGACCTAAAACTTGTTTTATCGCATACAGCCCGTCAAATTACGCCGTAAACGGTCGTCTTTGTTCGGATATTGCTCGATGGACGAAGTCGGAGTCCGTTTGTTTGTTTTTCAGATATCGGTTAGTAACTTTTTTTCTATACATGCTAGCGACCTAAAACTTGTTTCATCGCATTCAGCGCGTCAAATTACGCCGGAAACGGTCGTCTTTGTTTTGATATTGCTCAAAACACGAAGTCGAATTCCGTACGTTTGTTTCGTGGATATCGGTGAGTAACTTTTTTTCTATACATGCTAGCGACCTAAAACTTGTTTTATCGCATTCAGCGCGTCAAATTACGCCGGAAACGGTCGTCTTTGTTTTGATATTGCTCAAAACACGAAGTCGAATTCCGTACGTTTGTTTCATGGATATCGGTGAGTAACTTTTTTTCTATACATGCTAGCGACCCAAAACTTGTTTTATCGCATTCAGCGCGTCAAATTACGCCGGAAACGGCCGTCTTTGTTCTGATATTGCTCGAAACACGAAGTCGAAGTCCGTTTGATTGTTTTACAGATATCGGTTGGTAACTTTTTTTCTATACACGCTAGCGACCTAAAACTTGTTTTATCGCATTCAGCGCGTCAAATTACGCCGGAAACGGTCGTCTTTGTTTTGATATTGCTCAAAACACGGAGTCAATTTCCGTTCGTTTGTTTTGTGGATATCGGTGAGTAACTTTTTTTCTATACATGCTAGCGACCTAAAACTTGTTTTATCGCATTCAGCCCGTCAAATTACGCCGGAAACGGTCGTCTTTGTTCTGATATTGCTCGATAGACGAAGTCGGAGTCCGTTTGTTTGTTTTTCAGATATCGGTTAGTAACTTTTTTTCTATACATGCTAGCGACCTAAAACTTGTTTCATCGCATTCAGCGCGTCAAATTACGCCGGAAACGGTCGTCTTTGTTCTGATATTGCTCAAAACACGGAGTCGAATTCCGTTTGTTTGTTTCGTGGATATCGGTGAGTAACTTTTTTTCTATACATGCTAGCGACCTAAAACTTGTTTTATCGCATTCAGCCCGTCAAATTACGCCGGAAACGGTCGTCTTCGTTTTGATATTGCTCAAAACACGAAGTCGAATTCCGTTCGTTTGTTTCGTGGATATCGGTGAGTAACTTTTTTTCTATACATGCTAGCGACCTGAAACTTGTTTTATCGCATTCAGCGCGTCAAATTACGCCGGAAACGGTCGTCTTTGTTTTGATATTGCTCAAAACACGAAGTCGAATTCCGTTCGTTTGTTTCGTGGATATCGGTGAGTAACTTTTTTTCTATACATGCTAGCGACCTAAAACTTGTTTTATCGCATTCAGCGCGTCAAATTACGACGGAAACGGCCGTCTTTGTTTTGATATTGCTCGAAACACGAAGTCGAAGTCCGTTTGTTTGTTTTTCAGATATCGGTTGGTAACTTTTTTTCTATACATGCTAGCGACCTAAAACTTGTTTTATCGCATACAGCCCGTCAAATTACGCCGGAAACGGTCGTCTTTGTTTTGATATTGCTCGATGGACGAAGTCGGAGTCCGTTTGTTTGTTTTTCAGATATCGGTTAGTAACTTTTTTTCTATACATGCTAGCGACCTAAAACTTGTTTCATCGCATTCAGCGCGTCAAATTACGCCGGAAACGGCCGTCTTTGTTTTGATATTGCTCAAAACACGAAGTCGAAGTCCGTTTGATTGTTTTTCAGATATCGGTTGGTAACTTTTTTTCTATACACGCTAGCGACCTAAAACTTGTTTTATCGCATTCAGCGCGTCAAATTACGCCGGAAACGGTCGTCTTTGTTTTGATATTGCTCAAAACACGGAGTCAATTTCCGTTCGTTTGTTTTGTGGATATCGGTGAGTAACTTTTTTTCTATACATGCTAGCGACCTAAAACTTGTTTTATCGGATTCAGCCCGTCAAATTACGCCGGAAACGGTCGTCTTTGTTCTGATATTGCTCGATAGACGAAGTCGGAGTCCGTTTGTTTGTTTTTCAGATATCGGTTAGTAACTTTTTTTCTATACATGCTAGCGACCTGAAACTTGTTTCATCGCATTCAGCTCGTCCAATTACGCCGGAAACGGTCGTCTTTGTTCTGATATTGCTCAAAACACGGAGTCGAATTCCGTTTGTTTGTTTCGTGGATATCGGTGAGTAACTTTTTTTCTATACATGCTAGCGACCTAAAACTTGTTTTATCGCATTCAGCCCGTCAAATTACGCCGGTAACGATCGTCTTTGTTCTGATATTGCTCGATAGACGGAGTCGGAGTCCGTTTGTTTGTTTTTCAGATATCGGTTAGTAACTTTTTTTCTATACATGCTAGCGACCTAAAACTTGTTTCAATCGCATTCAGCGCGTCAAATTACGCCGGAAACGGTCGTCTTTGTTTTGATATTGCTCAAAACACGAAGTCGAATTCCGTACGTTTGTTTCGTGGATATCGGTGAGTAACTTTTTTTCTATACATGCTAGCGACCTAAAACTTGTTTTATCGCATTCAGCGCGTCAAATTACGCCGGAAACGGCCGTCTTTGTTTTGATATCGCTCGAAACACGAAGTCGAAGTCCGTTTGTTTGTTTTTCAGATATCGGTTGGTAACTTTTTTTCTATACATGCTAGCGACCTAAAACTTGTTTTATCGCATTCAGCGCGTCAAATTACGCCGGAAACGGCCGTCTTTGTTTTGATATTGCTCAAAACACGAAGTCGAAGTCCGTTTGATTGTTTTTCAGATATCGGTTGGTAACTTTTTTTCTATACACGCTAGCGACCTAAAACTTGTTTTATCGCATTCAGCGCGTCAAATTACGCCGGAAACGGTCGTCTTTGTTTTGATATTGCTCAAAACACGGAGTCAATTTCCGTTCGTTTGTTTTGTGGATATCGGTGAGTAACTTTTTTTCTATACATGCTAGCGACCTAAAACTTGTTTTATCGCATTCAGCCCGTCAAATTACGCCGGAAACGGTCGTCTTTGTTCTGATATTGCTCGATAGACGAAGTCGAAGTCCGTTTGTTTGTTTTTCAGATATCGGTTAGTAACTTTTTTCCTATACATGCTAGCGACCTGAAACTTGTTTTGTCGCATTCAGCTCGTCCAATTACGCCGGAAACGGTCGTCTTTGTTCTGATATTGCTCAAAACACGGAGTCGAATTCCGTTTGTTTGTTTCGTGGATATCGGTGAGTAACTTTTTTTCTATACATGCTAGCGACCTGAAACTTGTTTTATCGCATTCAGCCCATCAAATTACGCCGGTAACGGTCGTCTTTGTTCTGATATTGCTCGATAGACGGAGTCGGAGTCCGTTTGTTTGTTTTTCAGATATCGGTTAGTAACTTTTTTTCTATACATGCTAGCGACCTAAAACTTGTTTCATCGCATTCGGCGCGTCAAATTACGCCGGAAACGGTCGTCTTTGTTTTGATATTGCTCAAAACACGAAGTCGAATTCCGTACGTTTGTTTCGTGGATATCGGTGAGTAACTTTTTTTCTATACATGCTAGCGACCAAAAACTTGTTTTATCGCATTCAGCGCGTCAAATTACGCCGGAAACGGTCGTCTTTGTTTTGATATTGCTCAAAACACGAAGTCGAATTCCGTACGTTTGTTTCATGGATATCGGTGAGTAACTTTTTTTCTATACATGCTAGCGACCCAAAACTTGTTTTATCGCATTTAGCGCGTCAAATTACGCCGGAAACGGCCGTCTTTGTTTTGATATTGCTCGAAACACGAAGTCGAAGTCCGTTTGATTGTTTTTCAGATATCGGTTGGTAACTTTTTTTCTATACACGCTAGCGACCTAAAACTTGTTTTATCGCATTCAGCGCGTCAAATTACGCCGGAAACGGTCGTCTTTGTTTTGATATTGCTCGATGGACGAAGTCGGAGTCCGTTTGTTTGTTTTTCAGATATCGGTTAGTAACTTTTTTTCTATACATGCTAGCGACCTAAAACTTGTTTCATCGCATTCAGCGCGTCAAATTACGCCGGAAACGGCCGTCTTTGTTTTGATATTGCTCAAAACACGAAGTCGAAGTCCGTTTGATTGTTTTTCAGATATCGGTTGGTAACTTTTTTTCTATACACGCTAGCGACCTAAAACTTGTTTTATCGCATTCAGCGCGTCAAATTACGCCGGAAACGGTCGTCTTTGTTTTGATATTGCTCAAAACACGGAGTCAATTTCCGTTCGTTTGTTTTGTGGATATCGGTGAGTAACTTTTTTTCTATACATGCTAGCGACCTAAAACTTGTTTTATCGCATTCAGCCCGTCAAATTACGCCGGAAACGGTCGTCTTTGTTCTGATATTGCTCGATGGACGAAGTCGGAGTCCGTTTGTTTGTTTTTCAGATATCGGTTAGTAACTTTTTTTCTATACATGCTAGTGACCTAAAACTTGTTTCATCGCATTCGGCGCGTCAAATTACGCCGGAAACGGTCGTCTTTGTTTTGATATTGCTCAAAACACGAAGTCGAATTCCGTACGTTTGTTTCGTGGATATCGGTGAGTAACTTTTTTTCTATACATGCTAGCGACCTAAAACTTGTTTTATCGCATTCACCGCGTCAAATTACGCCGGAAACGGTCGTCTTTGTTTTAATATTGCTCAAAACACGAAGTCGAATTCCGTACGTTTGTTTCATGGATATCGGTGAGTAACTTTTTTTCTATACATGCTAGCGACCCAAAACTTGTTTTATCGCATTTAGCGCGTCAAATTACGCCGGAAACGGCCGTCTTTGTTTTGATATTGCTCGAAACACGAAGTCGAAGTCCGTTTGATTGTTTTTCAGATATCGGTTGGTAACTTTTTCTCTATACACGCTAGCGACCTAAAACTTGTTTTATCGCATTCAGCGCGTTAAATTACGCCGGAAACGGTCGTCTTTGTTTTGATATTGCTCGATGGACGAAGTCGGAGTCCGTTTGTTTGTTTTTCAGATATCGGTTAGTAACTTTTTTTCTATACATGGTAGCGACCTAAAACTTGTTTCATCGCATTCAGCGCGTCAAATTACGCCGGAAACGGCCGTCTTTGTTTTGATATTGCTCAAAACACGAAGTCGAAGTCCGTTTGATTGTTTTTCAGATATCGGTTGGTAACTTTTTTTCTATACACGCTAGCGACCTAAAACTTGTTTTATCGCATTCAGCGCGTCAAATTACGCCGGAAACGGTCGTCTTTGTTTTGATATTGCTCAAAACACGGAGTCAATTTCCGTTCGTTTGTTTTGTGGATATCGGTGAGTAACTTTTTTTCTATACATGCTAGCGACCTAAAACTTGTTTTATCGCATTCAGCCCGTCAAATTACGCCGGAAACGGTCGTCTTTGTTCTGATATTGCTCGATAGACGAAGTCGGAGTCCGTTTGTTTGTTTTTCAGATATCGGTTAGTAACTTTTTTTCTATACATGCTAGCGACCTGAAACTTGTTTCATCGCATTCAGCTCGTCAAATTACGCCGGAAACGGTCGTCTTTGTTCTGATATTGCTCAAAACACGGAGTCGAATTCCGTTTGTTTGTTTCGTGGATATCGGTAAGTAACTTTTTTTCTATACATGCTAGCGACCTGAAACTTGTTTTATCGCATTCAGCCCGTCAAATTACGCCGGTAACGGTCGTCTTTGTTCTGATATTGCTCGATAGACGGAGTCGGAGTCCGTTTGTTTGTTTTTCAGATATCGGTTAGTAACTTTTTTTCTATACATGCTAGCGACCTAAAACTTGTTTCAATCGCATTCAGCGCGTCAAATTACGCCGGAAACGGTCGTCTTTGTTTTGATATTGCTCAAAACACGAAGTCGAATTCCGTACGTTTGTTTCGTGGATATCGGTGAGTAACTTTTTTTCTATACATGCTAGCGACCTAAAACTTGTTTTATCGCATTCAGCGCGTCAAATTACGCCGGAAACGGCCGTCTTTGTTTTGATATCGCTCGAAACACGAAGTCGAAGTCCGCTTGTTTGTTTTTCAGATATCGGTTGGTAACTTTTTTTCTATACATGCAAGCGACCTAAAACTTGTTTTATCGCATTCAGCGCGTCAAATTACGCCGGAAACGGCCGTCTTTGTTTTGATATTGCTCGAAACACGAAGTCGAAGTCCGTTTGATTGTTTTTCAGATATCGGTTGGTAACTTTTTTTCTATACACGCTAGCGACCTAAAACTTGTTTTATCGCATTCAGCCCGTCAAATTACGCCGGTAACGGTCGTCTTTGTTCTGATATTGCTTGATAGACGAAGTCGGAGTCCGTTTGTTTGTTTTTCAGATATCGGTTAGTAACTTTTTTTCTATACATGCTAGCGACCTAAAACTTGTTTCATCGCATTCAGCGCGTCAAATTACGCCGGAAACGGTCGTCTTTGTTTTGATATTGCTCAAAACACGAAGTCGAATTCCGTACGTTTGTTTCGTGGATATCGGTGAGTAACTTTTTTTCTATACATGCTAGCGACCTAAAACTTGTTTTATCGCATTCAGCGCGTCAAATCACGCCGGAAACGGCCGTCTTTGTTTTGATATCGCTCGAAACACGAAGTCGAAGTCCGTTTGTTTGTTTTTCAGATATCGGTTGGTAACTTTTTTTCTATACATGCTAGCGACCTAAAACTTGTTTTATCGCATACAGCCCGTCAAATTACGCCGGTAACGGTCGTCTTTGTTCTGATATTGCTCGATAGACGGAGTCGGAGTCCGTTTGTTTGTTTTTCAGATATCGGTTAGTAACTTTTTTTCTATACATGCTAGCGACCTAAAACTTGTTTCAATCGCATTCAGCGCGTCAAATTACGCCGGAAACGGTCGTCTTTGTTTTGATATTGCTCAAAACACGAAGTCGAATTCCGTACGTTTGTTTCGTGGATATCGGTGAGTAACTTTTTTTCTATACATGCTAGCGACCTAAAACTTGTTTTATCGCATTCAGCGCGTCAAATTACGCCGGAAACGGCCGTCTTTGTTTTGATATCGCTCGAAACACGAAGTCGAAGTCCGCTTGTTTGTTTTTCAGATATCGGTTGGTAACTTTTTTTCTATACATGCAAGCGACCTAAAACTTGTTTTATCGCATTCAGCGCGTCAAATTACGCCGGAAACGGCCGTCTTTGTTTTGATATTGCTCGAAACACGAAGTCGAAGTCCGTTTGATTGTTTTTCAGATATCGGTTGGTAACTTTTTTTCTATACACGCTAGCGACCTAAAACTTGTTTTATCGCATTCAGCCCGTCAAATTACGCCGGTAACGGTCGTCTTTGTTCTGATATTGCTTGATAGACGAAGTCGGAGTCCGTTTGTTTGTTTTTCAGATATCGGTTAGTAACTTTTTTTCTATACATGCTAGCGACCTAAAACTTGTTTCATCGCATTCAGCGCGTCAAATTACGCCGGAAACGGTCGTCTTTGTTTTGATATTGCTCAAAACACGAAGTCGAATTCCGTACGTTTGTTTCGTGGATATCGGTGAGTAACTTTTTTTCTATACATGCTAGCGACCTAAAACTTGTTTTATCGCATTCAGCGCGTCAAATCACGCCGGAAACGGCCGTCTTTGTTTTGATATCGCTCGAATCACGAAGTCGAAGTCCGTTTGTTTGTTTTTCAGATATCGGTTGGTAACTTTTTTTCTATACATGCTAGCGACCTAAAACTTGTTTTATCGCATACAGCCCGTCAAATTACGCCGGAAACGGTCGTCTTTGTTCTGATATTGCTCGATGGACGAAGTCGGAGTCCGTTTGTTTGTTTTTCAGATATCGGTTAGTAACTTTTTTTCTATACATGCTAGCGACCTAAAACTTGTTTCATCGCATTCAGCGCGTCAAATTACGCCGGAAACGGCCGTCTTTGTTTTGATATTGCTCAAAACACGAAGTCGAAGTCCGTTTGATTGTTTTTCAGATATCGGTTGGTAACTTTTTTTCTATACACGCTAGCGACCTAAAACTTGTTTTATCGCATTCAGCGCGTCAAATTACGCCGGAAACGGTCGTCTTTGTTTTGATATTGCTCAAAACACGGAGTCAATTTCCGTTCGTTTGTTTTGTGGATATCGGTGAGTAACTTTTTTTCTATACATGCTAGCGACCTAAAACTTGTTTTATCGCATTCAGCCCGTCAAATTACGCCGGAAACGGTCGTCTTTGTTCTGATATTGCTCGATAGACGAAGTCGGAGTCCGTTTGTTTGTTTTTCAGATATCGGTTAGTAACTTTTTTTCTATACATGCTAGCGACCTGAAACTTGTTTCATCGCATTCAGCTCGTCAAATTACGCCGGAAACGGTCGTCTTTGTTCTGATATTGCTCAAAACACGGAGTCGAATTCCGTTTGTTTGTTTCGTGGATATCGGTGAGTAACTTTTTTTCTATACATGCTAGCGACCTAAAACTTGTTTTATCGCATTCAGCCCGTCAAATTACGCCGGTAACGGTCGTCTTTGTTCTGATATTGCTCGATAGACGGAGTCGGAGTCCGTTTGTTTGTTTTTCAGATATCGGTTAGTAACTTTTTTTCTATACATGCTAGCGACCTAAAACTTGTTTCAATCGCATTCAGCGCGGCAAATTACGCCGGAAACGGTCGTCTTTGTTTTGATATTGCTCAAAACACGAAGTCGAATTCCGTACGTTTGTTTCGTGGATATCGGTGAGTAACTTTTTTTCTATACATGCTAGCGACCTAAAACTTGTTTTATCGCATACAGCCCGTCAAATTACGCCGGAAACGGTCGTCTTTGTTCTGATATTGCTCGATGGACGAAGTCGGAGTCCGTTTGTTTGTTTTTCAGATATCGGTTAGTAACTTTTTTTCTATACATGCTAGCGACCTAAAACTTGTTTCATCGCATTCAGCGCGTCAAATTACGCCGGAAACGGCCGTCTTTGTTTTGATATTGCTCAAAACACGAAGTCGAAGTCCGTTTGATTGTTTTTCAGATATCGGTTGGTAACTTTTTTTCTATACACGCTAGCGACCTCAAACTTGTTTTATCGCATTCAGCGCGTCAAATTACGCCGGAAACGGTCGTCTTTGTTTTGATATTGCTCAAAACACGGAGTCAATTTCCGTTCGTTTGTTTTGTGGATATCGGTGAGTAACTTTTTTTCTATACATGCTAGCGACCTAAAACTTGTTTTATCGCATTCAGCCCGTCAAATTACGCCGGAAACGGTCGTCTTTGTTCTGATATTGCTCGATAGACGAAGTCGGAGTCCGTTTGTTTGTTTTTCAGATATCGGTTAGTAACTTTTTTTCTATACATGCTAGCGACCTGAAACTTGTTTCATCGCATTCAGCTCGTCAAATTACGCCGGAAACGGTCGTCTTTGTTCTGATATTGCTCAAAACACGGAGTCGAATTCCGTTTGTTTGTTTCGTGGATATCGGTGAGTAACTTTTTTTCTATACATGCTAGCGACCTAAAACTTGTTTTATCGCATTCAGCCCGTCAAATTACGCCGGTAACGGTCGTCTTTGTTCTGATATTGCTCGATAGACGGAGTCGGAGTCCGTTTGTTTGTTTTTCAGATATCGGTTAGTAACTTTTTTTCTATACATGCTAGCGACCTAAAACTTGTTTCAATCGCATTCAGCGCGTCAAATTACGCCGGAAACGGTCGTCTTTGTTTTGATATTGCTCAAAACACGAAGTCGAATTCCGTACGTTTGTTTCGTGGATATCGGTGAGTAACTTTTTTTCTATACATGCTAGCGACCTAAAACTTGTTTTATCGCATTCAGCGCGTCAAATTACGCCGGAAACGGCCGTCTTTGTTTTGATATCGCTCGAAACACGAAGTCGAAGTCTGTTTGTTTGTTTTTCAGATATCGGTTGGTAACTTTTTTTATATACATGCTAGCGACCTAAAACTTGTTTTATCGCATACAGCCCGTCAAATTACGCCGGAAACGGTCGTCTTTGTTCTGATATTGCTCGATGGACGAAGTCGGAGTCCGTTTGTTTGTTTTCCAGATATCGGTTAGTAACTTTTTTTCCATACATGCTAGCGACCTAAAACTTGTTTCATCGCATTCAGCGCGTCAAATTACGCCGGAAACGGTCGTCTTTGTTTTGATATTGCTCAAAACACGAAGTCGAATTCCGTACGTTTGTTTCATGGATATCGGTGAGTAACTTTTTTTCTATACATGCTAGCGACCTAAAACTTGTTTTATCGCATTCAGCGCGTCAAATTACGCCGGAAACGGCCGTCTTTGTTTTGATATTGCTCGAAACACGAAGTCGAAGTCCGTTTGTTTGTTTTTCAGATATCGGTTAGTAACTTTTTTTCTATACATGCTAGCGACCTGAAACTTGTTTCATCGCATTCAGCTCGTCAAATTACGCCGGAAACGGTCGTCTTTGTTCTGATATTGCTCAAAACACGGAGTCGAATTCCGTTTGTTTGTTTCGTGGATATCGGTGAGTAACTTTTTTTCTATACATGCTAGCGACCTAAAACTTGTTTTATCGCATTCAGCCCGTCAAATTACGCCGGTAACGGTCGTCTTTGTTCTGATATTGCTCGATAGACGGAGTCGGAGTCCGTTTGTTTGTTTTTCAGATATCGGTTAGTAACTTTTTTTCTATACATGCTAGCGACCTAAAACTTGTTTCAATCGCATTCAGCGCGTCAAATTACGCCGGAAACGGTCGTCTTTGTTTTGATATTGCTCAAAACACGAAGTCGAATTCCGTACGTTTGTTTCGTGGATATCGGTGAGTAACTTTTTTTCTATACATGCTAGCGACCTAAAACTTGTTTTATCGCATTCAGCGCGTCAAATTACGCCGGAAACGGTCGTCTTTGTTTTGATATTGCTCAAAACACGAAGTCGAATTCCGTACGTTTGTTTCATGGATATCGGTGAGTAACTTTTTTTCTATACATGCTAGCGACCTAAAACTTGTTTTATCGCATTCAGCGCGTCAAATTACGCCGGAAACGGTCGTCTTTGTTTTGATATTGCTCAAAACACGAAGTCGAATTCCGTACGTTTGTTTCGTGGATATCGGTGAGTAACTTTTTTTCTATACATGCTAGCGACCTAAAACTTGTTTTATCGCATTCAGCGCGTCAAATTACGCCGGAAACGGCCGTCTTTGTTTTGATATTGCTCGAAACACGAAGTCGAAGTCCGTTTGATTGTTTTTCAGATATCGGTTGGTAACTTTTTTTCTATACACGCTAGCGACCTAAAACTTGTTTTATCGCATTCAGCGCGTCAAATTACGCCGGAAACGGTCGTCTTTGTTTTGATATTGCTTAAAACACGGAGTCAATTTCCGTTCGTTTGTTTTGTGGATATCGGTGAGTAACTTTTTTTCTATACATGCTAGCGACCTAAAACTTGTTTTATCGCATTCAGCCCGTCAAATTACGCCGGAAACGGTCGTCTTTGTTCTGATATTGCTCGATAGACGAAGTCGGAGTCCGTTTGTTTGTTTTTCAGATATTGGTTATCAACTTTTTTTCTATACATGCTAGCGACCTAAAACTTGTTTCATCGCATTCAGCTCGTCAAATTACGCCGGAAACGGTCGTCTTTGTTCTGATATTGCTCAAAACACGGAGTCGAATTCCGTTTGTTTGTTTCGTGGATATCAGTGAGTAACTTTTTTTCTATACATGCTAGCGACCTAAAACTTGTTTTATCGCATTCAGCCCGTCAAATTACGCCGGTAACGGTCGTCTTTGTTCTGATATTGCTCGATAGACGGAGTCGGAGTCCGTTTGTTTGTTTTTCAGATATCGGTTAGTAACTTTTTTTCTATACATGCTAGCGACCTAAAACTTGTTTCAATCGCATTCAGCGCGTCAAATTACGCCGGAAACGGTCGTCTTTGTTTTGATATTGCTCAAAACACGAAGTCGAATTCCGTACGTTTGTTTCGTGGATATCGGTGAGTAACTTTTTTTCTATACATGCTAGCGACCTAAAACTTGTTTTATCGCATTTAGCGCGTCAAATTACGCCGGAAACGGTCGTCTTTGTTTTGATATTGCTCAAAACACGAAGTCGAATTCCGTACGTTTGTTTCATGGATATCGGTGAGTAACTTTTTTTCTATACATGCTAGCGACCTAAAACTTGTTTTATCGCATTCAGCGCGTCAAATTACGCCGGAAACGGCCGTCTTTGTTTTGATATTGCTCGTAACACGAAGTCGAAGTCCGTTTGTTTGTTTTTCAGATATCGGTTAGTAACTTTTTTTCTATACATGCTAGCGACCTGAAACTTGTTTCATCGCATTCAGCTCGTCAAATTACGCCGAAAACGGTCGTCTTTGTTCTGATATTGCTCAAAACACGGAGTCGAATTCCGTTTGTTTGTTTCGTGGATATCGGTGAGTAACTTTTTTTCTATACATGCTAGCGACCTAAAACTTGTTTTATCGCATTCAGCCCGTCAAATTACGCCGGAAACGGTCGTCTTTGTTCTGATATTGCTCGATAGACGAAGTCGGAGTCCGTTTGTTTGTTTTTCAGATATCGGTTAGTAACTTTTTTTCTATACATGCTAGCGACCTGAAACTTGTTTCATCGCATTCAGCTCGTCAAATTACGCCGGAAACGGTCGTCTTTGTTCTGATATTGCTCAAAACACGGAGTCGAATTCCGTTTGTTTGTTTCGTGGATATCGGTGAGTAACTTTTTTTCTATACATGCTAGCGACCTAAAACTTGTTTTATCGCATTCAGCCCGTCAAATTACGCCGGTAACGGTCGTCTTTGTTCTGATATTGCTCGATAGACGGAGTCGGAGTCCGTTTGTTTGTTTTTCAGATATCGGTTAGTAACTTTTTTTCTATACATGCTAGCGACCTAAAACTTGTTTCAATCGCATTCAGCGCGTCAAATTACGCCGGAAACGGTCGTCTTTGTTTTGATATTGCTCAAAACACGAAGTCGAATTCCGTACGTTTGTTTCGTGGATATCGGTGAGTAACTTTTTTTCTATACATGCTAGCGACCTAAAACTTGTTTTATCGCATTCAGCGCGTCAAATTACGCCGGAAACGGTCGTCTTTGTTTTGATATTGCTCAAAACACGAAGTCGAATTCCGTACGTTTGTTTCATGGATATCGGTGAGTAACTTTTTTTCTATACATGCTAGCGACCTAAAACTTGTTTTATCGCATTCAGCGCGTCAAATTACGCCGGAAACGGTCGTCTTTGTTTTGATATTGCTCAAAACACGAAGTCGAATTCCGTACGTTTGTTTCGTGGATATCGGTGAGTAACTTTTTTTCTATACATGCTAGCGACCTAAAACTTGTTTTATCGCATTCAGCGCGTCAAATTACGCCGGAAACGGCCGTCTTTGTTTTGATATTGCTCGAAACACGAAGTCGAAGTCCGTTTGATTGTTTTTCAGATATCGGTTGGTAACTTTTTTTCTATACACGCTAGCGACCTAAAACTTGTTTTATCGCATTCAGCGCGTCAAATTACGCCGGAAACGGTCGTCTTTGTTTTGATATTGCTTAAAACACGGAGTCAATTTCCGTTCGTTTGTTTTGTGGATATCGGTGAGTAACTTTTTTTCTATACATGCTAGCGACCTAAAACTTGTTTTATCGCATTCAGCCCGTCAAATTACGCCGGAAACGGTCGTCTTTGTTCTGATATTGCTCGATAGACGAAGTCGGAGTCCGTTTGTTTGTTTTTCAGATATTGGTTATCAACTTTTTTTCTATACATGCTAGCGACCTAAAACTTGTTTCATCGCATTCAGCTCGTCAAATTACGCCGGAAACGGTCGTCTTTGTTCTGATATTGCTCAAAACACGGAGTCGAATTCCGTTTGTTTGTTTCGTGGATATCAGTGAGTAACTTTTTTTCTATACATGCTAGCGACCTAAAACTTGTTTTATCGCATTCAGCCCGTCAAATTACGCCGGTAACGGTCGTCTTTGTTCTGATATTGCTCGATAGACGGAGTCGGAGTCCGTTTGTTTGTTTTTCAGATATCGGTTAGTAACTTTTTTTCTATACATGCTAGCGACCTAAAACTTGTTTCAATCGCATTCAGCGCGTCAAATTACGCCGGAAACGGTCGTCTTTGTTTTGATATTGCTCAAAACACGAAGTCGAATTCCGTACGTTTGTTTCGTGGATATCGGTGAGTAACTTTTTTTCTATACATGCTAGCGACCTAAAACTTGTTTTATCGCATTTAGCGCGTCAAATTACGCCGGAAACGGTCGTCTTTGTTTTGATATTGCTCAAAACACGAAGTCGAATTCCGTACGTTTGTTTCATGGATATCGGTGAGTAACTTTTTTTCTATACATGCTAGCGACCTAAAACTTGTTTTATCGCATTCAGCGCGTCAAATTACGCCGGAAACGGCCGTCTTTGTTTTGATATTGCTCGTAACACGAAGTCGAAGTCCGTTTGTTTGTTTTTCAGATATCGGTTAGTAACTTTTTTTCTATACATGCTAGCGACCTGAAACTTGTTTCATCGCATTCAGCTCGTCAAATTACGCCGAAAACGGTCGTCTTTGTTCTGATATTGCTCAAAACACGGAGTCGAATTCCGTTTGTTTGTTTCGTGGATATCGGTGAGTAACTTTTTTTCTATACATGCTAGCGACCTAAAACTTGTTTTATCGCATTCAGCCCGTCAAATTACGCCGGAAACGGTCGTCTTTGTTCTGATATTGCTCGATAGACGAAGTCGGAGTCCGTTTGTTTGTTTTTCAGATATCGGTTAGTAACTTTTTTTCTATACATGCTAGCGACCTGAAACTTGTTTCATCGCATTCAGCTCGTCAAATTACGCCGGAAACGGTCGTCTTTGTTCTGATATTGCTCAAAACACGGAGTCGAATTCCGTTTGTTTGTTTCGTGGATATCGGTGAGTAACTTTTTTTCTATACATGCTAGCGACCTAAAACTTGTTTTATCGCATTCAGCCCGTCAAATTACGCCGGTAACGGTCGTCTTTGTTCTGATATTGCTCGATAGACGGAGTCGGAGTCCGTTTGTTTGTTTTTCAGATATCGGTTAGTAACTTTTTTTCTATACATGCTAGCGACCTAAAACTTGTTTCAATCGCATTCAGCGCGGCAAATTACGCCGGAAACGGTCGTCTTTGTTTTGATATTGCTCAAAACACGAAGTCGAATTCCGTACGTTTGTTTCGTGGATATCGGTGAGTAACTTTTTTTCTATACATGCTAGCGACCTAAAACTTGTTTTATCGCATACAGCCCGTCAAATTACGCCGGAAACGGTCGTCTTTGTTCTGATATTGCTCGATGGACGAAGTCGGAGTCCGTTTGTTTGTTTTTCAGATATCGGTTAGTAACTTTTTTTCTATACATGCTAGCGACCTAAAACTTGTTTCATCGCATTCAGCGCGTCAAATTACGCCGGAAACGGCCGTCTTTGTTTTGATATTGCTCAAAACACGAAGTCGAAGTCCGTTTGATTGTTTTTCAGATATCGGTTGGTAACTTTTTTTCTATACACGCTAGCGACCTAAAACTTGTTTTATCGCATTCAGCGCGTCAAATTACGCCGGAAACGGTCGTCTTTGTTTTGATATTGCTCAAAACACGGAGTCAATTTCCGTTCGTTTGTTTTGTGGATATCGGTGAGTAACTTTTTTTCTATACATGCTAGCGACCTAAAACTTGTTTTATCGCATTCAGCCCGTCAAATTACGCCGGAAACGGTCGTCTTTGTTCTGATATTGCTCGATAGACGAAGTCGGAGTCCGTTTGTTTGTTTTTCAGATATCGGTTAGTAACTTTTTTTCTATACATGCTAGCGACCTGAAACTTGTTTCATCGCATTCAGCTCGTCAAATTACGCCGGAAACGGTCGTCTTTGTTCTGATATTGCTCAAAACACGGAGTCGAATTCCGTTTGTTTGTTTCGTGGATATCGGTGAGTAACTTTTTTTCTATACATGCTAGCGACCTAAAACTTGTTTTATCGCATTCAGCCCGTCAAATTACGCCGGTAACGGTCGTCTTTGTTCTGATATTGCTCGATAGACGGAGTCGGAGTCCGTTTGTTTGTTTTTCAGATATCGGTTAGTAACTTTTTTTCTATACATGCTAGCGACCTAAAACTTGTTTCAATCGCATTCAGCGCGTCAAATTACGCCGGAAACGGTCGTCTTTGTTTTGATATTGCTCAAAACACGAAGTCGAATTCCGTACGTTTGTTTCGTGGATATCGGTGAGTAACTTTTTTTCTATACATGCTAGCGACCTAAAACTTGTTTTATCGCATTCAGCGCGTCAAATTACGCCGGAAACGGCCGTCTTTGTTTTGATATCGCTCGAAACACGAAGTCGAAGTCTGTTTGTTTGTTTTTCAGATATCGGTTGGTAACTTTTTTTCTATACATGCTAGCGACCTAAAACTTGTTTTATCGCATACAGCCCGTCAAATTACGCCGGAAACGGTCGTCTTTGTTCTGATATTGCTCGATGGACGAAGTCGGAGTCCGTTTGTTTGTTTTCCAGATATCGGTTAGTAACTTTTTTTCTATACATGCTAGCGACCTAAAACTTGTTTCATCGCATTCAGCGCGTCAAATTACGCCGGAAACGGTCGTCTTTGTTTTGATATTGCTCAAAACACGAAGTCGAATTCCGTACGTTTGTTTCATGGATATCGGTGAGTAACTTTTTTTCTATACATGCTAGCGACCTAAAACTTGTTTTATCGCATTCAGCGCGTCAAATTACGCCGGAAACGGCCGTCTTTGTTTTGATATTGCTCGAAACACGAAGTCGAAGTCCGTTTGTTTGTTTTTCAGATATCGGTTAGTAACTTTTTTTCTATACATGCTAGCGACCTGAAACTTGTTTCATCGCATTCAGCTCGTCAAATTACGCCGGAAACGGTCGTCTTTGTTCTGATATTGCTCAAAACACGGAGTCGAATTCCGTTTGTTTGTTTCGTGGATATCGGTGAGTAACTTTTTTTCTATACATGCTAGCGACCTAAAACTTGTTTTATCGCATTCAGCCCGTCAAATTACGCCGGTAACGGTCGTCTTTGTTCTGATATTGCTCGATAGACGGAGTCGGAGTCCGTTTGTTTGTTTTTCAGATATCGGTTAGTAACTTTTTTTCTATACATGCTAGCGACCTAAAACTTGTTTCAATCGCATTCAGCGCGTCAAATTACGCCGGAAACGGTCGTCTTTGTTTTGATATTGCTCAAAACACGAAGTCGAATTCCGTACGTTTGTTTCGTGGATATCGGTGAGTAACTTTTTTTCTATACATGCTAGCGACCTAAAACTTGTTTTATCGCATTCAGCGCGTCAAATTACGCCGGAAACGGTCGTCTTTGTTTTGATATTGCTCAAAACACGAAGTCGAATTCCGTACGTTTGTTTCATGGATATCGGTGAGTAACTTTTTTTCTATACATGCTAGCGACCTAAAACTTGTTTTATCGCATTCAGCGCGTCAAATTACGCCGGAAACGGTCGTCTTTGTTTTGATATTGCTCAAAACACGAAGTCGAATTCCGTACGTTTGTTTCGTGGATATCGGTGAGTAACTTTTTTTCTATACATGCTAGCGACCTAAAACTTGTTTTATCGCATTCAGCGCGTCAAATTACGCCGGAAACGGCCGTCTTTGTTTTGATATTGCTCGAAACACGAAGTCGAAGTCCGTTTGATTGTTTTTCAGATATCGGTTGGTAACTTTTTTTCTATACACGCTAGCGACCTAAAACTTGTTTTATCGCATTCAGCGCGTCAAATTACGCCGGAAACGGTCGTCTTTGTTTTGATATTGCTTAAAACACGGAGTCAATTTCCGTTCGTTTGTTTTGTGGATATCGGTGAGTAACTTTTTTTCTATACATGCTAGCGACCTAAAACTTGTTTTATCGCATTCAGCCCGTCAAATTACGCCGGAAACGGTCGTCTTTGTTCTGATATTGCTCGATAGACGAAGTCGGAGTCCGTTTGTTTGTTTTTCAGATATTGGTTATCAACTTTTTTTCTATACATGCTAGCGACCTAAAACTTGTTTCATCGCATTCAGCTCGTCAAATTACGCCGGAAACGGTCGTCTTTGTTCTGATATTGCTCAAAACACGGAGTCGAATTCCGTTTGTTTGTTTCGTGGATATCAGTGAGTAACTTTTTTTCTATACATGCTAGCGACCTAAAACTTGTTTTATCGCATTCAGCCCGTCAAATTACGCCGGTAACGGTCGTCTTTGTTCTGATATTGCTCGATAGACGGAGTCGGAGTCCGTTTGTTTGTTTTTCAGATATCGGTTAGTAACTTTTTTTCTATACATGCTAGCGACCTAAAACTTGTTTCAATCGCATTCAGCGCGTCAAATTACGCCGGAAACGGTCGTCTTTGTTTTGATATTGCTCAAAACACGAAGTCGAATTCCGTACGTTTGTTTCGTGGATATCGGTGAGTAACTTTTTTTCTATACATGCTAGCGACCTAAAACTTGTTTTATCGCATTCAGCGCGTCAAATTACGCCGGAAACGGTCGTCTTTGTTTTGATATTGCTCAAAACACGAAGTCGAATTCCGTACGTTTGTTTCATGGATATCGGTGAGTAACTTTTTTTCTATACATGCTAGCGACCTAAAACTTGTTTTATCGCATTCAGCGCGTCAAATTACGCCGGAAACGGCCGTCTTTGTTTTGATATTGCTCGTAACACGAAGTCGAAGTCCGTTTGTTTGTTTTTCAGATATCGGTTAGTAACTTTTTTTCTATACATGCTAGCGACCTGAAACTTGTTTCATCGCATTCAGCTCGTCAAATTACGCCGAAAACGGTCGTCTTTGTTCTGATATTGCTCAAAACACGGAGTCGAATTCCGTTTGTTTGTTTCGTGGATATCGGTGAGTAACTTTTTTTCTATACATGCTAGCGACCTAAAACTTGTTTTATCGCATTCAGCCCGTCAAATTACGCCGGTAACGGTCGTCTTTGTTCTGATATTGCTCGATAGACGGAGTCGGAGTCCGTTTGTTTGTTTTTCAGATATCGGTTAGTAACTTTTTTTCTATACATGCTAGCGACCTAAAACTTGTTTCAATCGCATTCAGCGCGTCAAATTACGCCGGAAACGGTCGTCTTTGTTTTGATATTGCTCAAAACACGAAGTCGAATTCCGTACGTTTGTTTCGTGGATATCGGTGAGTAACTTTTTTTCTATACATGCTAGCGACCTAAAACTTGTTTTATCGCATTCAGCGCGTCAAATTACGCCGGAAACGGTCGTCTTTGTTTTGATATTGCTCAAAACACGAAGTCGAATTCCGTACGTTTGTTTCATGGATATCGGTGAGTAACTTTTTTTCTATACATGCTAGCGACCTAAAACTTGTTTTATCGCATTCAGCGCGTCAAATTACGCCGGAAACGGTCGTCTTTGTTTTGATATTGCTCAAAACACGAAGTCGAATTCCGTACGTTTGTTTCGTGGATATCGGTGAGTAACTTTTTTTCTATACATGCTAGCGACCTAAAACTTGTTTTATCGCATTCAGCGCGTCAAATTACGCCGGAAACGGCCGTCTTTGTTTTGATATTGCTCGAAACACGAAGTCGAAGTCCGTTTGATTGTTTTTCAGATATCGGTTGGTAACTTTTTTTCTATACACGCTAGCGACCTAAAACTTGTTTTATCGCATTCAGCGCGTCAAATTACGCCGGAAACGGTCGTCTTTGTTTTGATATTGCTCAAAACACGGAGTCAATTTCCGTTCGTTTGTTTTGTGGATATCGGTGAGTAACTTTTTTTCTATACATGCTAGCGACCTAAAACTTGTTTTATCGCATTCAGCCCGTCAAATTACGCCGGAAACGGTCGTCTTTGTTCTGATATTGCTCGATAGACGAAGTCGGAGTCCGTTTGTTTGTTTTTCAGATATCGGTTAGTAACTTTTTTTCTATACATGCTAGCGACCTGAAACTTGTTTCATCGCATTCAGCTCGTCAAATTACGCCGGAAACGGTCGTCTTTGTTCTGATATTGCTCAAAACACGGAGTCGAATTCCGTTTGTTTGTTTCGTGGATATCGGTGAGTAACTTTTTTTCTATACATGCTAGCGACCTAAAACTTGTTTTATCGCATTCAGCCCGTCAAATTACGCCGGTAACGGTCGTCTTTGTTCTGATATTGCTCGATAGACGGAGTCGGAGTCCGTTTGTTTGTTTTTCAGATATCGGTTAGTAACTTTTTTTCTATACATGCTAGCGACCTAAAACTTGTTTCAATCGCATTCAGCGCGTCAAATTACGCCGGAAACGGTCGTCTTTGTTTTGATATTGCTCAAAACACGAAGTCGAATTCCGTACGTTTGTTTCGTGGATATCGGTGAGTAACTTTTTTTCTATACATGCTAGCGACCTAAAACTTGTTTTATCGCATTCAGCGCGTCAAATTACGCCGGAAACGGTCGTCTTTGTTTTGATATTGCTCAAAACACGAAGTCGAATTCCGTACGTTTGTTTCATGGATATCGGTGAGTAACTTTTTTTCTATACATGCTAGCGACCTAAAACTTGTTTTATCGCATTCAGCGCGTCAAATTACGCCGGAAACGGTCGTCTTTGTTTTGATATTGCTCAAAACACGAAGTCGAATTCCGTACGTTTGTTTCGTGGATATCGGTGAGTAACTTTTTTTCTATACATGCTAGCGACCTAAAACTTGTTTTATCGCATTCAGCGCGTCAAATTACGCCGGAAACGGCCGTCTTTGTTTTGATATTGCTCGAAACACGAAGTCGAAGTCCGTTTGATTGTTTTTCAGATATCGGTTGGTAACTTTTTTTCTATACACGCTAGCGACCTAAAACTTGTTTTATCGCATTCAGCGCGTCAAATTACGCCGGAAACGGTCGTCTTTGTTTTGATATTGCTTAAAACACGGAGTCAATTTCCGTTCGTTTGTTTTGTGGATATCGGTGAGTAACTTTTTTTCTATACATGCTAGCGACCTAAAACTTGTTTTATCGCATTCAGCCCGTCAAATTACGCCGGAAACGGTCGTCTTTGTTCTGATATTGCTCGATAGACGAAGTCGGAGTCCGTTTGTTTGTTTTTCAGATATTGGTTATCAACTTTTTTTCTATACATGCTAGCGACCTAAAACTTGTTTCATCGCATTCAGCTCGTCAAATTACGCCGGAAACGGTCGTCTTTGTTCTGATATTGCTCAAAACACGGAGTCGAATTCCGTTTGTTTGTTTCGTGGATATCAGTGAGTAACTTTTTTTCTATACATGCTAGCGACCTAAAACTTGTTTTATCGCATTCAGCCCGTCAAATTACGCCGGTAACGGTCGTCTTTGTTCTGATATTGCTCGATAGACGGAGTCGGAGTCCGTTTGTTTGTTTTTCAGATATCGGTTAGTAACTTTTTTTCTATACATGCTAGCGACCTAAAACTTGTTTCAATCGCATTCAGCGCGTCAAATTACGCCGGAAACGGTCGTCTTTGTTTTGATATTGCTCAAAACACGAAGTCGAATTCCGTACGTTTGTTTCGTGGATATCGGTGAGTAACTTTTTTTCTATACATGCTAGCGACCTAAAACTTGTTTTATCGCATTCAGCGCGTCAAATTACGCCGGAAACGGCCGTCTTTGTTTTGATATTGCTCGAAACACGAAGTCGAAGTCCGTTTGATTGTTTTTCAGATATCGGTTGGTAACTTTTTTTCTATACACGCTAGCGACCTAAAACTTGTTTTATCGCATTCAGCGCGTCAAATTACGCCGGAAACGGTCGTCTTTGTTTTGATATTGCTCAAAACACGGAGTCAATTTCCGTTCGTTTGTTTTGTGGATATCGGTGAGTAACTTTTTTTCTATACATGCTAGCGACCTGAAACTTGTTTCATCGCATTCAGCTCGTCAAATTACGCCGAAAACGGTCGTCTTTGTTCTGATATTGCTCAAAACACGGAGTCGAATTCCGTTCGTTTGTTTCGTGGATATCGGTGAGTAACTTTTTTTCTATACATGCTAGCGACCTAAAACTTGTTTTATCGCATTCAGCCCGTCAAATTACGCCGGTAACGGTCGTCTTTGTTCTGATATTGCTCGATAGACGGAGTCGGAGTCCGTTTGTTTGTTTTTCAGATATCGGTTAGTAACTTTTTTTCTATACATGCTAGCGACCTAAAACTTGTTTCAATCGCATTCAGCGCGTCAAATTACGCCGGAAACGGTCGTCTTTGTTTTGATATTGCTCAAAACACGAAGTCGAATTCCGTACGTTTGTTTCGTGGATATCGGTGAGTAACTTTTTTTCTATACATGCTAGCGACCTAAAACTTGTTTTATCGCATTCAGCGCGTCAAATTACGCCGGAAACGGTCGTCTTTGTTTTGATATTGCTCAAAACACGAAGTCGAATTCCGTACGTTTGTTTCATGGATATCGGTGAGTAACTTTTTTTCTATACATGCTAG
Source organism: Diprion similis (assembly GCF_021155765.1). Lineage (NCBI taxonomy): Eukaryota > Metazoa > Arthropoda > Insecta > Hymenoptera > Diprionidae > Diprion > Diprion similis. The sequence goes on along the minus strand of NC_060113.1, from coordinate 13,102,503 downwards.
CGACCTAAAACTTGTTTTATCGCATTCAGCGCGTCAAATTACGCCGGAAACGGCCGTCTTTGTTTTGATATTGCTCGTAACACGAAGTCGAAGTCCGTTTGTTTGTTTTTCAGATATCGGTTAGTAACTTTTTTTCTATACATGCTAGCGACCTGAAACTTGTTTCATCGCATTCAGCTCGTCAAATTACGCCGAAAACGGTCGTCTTTGTTCTGATATTGCTCAAAACACGGAGTCGAATTCCGTTTGTTTGTTTCGTGGATATCGGTGAGTAACTTTTTTTCTATACATGCTAGCGACCTAAAACTTGTTTTATCGCATTCAGCCCGTCAAATTACGCCGGTAACGGTCGTCTTTGTTCTGATATTGCTCGATAGACGGAGTCGGAGTCCGTTTGTTTGTTTTTCAGATATCGGTTAGTAACTTTTTTTCTATACATGCTAGCGACCTAAAACTTGTTTCAATCGCATTCAGCGCGTCAAATTACGCCGGAAACGGTCGTCTTTGTTTTGATATTGCTCAAAACACGAAGTCGAATTCCGTACGTTTGTTTCGTGGATATCGGTGAGTAACTTTTTTTCTATACATGCTAGCGACCTAAAACTTGTTTTATCGCATTCAGCGCGTCAAATTACGCCGGAAACGGTCGTCTTTGTTTTGATATTGCTCAAAACACGAAGTCGAATTCCGTACGTTTGTTTCATGGATATCGGTGAGTAACTTTTTTTCTATACATGCTAGCGACCTAAAACTTGTTTTATCGCATTCAGCGCGTCAAATTACGCCGGAAACGGTCGTCTTTGTTTTGATATTGCTCAAAACACGAAGTCGAATTCCGTACGTTTGTTTCGTGGATATCGGTGAGTAACTTTTTTTCTATACATGCTAGCGACCTAAAACTTGTTTTATCGCATTCAGCGCGTCAAATTACGCCGGAAACGGCCGTCTTTGTTTTGATATTGCTCGAAACACGAAGTCGAAGTCCGTTTGATTGTTTTTCAGATATCGGTTGGTAACTTTTTTTCTATACACGCTAGCGACCTAAAACTTGTTTTATCGCATTCAGCGCGTCAAATTACGCCGGAAACGGTCGTCTTTGTTTTGATATTGCTCAAAACACGGAGTCAATTTCCGTTCGTTTGTTTTGTGGATATCGGTGAGTAACTTTTTTTCTATACATGCTAGCGACCTAAAACTTGTTTTATCGCATTCAGCCCGTCAAATTACGCCGGAAACGGTCGTCTTTGTTCTGATATTGCTCGATAGACGAAGTCGGAGTCCGTTTGTTTGTTTTTCAGATATCGGTTAGTAACTTTTTTTCTATACATGCTAGCGACCTGAAACTTGTTTCATCGCATTCAGCTCGTCAAATTACGCCGGAAACGGTCGTCTTTGTTCTGATATTGCTCAAAACACGGAGTCGAATTCCGTTTGTTTGTTTCGTGGATATCGGTGAGTAACTTTTTTTCTATACATGCTAGCGACCTAAAACTTGTTTTATCGCATTCAGCCCGTCAAATTACGCCGGTAACGGTCGTCTTTGTTCTGATATTGCTCGATAGACGGAGTCGGAGTCCGTTTGTTTGTTTTTCAGATATCGGTTAGTAACTTTTTTTCTATACATGCTAGCGACCTAAAACTTGTTTCAATCGCATTCAGCGAGTCAAATTACGCCGGAAACGGTCGTCTTTGTTTTGATATTGCTCAAAACACGAAGTCGAATTCCGTACGTTTGTTTCGTGGATATCGGTGAGTAACTTTTTTTCTATACATGCTAGCGACCTAAAACTTGTTTTATCGCATTCAGCGCGTCAAATTACGCCGGAAACGGTCGTCTTTGTTTTGATATTGCTCAAAACACGAAGTCGAATTCCGTACGTTTGTTTCATGGATATCGGTGAGTAACTTTTTTTCTATACATGCTAGCGACCTAAAACTTGTTTTATCGCATTCAGCGCGTCAAATTACGCCGGAAACGGCCGTCTTTGTTTTGATATTGCTCGAAACACGAAGTCGAAGTCCGTTTGTTTGTTTTTCAGATATCGGTTAGTAACTTTTTTTCTATACATGCTAGCGACCTGAAACTTGTTTCATCGCATTCAGCGCGTCAAATTACGCCGGAAACGGTCGTCTTTGTTTTGATATTGCTCAAAACACGGAGTCGAATTCCGTTTGTTTGTTTCGTGGATATCGGTGAGTAACTTTTTTTCTATACATGCTAGCGACCTAAAACTTGTTTTATCGCATTCAGCCCGTCAAATTACGCCGGTAACGGTCGTCTTTGTTCTGATATTGCTCGATAGACGGAGTCGGAGTCCGTTTGTTTGTTTTTCAGATATCGGTTAGTAACTTTTTTTCTATACATGCTAGCGACCTAAAACTTGTTTCAATCGCATTCAGCGCGTCAAATTACGCCGGAAACGGTCGTCTTTGTTTTGATATTGCTCAAAACACGAAGTCGAATTCCGTACGTTTGTTTCGTGGATATCGGTGAGTAACTTTTTTTCTATACATGCTAGCGACCTAAAACTTGTTTTATCGCATTCAGCGCGTCAAATTACGCCGGAAACGGTCGTCTTTGTTTTGATATTGCTCAAAACACGAAGTCGAATTGCGTACGTTTGTTTCATGGATATCGGTGAGTAACTTTTTTTCTATACATGCTAGCGACCTAAAACTTGTTTTATCGCATCCAGCGCGTCAAATTACGCCGGAAACGGTCGTCTTTGTTTTGATATTGCTCAAAACACGAAGTCGAATTCCGTACGTTTGTTTCGTGGATATCGGTTGGTAACTTTTTTTCTATACACGCTAGCGACCTAAAACTTGTTTTATCGCATTCAGCGCGTCAAATTACGCCGGAAACGGTCGTCTTTGTTTTGATATTGCTCAAAACACGGAGTCAATTTCCGTTCGTTTGTTTTGTGGATATCGGTGAGTAACTTTTTTTCTATACATGCTAGCGACCTAAAACTTGTTTTATCGCATTCAGCCCGTCAAATTACGCCGGAAACGGTCGTCTTTGTTCTGATATTGCTCGATAGACGAAGTCGGAGTCCGTTTGTTTGTTTTTCAGATATTGGTTATCAACTTTTTTTCTATACATGCTAGCGACCTAAAACTTGTTTCATCGCATTCAGCTCGTCAAATTACGCCGGAAACGGTCGTCTTTGTTCGGATATTGCTCAAAACACGGAGTCGAATTCCGTTTGTTTGTTTCGTGGATATCAGTGAGTAACTTTTTTTCTATACATGCTAGCGACCTAAAACTTGTTTTATCGCATTCAGCCCGTCAAATTACGCCGGTAACGGTCGTCTTTGTTCTGATATTGCTCAAAACACGGAGTCGAATTCCGTTTGTTTGTTTCGTGGATATCGGTGAGTAACTTTTTTTCTATACATGCTAGCGACCTAAAACTTGTTTTATCGCATTCAGCCCGTCAAATTACGCCGGAAACGGTCGTCTTCGTTTTGATATTGCTCAAAACACGAAGTCGAATTCCGTTCGTTTGTTTCGTGGATATCGGTGAGTAACTTTTTTTCTATACATGCGAGCGACCTGAAACTTGTTTTATCGCATTCAGCGCGTCAAATTACGCCGGAAACGGTCGTCTTTGTTTTGATATTGCTCAAAACACGAAGTCGAATTCCGTTCGTTTGTTTCGTGGATATCGGTGAGTAACTTTTTCTCTATACATGCTAGCGACCTAAAACTAGTTTTATCGCATTCAGCGCGTCAAATTACGCCGGAAACGGTCGTCTTTGTTTTGATATTGCTCAAAACACGAAGTCGAATTCCGTACGTTTGTTTCATGGATATCAGTAAGTAACTTTTTTTCTATACATGCTAGCGACCTAAAACTTGTTTTATCGCATTCAGCGCGTCAAATTACGCCGGAAACGGCCGTCTTTGTTTTGATATTGCTCGAAACACGAAGTCGAAGTCCGTTTGATTGTTTTTCAGATATCGGTTGGTAACTTTTTTTCTATACACGCTAGCGACCTAAAACTTGTTTTATCGCATTCAGCGCGTCAAATTACGACGGAAACGGTCGTCTTTGTTTTAATATTGCTCAAAACACGAAGTCGAATTCCGTACGTTTGTTTCATGGATATCGGTGAGTAACTTTTTTTCTATACATGCTAGCGACCCAAAACTTGTTTTATCGCATTTAGCGCGTCAAATTACGCCGGAAACGGCCGTCTTTGTTTTGATATTGCTCGAAACACGAAGTCGAAGTCCGTTTGATTGTTTTTCAGATATCGGTTGGTAACTTTTTCTCTATACACGCTAGCGACCTAAAACTTGTTTTATCGCATTCAGCCCGTCAAATTACGCCGGTAACGGTCGTCTTTGTTCTGGTATTGCTCGATAGACGGAGTCGGAGTCCGTTTGTTTGTTTTTCAGATATCGGTTAGTAACTTTTTTTCTATACATGCTAGCGACCTAAAACTTGTTTCAATCGCATTCAGCGCGTCAAATTACGCCGGAAACGGTCGTCTTTGTTTTGATATTGCTCAAAACACGAAGTCGAATTCCGTACGTTTGTTTCGTGGATATCGGTGAGTAACTTTTTTTCTATACATGCTAGCGACCTAAAACTTGTTTTATCGCATTCAGCGCGTCAAATTACGCCGGAAACGGTCGTCTTTGTTTTGATATTGCTCAAAACACGAAGTCGAATTCCGTACGTTTGTTTCATGGATATCGGTGAGTAACTTTTTTTCTATACATGCTAGCGACCCAAAACTTGTTTTATCGCATTCAGCGCGTCAAATTACGCCGGAAACGGCCGTCTTTGTTTTGATATTGCTCGAAACACGAAGTCGAAGTCCGTTTGATTGTTCTTCAGATATCGGTTGGTAACTTTTTTTCTATACACGCTAGCGACCTAAAACTTGTTTTATCGCATTCAGCGCGTCAAATTACGCCGGAAACGGTCGTCTTTGTTTTGATATTGCTCAAAACACGGAGTCAATTTCCGTTCGTTTGTTTTGTGGATATCGGTGAGTAACTTTTTTTCTATACATGCTAGCGACCTAAAACTTGTTTTATCGCATTCAGCCCGTCAAATTACGCCGGAAACGGTCGTCTTTGTTCTGATATTGCTCGATAGACGAAGTCGGAGTCCGTTTGTTTGTTTTTCAGATATCGGTTAGTAACTTTTTTTCTATACATGCTAGCGACCTAAAACTTGTTTCATCGCATTCAGCGCGTCAAATTACGCCGGAAACGGTCGTCTTTGTTCTGATATTGCTCAAAACACGGAGTCGAATTCCGTTTGTTTGTTTCGTGGATATCGGTGAGTAACTTTTTTTCTATACATGCTAGCGACCTAAAACTTGTTTTATCGCATTCAGCCCGTCAAATTACGCCGGAAACGGTCGTCTTCGTTTTGATATTGCTCAAAACACGAAGTCGAATTCCGTTCGTTTGTTTCGTGGATATCGGTGAGTAACTTTTTTTCTATACATGCTAGCGACCTGAAACTTGTTTTATCGCATTCAGCGCGTCAAATTACGCCGGAAACGGTCGTCTTTGTTTTGATATTGCTCAAAACACGAAGTCGAATTCCGTTCGTTTGTTTCGTGGATATCGGTGAGTAACTTTTTTTCTATACATGCTAGCGACCTAAAACTTGTTTTATCGCATTCAGCGCGTCAAATTACGCCGGAAGCGGCCGTCTTTGTTTTGATATTGCTCGAAACACGAAGTCGAAGTCCGTTTGTTTGTTTTTCAGATATCGGTTGGTAACTTTTTTTCTATACATGCTAGCGACCTAAAACTTGTTTTATCGCATACAGCCCGTCAAATTACGCCGGAAACGGTCGTCTTTGTTTTGATATTGCTCGATGGACGAAGTCGGAGTCCGTTTGTTTGTTTTTCAGATATCGGTTAGTAACTTTTTTTCTATACATGCTAGCGACCTAAAACTTGTTTCATCGCATTCAGCGCGTCAAATTACGCCGGAAACGGCCGTCTTTGTTTTGATATTGCTCAAAACACGAAGTCGAAGTCCGTTTGATTGTTTTTCAGATATCGGTTGGTAACTTTTTTTCTATACACGCTAGCGACCTGAAACTTGTTTTATCGCATTCAGCGCGTCAAATTACGCCGGAAACGGTCGTCTTTGTTTTGATATTGCTCAAAACACGGAGTCAATTTCCGTTCGTTTGTTTTGTGGATATCGGTGAGTAACTTTTTTTCTATACATGCTAGCGACCTAAAACTTGTTTTATCGCATTCAGCCCGTCAAATTACGCCGGAAACGGTCGTCTCTGTTCTGATATTGCTCGATAGACGAAGTCGGAGTCCGTTTGTTTGTTTTTCAGATATCGGTTAGTAACTTTTTTTCTATACATGCTAGCGACCTGAAACTTGTTTCATCGCATTCAGCTCGTCCAATTACGCCGGAAACGGTCGTCTTTGTTCTGATATTGCTCAAAACACGGAGTCGAAGTCCGTTTGATTGTTCTTCAGATATCGGTTGGTAACTTTTTTTCTATACACGCTAGCGACCTAAAACTTGTTTTATCGCATTCAGCGCGTCAAATTACGCCGGAAACGGTCGTCTTTGTTTTGATATTGCTCAAAACACGGAGTCAATTTCCGTTCGTTTGTTTTGTGGATATCGGTGAGTAACTTTTTTTCTATACATGCTAGCGACCTAAAACTTGTTTTATCGCATTCAGCCCGTCAAATTACGCCGGAAACGGTCGTCTTTGTTCTGATATTGCTCGATAGACGAAGTCGGAGTCCGTTTGTTTGTTTTTCAGATATCGGTTAGTAACTTTTTTTCTATACATGCTAGCGACCTAAAACTTGTTTCATCGCATTCAGCGCGTCAAATTACGCCGGAAACGGTCGTCTTTGTTCTGATATTGCTCAAAACACGGAGTCGAATTCCGTTTGTTTGTTTCGTGGATATCGGTGAGTAACTTTTTTTCTATACATGCTAGCGACCTAAAACTTGTTTTATCGCATTCAGCCCGTCAAATTACGCCGGAAACGGTCGTCTTCGTTTTGATATTGCTCAAAACACGAAGTCGAATTCCGTTCGTTTGTTTCGTGGATATCGGTGAGTAACTTTTTTTCTATACATGCTAGCGACCTGAAACTTGTTTTATCGCATTCAGCGCGTCAAATTACGCCGGAAACGGTCGTCTTTGTTTTGATATTGCTCAAAACACGAAGTCGAATTCCGTTCGTTTGTTTCGTGGATATCGGTGAGTAACTTTTTTTCTATACATGCTAGCGACCTGAAACTTGTTTCATCGCATTCAGCTCGTCCAATTACGCCGGAAACGGTCGTCTTTGTTCTGATATTGCTCAAAACACGGAGTCGAATTCCGTTTGTTTGTTTCGTGGATATCGGTGAGTAACTTTTTTTCTATACATGCTAGCGACCTGAAACTTGTTTTATCGCATTCAGCCCGTCAAATTACGCCGGTAACGGTCGTCTTTGTTTTGATATTGCTCGAAACACGAAGTCGAAGTCCGTTTGATTGTTTTTCAGATATCGGTTGGTAACTTTTTCTCTATACACGCTAGCGACCTAAAACTTGTTTTATCGCATTCAGCGCGTTAAATTACGCCGGAAACGGTCGTCTTTGTTTTGATATTGCTCGATGGACGAAGTCGGAGTCCGTTTGTTTGTTTTTCAGATATCGGTTAGTAACTTTTTTTCTATACATGCTAGCGACCTAAAACTTGTTTCATCGCATTCAGCGCGTCAAATTACGCCGGAAACGGCCGTCTTTGTTTTGATATTGCTCAAAACACGAAGTCGAAGTCCGTTTGATTGTTTTTCAGATATCGGTTGGTAACTTTTTTTCTATACACGCTAGCGACCTAAAACTTGTTTTATCGCATTCAGCGCGTCAAATTACGCCGGAAACGGTCGTCTTTGTTTTGATATTGCTCAAAACACGGAGTCAATTTCCGTTCGTTTGTTTTGTGGATATCGGTGAGTAACTTTTTTTCTATACATGCTAGCGACCTAAAACTTGTTTTATCGCATTCAGCCCGTCAAATTACGCCGGAAACGGTCGTCTTTGTTCTGATATTGCTCGATAGACGAAGTCGGAGTCCGTTTGTTTGTTTTTCAGATATCGGTTAGTAACTTTTTTTCTATACATGCTAGCGACCTGAAACTTGTTTCATCGCATTCAGCTCGTCAATGACGCCGGAAACGGTCGTCTTTGTTCTGATATTGCTCAAAACACGGAGTCGAATTCCGTTTGTTTGTTTCGTGGATATCGGTAAGTCACTTTTTTTCTATACATGCTAGCGACCTAAAACTTGTTTTATCGCATTCAGCCCGTCAAATTACGCCGGTAACGGTCGTCTTTGTTCTGATATTGCTCGATGGACGGAGTCGGAGTCCGTTTGTTTGTTTTTCAGATATCGGTTAGTAACTTTTTTTCTATACATGCCAGCGACCTAAAACTTGTTTCATCGCATTCAGCGCGTCAAATTACGCCGGAAACGGTCGTCTTTGTTTTGATATTGCTCAAAACACGAAGTCGAATTCCGTACGTTTGTTTCGTGGATATCGGTGAGTAACTTTTTTTCTATACATGCTAGCGACCTAAAACTTGTTTTATCGCATTCAGCGCGTCAAATCACGCCGGAAACGGCCGTCTTTGTTCTGATATCGCTCGAAACACGAAGTCGAAGTCCGTTTGTTTGTTTTTCAGATATCGGTTGGTAACTTTTTTTCTATACCTGCTAGCGACCTAAAACTTGTTTTATCGCATACAGCCCGTCAAATTACGCCGGAAACGGTCGTCTTTGTTCTGATATTGCTCGATGGACGAAGTCGGAGTCCGTTTGTTTGTTTTTCAGATATCGGTTAGTAACTTTTTTTCTATACATGCTAGCGACCTAAAACTTGTTTCATCGCATTCAGCGCGTCAAATTACGCCGGAAACGGTCGTCTTTGTTTTGATATTGCTCAAAACACGAAGTCGAATTCCGTACGTTTGTTTCGTGGATATCGGTGAGTAACTTTTTTTCTATACATGCTAGCGACCTAAAACTTGTTTTATCGCATTCAGCGCGTCAAATTACGCCGGAAACGGCCGTCTTTGTTTTGATATCGCTCGAAACACGAAGTCGAAGTCCGTTTGTTTGTTTTTCAGATATCGGTTGGTAACTTTTTTTCTATACATGCTAGCGACCTAAAACTTGTTTTATCGCATACAGCCCGTCAAATTACGCCGGAAACGGTCGTCTTTGTTCTGATATTGCTCGATGGACGAAGTCGGAGTCCGTTTGTTTGTTTTTCAGATATCGGTTAGTAACTTTTTTTCTATACATGCTAGCGACCTAAAACTTGTTTCATCGCATTCAGCGCGTCAAATTACGCCGGAAACGGCCGTCTTTGTTTTGATATTGCTCAAAACACGAAGTCGAAGTCCGTTTGATTGTTTTTCAGATATCGGTTGGTAACTTTTTTTCTATACACGCTAGCGACCTAAAACTTGTTTTATCGCATTCAGCGCGTCAAATTACGCCGGAAACGGTCGTCTTTGTTTTGATATTGCTCAAAACACGGAGTCAATTTCCGTTCGTTTGTTTTGTGGATATCGGTGAGTAACTTTTTTTCTATACATGCTAGCGACCTAAAACTTGTTTTATCGCATTCAGCCCGTCAAATTACGCCGGAAACGGTCGTCTTTGTTCTGATATTGCTCGATAGACGAAGTCGGAGTCCGTTTGTTTGTTTTTCAGATATCGGTTAGTAACTTTTTTTCTATACATGCTAGCGACCTGAAACTTGTTTCATCGCATTCAGCTCGTCAAATTACGCCGGAAACGGTCGTCTTTGTTCTGATATTGCTCAAAACACGGAGTCGAATTCCGTTTGTTTGTTTCGTGGATATCGGTGAGTAACTTTTTTTCTATACATGCTAGCGACCTAAAACTTGTTTTATCGCATTCAGCCCGTCAAATTACGCCGGTAACGGTCGTCTTTGTTCTGATATTGCTCGATAGACGGAGTCGGAGTCCGTTTGTTTGTTTTTCAGATATCGGTTAGTAACTTTTTTTCTATACATGCTAGCGACCTAAAACTTGTTTCAATCGCATTCAGCGCGTCAAATTACGCCGGAAACGGTCGTCTTTGTTTTGATATTGCTCAAAACACGAAGTCGAATTCCGTACGTTTGTTTCGTGGATATCGGTGAGTAACTTTTTTTCTATACATGCTAGCGACCTAAAACTTGTTTTATCGCATTCAGCGCGTCAAATTACGCCGGAAACGGCCGTCTTTGTTTTGATATCGCTCGAAACACGAAGTCGAAGTCTGTTTGTTTGTTTTTCAGATATCGGTTGGTAACTTTTTTTCTATACATGCTAGCGACCTAAAACTTGTTTTATCGCATACAGCCCGTCAAATTACGCCGGAAACGGCCGTCTTTGTTTTGATATTGCTCAAAACACGAAGTCGAATTCCGTACGTTTGTTTCGTGGATATCGGTTGGTAACTTTTTTTCTATACATGCTAGCGACCTAAAACTTGTTTTATCGCATTCAGCGCGTCAAATTACGCCGGAAACGGCCGTCTTTGTTTTGATATCGCTCGAAACACGAAGTCGAAGTCCGTTTGTTTGTTTTTCAGATATCGGTTGGTAACTTTTTTTCTATACATGCTAGCGACCTAAAACTTGTTTTATCGCATACAGCCCGTCAAATTACGCCGGAAACGGTCGTCTTTGTTCTGATATTGCTCGATGGACAAAGTCGGAGTCCGTTTGTTTGTTTTTCAGATATCGGTTAGTAACTTTTTTTCTATACATGCTAGCGACCTAAAACTTGTTTCATCGCATTCAGCGCGTCAAATTACGCCGGAAACGGTCGTCTTTGTTTTGATATTGCTCAAAACACGAAGTCGAATTCCGTACGTTTGTTTCGTGGATATCGGTTAGTAACTTTTTTTCTATACATGCTAGCGACCTAAAACTTGTTTTATCGCATTTAGCGCGTCAAATTACGCCGGAAACGGTCGTCTTTGTTTTGATATTGCTCAAAACACGAAGTCGAATTCCGTACGTTTGTTTCATGGATATCGGTGAGTAACTTTTTTTCTATACATGCTAGCGACCCAAAACTTGTTTTATCGCATTCAGCGCGTCAAATTACGCCGGAAACGGCCGTCTTTGTTTTGATATAGCTCGGAACACGAAGTCGAAGTCCGTTTGATTGTTTTTCAGATATCGGTTGGTAACTTTTTTTCTATACACGCTAGCGACCTAAAACTTGTTTTATCGCATTCAGCGCGTCAAATTACGCCGGAAACGGTCGTCTTTGTTTTGATATTGCTCGAAGGACGAAGTCGGAGTCCGTTTGTTTGTTTTTCAGATATCGGTTAGCAACTTTTTTTCTATACATGCTAGCGACCTAAAACTTGTTTCATCGCATTCAGCGCGTCAAATTACGCCGGAAACGGCCGTCTTTGTTTTGATATTGCTCAAAACACGAAGTCGAAGTCCGTTTGATTGTTTTTCAGATATCGGTTGGTAACTTTTTTTCTATACACGCTAGCGACCTAAAACTTGTTTTATCGCATTCAGCGCGTCAAATTACGCCGGAATCGGCCGTCTTTGTTTTGATATTGCTCGAAACACGAAGTCGAATTCCGTTCGTTTGTTTCGTGGATATCGGTGAGTAACTTTTTTTCTATACATGCCAGCGACCTAAAACTTGTTTCATCGCATTCAGCGCGTCAAATTACGCCGGAAACGGTCGTCTTTGTTCTGATATTGCTCAAAACACGGAGTCGAATTCCGTTTGTTTGTTTCGTGGATATCGGTGAGTAACTTTTTTTCTATACATGCTAGCGACCTAAAACTTGTTTTATCGCATTCAGCGCGTCAAATTACGCCGGAATCGGCCGTCTTTGTTTTGATATTGCTCGAAACACGAAGTCGAATTCCGTTCGTTTGTTTCGTGGATATCGGTGAGTAACTTTTTTTCTATACATGCCAGCGACCTAAAACTTGTTTCATCGCATTCAGCGCGTCAAATTACGCCGGAAACGGTCGTCTTTGTTTTGATATTGCTCAAAACACGAAGTCGAATTCCGTACGTTTGTTTCGTGGATATCGGTGAGTAACTTTTTTTCTATACATGCTAGCGACCTAAAACTTGTTTTATCGCATTCAGCGCGTCAAATCACGCCGGAAACGGCCGTCTTTGTTCTGATATCGCTCGAAACACGAAGTCGAAGTCCGTTTGTTTGTTTTTCAGATATCGGTTGGTAACTTTTTTTCTATACCTGCTAGCGACCTAAAACTTGTTTTATCGCATACAGCCCGTCAAATTACGCCGGAAACGGTCGTCTTTGTTCTGATATTGCTCGATGGACGAAGTCGGAGTCCGTTTGTTTGTTTTTCAGATATCGGTTAGTAACTTTTTTTCTATACATGCTAGCGACCTAAAACTTGTTTCATCGCATTCAGCGCGTCAAATTACGCCGGAAACGGTCGTCTTTGTTTTGATATTGCTCAAAACACGAAGTCGAATTCCGTACGTTTGTTTCGTGGATATCGGTGAGTAACTTTTTTTCTATACATGCTAGCGACCTAAAACTTGTTTTATCGCATTCAGCGCGTCAAATTACGCCGGAAACGGCCGTCTTTGTTTTGATATCGCTCGAAACACGAAGTCGAAGTCCGTTTGTTTGTTTTTCAGATATCGGTTGGTAACTTTTTTTCTATACATGCTAGCGACCTAAAACTTGTTTTATCGCATACAGCCCGTCAAATTACGCCGGAAACGGTCGTCTTTGTTCTGATATTGCTCGATGGACGAAGTCGGAGTCCGTTTGTTTGTTTTTCAGATATCGGTTAGTAACTTTTTTTCTATACATGCTAGCGACCTAAAACTTGTTTCATCGCATTCAGCGCGTCAAATTACGCCGGAAACGGCCGTCTTTGTTTTGATATTGCTCAAAACACGAAGTCGAAGTCCGTTTGATTGTTTTTCAGATATCGGTTGGTAACTTTTTTTCTATACACGCTAGCGACCTAAAACTTGTTTTATCGCATTCAGCGCGTCAAATTACGCCGGAAACGGTCGTCTTTGTTTTGATATTGCTCAAAACACGGAGTCAATTTCCGTTCGTTTGTTTTGTGGATATCGGTGAGTAACTTTTTTTCTATACATGCTAGCGACCTAAAACTTGTTTTATCGCATTCAGCCCGTCAAATTACGCCGGAAACGGTCGTCTTTGTTCTGATATTGCTCGATAGACGAAGTCGGAGTCCGTTTGTTTGTTTTTCAGATATCGGTTAGTAACTTTTTTTCTATACATGCTAGCGACCTGAAACTTGTTTCATCGCATTCAGCTCGTCAAATTACGCCGGAAACGGTCGTCTTTGTTCTGATATTGCTCAAAACACGGAGTCGAATTCCGTTTGTTTGTTTCGTGGATATCGGTGAGTAACTTTTTTTCTATACATGCTAGCGACCTAAAACTTGTTTTATCGCATTCAGCCCGTCAAATTACGCCGGTAACGGTCGTCTTTGTTCTGATATTGCTCGATAGACGGAGTCGGAGTCCGTTTGTTTGTTTTTCAGATATCGGTTAGTAACTTTTTTTCTATACATGCTAGCGACCTAAAACTTGTTTCAATCGCATTCAGCGCGTCAAATTACGCCGGAAACGGTCGTCTTTGTTTTGATATTGCTCAAAACACGAAGTCGAATTCCGTACGTTTGTTTCGTGGATATCGGTGAGTAACTTTTTTTCTATACATGCTAGCGACCTAAAACTTGTTTTATCGCATTCAGCGCGTCAAATTACGCCGGAAACGGCCGTCTTTGTTTTGATATCGCTCGAAACACGAAGTCGAAGTCTGTTTGTTTGTTTTTCAGATATCGGTTGGTAACTTTTTTTCTATACATGCTAGCGACCTAAAACTTGTTTTATCGCATACAGCCCGTCAAATTACGCCGGAAACGGCCGTCTTTGTTTTGATATTGCTCAAAACACGAAGTCGAATTCCGTACGTTTGTTTCGTGGATATCGGTTGGTAACTTTTTTTCTATACATGCTAGCGACCTAAAACTTGTTTTATCGCATTCAGCGCGTCAAATTACGCCGGAAACGGCCGTCTTTGTTTTGATATCGCTCGAAACACGAAGTCGAAGTCCGTTTGTTTGTTTTTCAGATATCGGTTGGTAACTTTTTTTCTATACATGCTAGCGACCTAAAACTTGTTTTATCGCATACAGCCCGTCAAATTACGCCGGAAACGGTCGTCTTTGTTCTGATATTGCTCGATGGACAAAGTCGGAGTCCGTTTGTTTGTTTTTCAGATATCGGTTAGTAACTTTTTTTCTATACATGCTAGCGACCTAAAACTTGTTTCATCGCATTCAGCGCGTCAAATTACGCCGGAAACGGTCGTCTTTGTTTTGATATTGCTCAAAACACGAAGTCGAATTCCGTACGTTTGTTTCGTGGATATCGGTTAGTAACTTTTTTTCTATACATGCTAGCGACCTAAAACTTGTTTTATCGCATTTAGCGCGTCAAATTACGCCGGAAACGGTCGTCTTTGTTTTGATATTGCTCAAAACACGAAGTCGAATTCCGTACGTTTGTTTCATGGATATCGGTGAGTAACTTTTTTTCTATACATGCTAGCGACCCAAAACTTGTTTTATCGCATTCAGCGCGTCAAATTACGCCGGAAACGGCCGTCTTTGTTTTGATATAGCTCGGAACACGAAGTCGAAGTCCGTTTGATTGTTTTTCAGATATCGGTTGGTAACTTTTTTTCTATACACGCTAGCGACCTAAAACTTGTTTTATCGCATTCAGCGCGTCAAATTACGCCGGAAACGGTCGTCTTTGTTTTGATATTGCTCGAAGGACGAAGTCGGAGTCCGTTTGTTTGTTTTTCAGATATCGGTTAGCAACTTTTTTTCTATACATGCTAGCGACCTAAAACTTGTTTCATCGCATTCAGCGCGTCAAATTACGCCGGAAACGGCCGTCTTTGTTTTGATATTGCTCAAAACACGAAGTCGAAGTCCGTTTGATTGTTTTTCAGATATCGGTTGGTAACTTTTTTTCTATACACGCTAGCGACCTAAAACTTGTTTTATCGCATTCAGCGCGTAAAATTACGCCGGAAACGGTCGTCTTTGTTTTGATATTGCTCAAAACACGGAGTCAATTTCCGTTCGTTTGTTTTGTGGATATCGGTGAGTAACTTTTTTTCTATACATGCTAGCGACCTAAAACTTGTTTTATCGCATTCAGCCCGTCAAATTACGCCGGAAACGGTCGTCTTTGTTCTGATATTGCTCGATAGACGAAGTCGGAGTCCGTTTGTTTGTTTTTCAGATATCGGTTAGTAACTTTTTTTCTATACATGCTAGCGACCTGAAACTTGTTTCATCGCATTCAGCTCGTCAAATTACGCCGGAAACGGTCGTCTTTGTTCTGATATTGCTCAAAACACGGAGTCGAATTCCGTTTGTTTGTTTCGTGGATATCGGTGAGTAACTTTTTTTCTATACATGCTAGCGACCTAAAACTTGTTTTATCGCATTCAGCCCGTCAAATTACGCCGGTAACGGTCGTCTTTGTTCTGATATTGCTCGATAGACGGAGTCGGAGTCCGTTTGTTTGTTTTTCAGATATCGGTTAGTAACTTTTTTTCTATACATGCTAGCGACCTAAAACTTGTTTCAATCGCATTCAGCGCGTCAAATTACGCCGGAAACGGTCGTCTTTGTTTTGATATTGCTCAAAACACGAAGTCGAATTCCGTACGTTTGTTTCGTGGATATCGGTGAGTAACTTTTTTTCTATACATGCTAGCGACCTAAAACTTGTTTTATCGCATTCAGCGCGTCAAATTACGCCGGAAACGGCCGTCTTTGTTTTGATATCGCTCGAAACACGAAGTCGAAGTCCGTTTGTTTGTTTTTCAGAAATCGGTTGGTAACTTTTTTTCTATACATGCTAGCGACCTAAAACTTGTTTTATCGCATACAGCCCGTCAAATTACGCCGGAAACGGTCGTCTTTGTTCTGATATTGCTCGATGGACGAAGTCGGAGTCCGTTTGTTTGTTTTTCAGATATCGGTTAGTAACTTTTTTTCTATACATGCTAGCGACCTAAAACTTGTTTTATCGCATTCAGCGCGTCAAATTACGGCGGAAACGACCGTCTTTGTTTTGATATTGCTCGAAACACGAAGTCGAAGTCCGTTTGTTTGTTTTTCAGATATCGGTTGGTAACTTTTTTTCTATACATGCTAGCGACCTAAAACTTGTTTTATCGCATTCAGCGCGTCAAATTACGCCGGGAACGGTCGTCTTTGTTCTGATATTGCTCAAAACACGGAGTCGAATTCCGTTTGTTTGTTTCGTGGATATCGGTGAGTAACTTTTTTTTTTATACATGCTAGCGACATGAAACTTGTTTCATCGCATTCAGCCCGTCAAATTACGCCGGAAACGGTCGTCTTTGTTCTGATATTGCTCGATAGACGAAGTCGGAGTCCGTTTGTTTGTTTTTCAGATATCGGTTAGTAACTTTTTTTCTATACATGCTAGCGACCTAAAACTTGTTTCATCGCATCAGCGCGTCAAATTACGCCGGAAACGGTCGTCTTTGTTCCGATATTGCTCAAAACACGGAGTCGAATTCCGTTTGTTTGTTTCGTGGATATCGGTGAGTAACTTTTTTTCTATACATGCTAGCGACCTAAAACTTGTTTCATCGCATTCAGCCCGTCAAATTACGCCGGAAACGGTCGTCTTCGTTTTGATATTGCTTGAAACACGAAGTCGAATTCCGTTCGTTTGTTTCGTGGATATCGGTGAGTAACTTTTTTTCTATACATGCCAGCGACCTAAAACTTGTTTCATCGCATTCAGCGCGTCAAATTACGCCGGAAACGGTCGTCTTTGTTTTGATATTGCTCAAAACACGAAGTCGAATTCCGTACGTTTGTTTCGTGGATATCGGTGAGTAACTTTTTTTCTATACATGCTAGCGACCTAAAACTTGTTTTATCGCATTCAGCGCGTCAAATCACGCCGGAAACGGCCGTCTTTGTTCTGATATCGCTCGAAACACGAAGTCGAAGTCCGTTTGTTTGTTTTTCAGATATCGGTTGGTAACTTTTTTTCTATACCTGCTAGCGACCTAAAACTTGTTTTATCGCATACAGCCCGTCAAATTACGCCGGAAACGGTCGTCTTTGTTCTGATATTGCTCGATGGACGAAGTCGGAGTCCGTTTGTTTGTTTTTCAGATATCGGTTAGTAACTTTTTTTCTATACATGCTAGCGACCTAAAACTTGTTTCATCGCATTCAGCGCGTCAAATTACGCCGGAAACGGTCGTCTTTGTTTTGATATTGCTCAAAACACGAAGTCGAATTCCGTACGTTTGTTTCGTGGATATCGGTGAGTAACTTTTTTTCTATACATGCTAGCGACCTAAAACTTGTTTTATCGCATTCAGCGCGTCAAATTACGCCGGAAACGGCCGTCTTTGTTTTGATATCGCTCGAAACACGAAGTCGAAGTCCGTTTGTTTGTTTTTCAGATATCGGTTGGTAACTTTTTTTCTATACATGCTAGCGACCTAAAACTTGTTTTATCGCATACAGCCCGTCAAATTACGCCGGAAACGGTCGTCTTTGTTCTGATATTGCTCGATGGACGAAGTCGGAGTCCGTTTGTTTGTTTTTCAGATATCGGTTAGTAACTTTTTTTCTATACATGCTAGCGACCTAAAACTTGTTTCATCGCATTCAGCGCGTCAAATTACGCCGGAAACGGCCGTCTTTGTTTTGATATTGCTCAAAACACGAAGTCGAAGTCCGTTTGATTGTTTTTCAGATATCGGTTGGTAACTTTTTTTCTATACACGCTAGCGACCTAAAACTTGTTTTATCGCATTCAGCGCGTCAAATTACGCCGGAAACGGTCGTCTTTGTTTTGATATTGCTCAAAACACGGAGTCAATTTCCGTTCGTTTGTTTTGTGGATATCGGTGAGTAACTTTTTTTCTATACATGCTAGCGACCTAAAACTTGTTTTATCGCATTCAGCCCGTCAAATTACGCCGGAAACGGTCGTCTTTGTTCTGATATTGCTCGATAGACGAAGTCGGAGTCCGTTTGTTTGTTTTTCAGATATCGGTTAGTAACTTTTTTTCTATACATGCTAGCGACCTGAAACTTGTTTCATCGCATTCAGCTCGTCAAATTACGCCGGAAACGGTCGTCTTTGTTCTGATATTGCTCAAAACACGGAGTCGAATTCCGTTTGTTTGTTTCGTGGATATCGGTGAGTAACTTTTTTTCTATACATGCTAGCGACCTAAAACTTGTTTTATCGCATTCAGCCCGTCAAATTACGCCGGTAACGGTCGTCTTTGTTCTGATATTGCTCGATAGACGGAGTCGGAGTCCGTTTGTTTGTTTTTCAGATATCGGTTAGTAACTTTTTTTCTATACATGCTAGCGACCTAAAACTTGTTTCAATCGCATTCAGCGCGTCAAATTACGCCGGAAACGGTCGTCTTTGTTTTGATATTGCTCAAAACACGAAGTCGAATTCCGTACGTTTGTTTCGTGGATATCGGTGAGTAACTTTTTTTCTATACATGCTAGCGACCTAAAACTTGTTTTATCGCATTCAGCGCGTCAAATTACGCCGGAAACGGCCGTCTTTGTTTTGATATCGCTCGAAACACGAAGTCGAAGTCTGTTTGTTTGTTTTTCAGATATCGGTTGGTAACTTTTTTTCTATACATGCTAGCGACCTAAAACTTGTTTTATCGCATACAGCCCGTCAAATTACGCCGGAAACGGCCGTCTTTGTTTTGATATTGCTCAAAACACGAAGTCGAATTCCGTACGTTTGTTTCGTGGATATCGGTTGGTAACTTTTTTTCTATACATGCTAGCGACCTAAAACTTGTTTTATCGCATTCAGCGCGTCAAATTACGCCGGAAACGGCCGTCTTTGTTTTGATATCGCTCGAAACACGAAGTCGAAGTCCGTTTGTTTGTTTTTCAGATATCGGTTGGTAACTTTTTTTCTATACATGCTAGCGACCTAAAACTTGTTTTATCGCATACAGCCCGTCAAATTACGCCGGAAACGGTCGTCTTTGTTCTGATATTGCTCGATGGACAAAGTCGGAGTCCGTTTGTTTGTTTTTCAGATATCGGTTAGTAACTTTTTTTCTATACATGCTAGCGACCTAAAACTTGTTTCATCGCATTCAGCGCGTCAAATTACGCCGGAAACGGTCGTCTTTGTTTTGATATTGCTCAAAACACGAAGTCGAATTCCGTACGTTTGTTTCGTGGATATCGGTTAGTAACTTTTTTTCTATACATGCTAGCGACCTAAAACTTGTTTTATCGCATTTAGCGCGTCAAATTACGCCGGAAACGGTCGTCTTTGTTTTGATATTGCTCAAAACACGAAGTCGAATTCCGTACGTTTGTTTCATGGATATCGGTGAGTAACTTTTTTTCTATACATGCTAGCGACCCAAAACTTGTTTTATCGCATTCAGCGCGTCAAATTACGCCGGAAACGGCCGTCTTTGTTTTGATATAGCTCGGAACACGAAGTCGAAGTCCGTTTGATTGTTTTTCAGATATCGGTTGGTAACTTTTTTTCTATACACGCTAGCGACCTAAAACTTGTTTTATCGCATTCAGCGCGTCAAATTACGCCGGAAACGGTCGTCTTTGTTTTGATATTGCTCGAAGGACGAAGTCGGAGTCCGTTTGTTTGTTTTTCAGATATCGGTTAGCAACTTTTTTTCTATACATGCTAGCGACCTAAAACTTGTTTCATCGCATTCAGCGCGTCAAATTACGCCGGAAACGGCCGTCTTTGTTTTGATATTGCTCAAAACACGAAGTCGAAGTCCGTTTGATTGTTTTTCAGATATCGGTTGGTAACTTTTTTTCTATACACGCTAGCGACCTAAAACTTGTTTTATCGCATTCAGCGCGTAAAATTACGCCGGAAACGGTCGTCTTTGTTTTGATATTGCTCAAAACACGGAGTCAATTTCCGTTCGTTTGTTTTGTGGATATCGGTGAGTAACTTTTTTTCTATACATGCTAGCGACCTAAAACTTGTTTTATCGCATTCAGCCCGTCAAATTACGCCGGAAACGGTCGTCTTTGTTCTGATATTGCTCGATAGACGAAGTCGGAGTCCGTTTGTTTGTTTTTCAGATATCGGTTAGTAACTTTTTTTCTATACATGCTAGCGACCTGAAACTTGTTTCATCGCATTCAGCTCGTCAAATTACGCCGGAAACGGTCGTCTTTGTTCTGATATTGCTCAAAACACGGAGTCGAATTCCGTTTGTTTGTTTCGTGGATATCGGTGAGTAACTTTTTTTCTATACATGCTAGCGACCTAAAACTTGTTTTATCGCATTCAGCGCGTCAAATTACGCCGGAATCGGCCGTCTTTGTTTTGATATTGCTCAAAACACGGAGTCAATTTCCGTTCGTTTGTTTTGTGGATATCGGTGAGTAACTTTTTTTCTATACATGCTAGCGACCTAAAACTTGTTTTATCGCATTCAGCCCGTCAAATTACGCCGGAAACGGTCGTCTTTGTTCTGATATTGCTCGATAGACGAAGTCGGAGTCCGTTTGTTTGTTTTTCAGATATCGGTTAGTAACTTTTTTTCTATACATGCTAGCGACCTGAAACTTGTTTCATCGCATTCAGCTCGTCAAATTACGCCGGAAACGGTCGTCTTTGTTCTGATATTGCTCAAAACACGGAGTCGAATTCCGTTTGTTTGTTTCGTGGATATCGGTGAGTAACTTTTTTTCTATACATGCTAGCGACCTAAAACTTGTTTTATCGCATTCAGCGCGTCAAATTACGCCGGAATCGGCCGTCTTTGTTTTGATATTGCTCGAAACACGAAGTCGAATTCCGTTCGTTTGTTTCGTGGATATCGGTGAGTAACTTTTTTTCTATACATGCCAGCGACCTAAAACTTGTTTCATCGCATTCAGCGCGTCAAATTACGCCGGAAACGGTCGTCTTTGTTTTGATATTGCTCAAAACACGAAGTCGAATTCCGTACGTTTGTTTCGTGGATATCGGTGAGTAACTTTTTTTCTATACATGCTAGCGACCTAAAACTTGTTTTATCGCATTCAGCGCGTCAAATCACGCCGGAAACGGCCGTCTTTGTTCTGATATCGCTCGAAACACGAAGTCGAAGTCCGTTTGTTTGTTTTTCAGATATCGGTTGGTAACTTTTTTTCTATACCTGCTAGCGACCTAAAACTTGTTTTATCGCATACAGCCCGTCAAATTACGCCGGAAACGGTCGTCTTTGTTCTGATATTGCTCGATGGACGAAGTCGGAGTCCGTTTGTTTGTTTTTCAGATATCGGTTAGTAACTTTTTTTCTATACATGCTAGCGACCTAAAACTTGTTTCATCGCATTCAGCGCGTCAAATTACGCCGGAAACGGTCGTCTTTGTTTTGATATTGCTCAAAACACGAAGTCGAATTCCGTACGTTTGTTTCGTGGATATCGGTGAGTAACTTTTTTTCTATACATGCTAGCGACCTAAAACTTGTTTTATCGCATTCAGCGCGTCAAATTACGCCGGAAACGGCCGTCTTTGTTTTGATATCGCTCGAAACACGAAGTCGAAGTCCGTTTGTTTGTTTTTCAGATATCGGTTGGTAACTTTTTTTCTATACATGCTAGCGACCTAAAACTTGTTTTATCGCATACAGCCCGTCAAATTACGCCGGAAACGGTCGTCTTTGTTCTGATATTGCTCGATGGACGAAGTCGGAGTCCGTTTGTTTGTTTTTCAGATATCGGTTAGTAACTTTTTTTCTATACATGCTAGCGACCTAAAACTTGTTTCATCGCATTCAGCGCGTCAAATTACGCCGGAAACGGCCGTCTTTGTTTTGATATTGCTCAAAACACGAAGTCGAAGTCCGTTTGATTGTTTTTCAGATATCGGTTGGTAACTTTTTTTCTATACACGCTAGCGACCTAAAACTTGTTTTATCGCATTCAGCGCGTCAAATTACGCCGGAAACGGTCGTCTTTGTTTTGATATTGCTCAAAACACGGAGTCAATTTCCGTTCGTTTGTTTTGTGGATATCGGTGAGTAACTTTTTTTCTATACATGCTAGCGACCTAAAACTTGTTTTATCGCATTCAGCCCGTCAAATTACGCCGGAAACGGTCGTCTTTGTTCTGATATTGCTCGATAGACGAAGTCGGAGTCCGTTTGTTTGTTTTTCAGATATCGGTTAGTAACTTTTTTTCTATACATGCTAGCGACCTGAAACTTGTTTCATCGCATTCAGCTCGTCAAATTACGCCGGAAACGGTCGTCTTTGTTCTGATATTGCTCAAAACACGGAGTCGAATTCCGTTTGTTTGTTTCGTGGATATCGGTGAGTAACTTTTTTTCTATACATGCTAGCGACCTAAAACTTGTTTTATCGCATTCAGCCCGTCAAATTACGCCGGTAACGGTCGTCTTTGTTCTGATATTGCTCGATAGACGGAGTCGGAGTCCGTTTGTTTGTTTTTCAGATATCGGTTAGTAACTTTTTTTCTATACATGCTAGCGACCTAAAACTTGTTTCAATCGCATTCAGCGCGTCAAATTACGCCGGAAACGGTCGTCTTTGTTTTGATATTGCTCAAAACACGAAGTCGAATTCCGTACGTTTGTTTCGTGGATATCGGTGAGTAACTTTTTTTCTATACATGCTAGCGACCTAAAACTTGTTTTATCGCATTCAGCGCGTCAAATTACGCCGGAAACGGCCGTCTTTGTTTTGATATCGCTCGAAACACGAAGTCGAAGTCTGTTTGTTTGTTTTTCAGATATCGGTTGGTAACTTTTTTTCTATACATGCTAGCGACCTAAAACTTGTTTTATCGCATACAGCCCGTCAAATTACGCCGGAAACGGCCGTCTTTGTTTTGATATTGCTCAAAACACGAAGTCGAATTCCGTACGTTTGTTTCGTGGATATCGGTTGGTAACTTTTTTTCTATACATGCTAGCGACCTAAAACTTGTTTTATCGCATTCAGCGCGTCAAATTACGCCGGAAACGGCCGTCTTTGTTTTGATATCGCTCGAAACACGAAGTCGAAGTCCGTTTGTTTGTTTTTCAGATATCGGTTGGTAACTTTTTTTCTATACATGCTAGCGACCTAAAACTTGTTTTATCGCATACAGCCCGTCAAATTACGCCGGAAACGGTCGTCTTTGTTCTGATATTGCTCGATGGACAAAGTCGGAGTCCGTTTGTTTGTTTTTCAGATATCGGTTAGTAACTTTTTTTCTATACATGCTAGCGACCTAAAACTTGTTTCATCGCATTCAGCGCGTCAAATTACGCCGGAAACGGTCGTCTTTGTTTTGATATTGCTCAAAACACGAAGTCGAATTCCGTACGTTTGTTTCGTGGATATCGGTTAGTAACTTTTTTTCTATACATGCTAGCGACCTAAAACTTGTTTTATCGCATTTAGCGCGTCAAATTACGCCGGAAACGGTCGTCTTTGTTTTGATATTGCTCAAAACACGAAGTCGAATTCCGTACGTTTGTTTCATGGATATCGGTGAGTAACTTTTTTTCTATACATGCTAGCGACCCAAAACTTGTTTTATCGCATTCAGCGCGTCAAATTACGCCGGAAACGGCCGTCTTTGTTTTGATATAGCTCGGAACACGAAGTCGAAGTCCGTTTGATTGTTTTTCAGATATCGGTTGGTAACTTTTTTTCTATACACGCTAGCGACCTAAAACTTGTTTTATCGCATTCAGCGCGTCAAATTACGCCGGAAACGGTCGTCTTTGTTTTGATATTGCTCGAAGGACGAAGTCGGAGTCCGTTTGTTTGTTTTTCAGATATCGGTTAGCAACTTTTTTTCTATACATGCTAGCGACCTAAAACTTGTTTCATCGCATTCAGCGCGTCAAATTACGCCGGAAACGGCCGTCTTTGTTTTGATATTGCTCAAAACACGAAGTCGAAGTCCGTTTGATTGTTTTTCAGATATCGGTTGGTAACTTTTTTTCTATACACGCTAGCGACCTAAAACTTGTTTTATCGCATTCAGCGCGTAAAATTACGCCGGAAACGGTCGTCTTTGTTTTGATATTGCTCAAAACACGGAGTCAATTTCCGTTCGTTTGTTTTGTGGATATCGGTGAGTAACTTTTTTTCTATACATGCTAGCGACCTAAAACTTGTTTTATCGCATTCAGCCCGTCAAATTACGCCGGAAACGGTCGTCTTTGTTCTGATATTGCTCGATAGACGAAGTCGGAGTCCGTTTGTTTGTTTTTCAGATATCGGTTAGTAACTTTTTTTCTATACATGCTAGCGACCTGAAACTTGTTTCATCGCATTCAGCTCGTCAAATTACGCCGGAAACGGTCGTCTTTGTTCTGATATTGCTCAAAACACGGAGTCGAATTCCGTTTGTTTGTTTCGTGGATATCGGTGAGTAACTTTTTTTCTATACATGCTAGCGACCTAAAACTTGTTTTATCGCATTCAGCCCGTCAAATTACGCCGGTAACGGTCGTCTTTGTTCTGATATTGCTCGATAGACGGAGTCGGAGTCCGTTTGTTTGTTTTTCAGATATCGGTTAGTAACTTTTTTTCTATACATGCTAGCGACCTAAAACTTGTTTCAATCGCATTCAGCGCGTCAAATTACGCCGGAAACGGTCGTCTTTGTTTTGATATTGCTCAAAACACGAAGTCGAATTCCGTACGTTTGTTTCGTGGATATCGGTGAGTAACTTTTTTTCTATACATGCTAGCGACCTAAAACTTGTTTTATCGCATTCAGCGCGTCAAATTACGCCGGAAACGGCCGTCTTTGTTTTGATATCGCTCGAAACACGAAGTCGAAGTCCGTTTGTTTGTTTTTCAGAAATCGGTTGGTAACTTTTTTTCTATACATGCTAGCGACCTAAAACTTGTTTTATCGCATACAGCCCGTCAAATTACGCCGGAAACGGTCGTCTTTGTTCTGATATTGCTCGATGGACGAAGTCGGAGTCCGTTTGTTTGTTTTTCAGATATCGGTTAGTAACTTTTTTTCTATACATGCTAGCGACCTAAAACTTGTTTTATCGCATTCAGCGCGTCAAATTACGGCGGAAACGACCGTCTTTGTTTTGATATTGCTCGAAACACGAAGTCGAAGTCCGTTTGTTTGTTTTTCAGATATCGGTTGGTAACTTTTTTTCTATACATGCTAGCGACCTAAAACTTGTTTTATCGCATTCAGCGCGTCAAATTACGCCGGGAACGGTCGTCTTTGTTCTGATATTGCTCAAAACACGGAGTCGAATTCCGTTTGTTTGTTTCGTGGATATCGGTGAGTAACTTTTTTTTTTATACATGCTAGCGACATGAAACTTGTTTCATCGCATTCAGCCCGTCAAATTACGCCGGAAACGGTCGTCTTTGTTCTGATATTGCTCGATAGACGAAGTCGGAGTCCGTTTGTTTGTTTTTCAGATATCGGTTAGTAACTTTTTTTCTATACATGCTAGCGACCTAAAACTTGTTTCATCGCATCAGCGCGTCAAATTACGCCGGAAACGGTCGTCTTTGTTCCGATATTGCTCAAAACACGGAGTCGAATTCCGTTTGTTTGTTTCGTGGATATCGGTGAGTAACTTTTTTTCTATACATGCTAGCGACCTAAAACTTGTTTCATCGCATTCAGCCCGTCAAATTACGCCGGAAACGGTCGTCTTCGTTTTGATATTGCTTGAAACACGAAGTCGAATTCCGTTCGTTTGTTTCGTGGATATCGGTGAGTAACTTTTTTTCTATACATGCTAGCGACCTAAAACTTGTTTTATCGCATTCAGCGCGTCAAATTACGCCGGAAACGGCCGTCTTTGTTTTGATATTGCTCGAAACACGAAGTCGAAGTCCGTTTGTTTGTTTTTCAGATATCGGTTGATAACTTTTTTTCTATACATGCTAGCGACCTGAAACTCGTTTTATCGCATTCAGCGCGTCAAATTACGCCGGAAACGGTCGTCTTTGTTTTGATTTTGCTCAAAACACGGAGTCAATTTCCGTTCGTTTGTTTCGTGGATATCGGTGAGTAACTTTTTTTCTATACATGCTAGCGACCTAAAACTTGTTTTATCGCATTCAGCGCGTCAAATTACGCCGGAAACGGTCGTCTTTGTTTTGATATTGCTCAAAACACGAAGTCGAATTTCGTTCGTTAGTTTCGTGGATATCGGTGAGTAACTTTTTTTCTATACATGCTAGCGACCTAAAACTTGTTTTATCGCATTCAGCGCGTCAAATTACGCCGGAAACGGCCGTCTTTGTTTTGATATTGCTCGAAACACGAAGTCGAAGTCCGTTTGTTTGTTTTTCAGATATTGGTTAGTAACTTTTTTTCTATACATGCTAGCGACCTAAAACTTATTTCATCGCATTCAGCGCGTCAAATTACGCCGGAAACGGTCGTCTTTGTTCTGATATTGCTCAAAACACGAAGTCGAATTCCGTTTGTTTGTTTCGTGGATATCGGTGAGTAACTTTTTTTCTATACATGCTAGCGACCTAAAACTTGTTTTATCGCATTCAGCGCGTCAAATTACGCCGGAATCGGCCGTCTTTGTTTTGATATTGCTCGAAACACGAAGTCGAATTCCGTTCGTTTGTTTCGTGGATATCGGTGAGTAACTTTTTTTCTATACATGCCAGCGACCTAAAACTTGTTTTATCGCATTCAGCGCGTCAAATTACGCCGGAAACGACCGTCTTTGTTTTGATATTGCTCGAAACACGAAGTCGAAGTCCGTTTGTTTGTTTTTCAGATATCGGTTAGTAACTTTTTTTCTATACATGCTAGCGACCTAAAACTTGTTTCATCGCATTCAGCGCGTCAAATTACGCCGGAAACGGTCGTCTTTGTTCTGATATTGCTCAAAACACGGAGTCGAATTCCGTTTGTTTGTTTCGTGGATATCGGTGAGTCACTTTTTTTCCATACATGCTAGCGACCTAAAACTTGTTTTATCGCATTAAGCCCGTCAAATTACGCCGGAAACGGTCGTCTTCGTTTGGATATTGCTTAAAACACGAAGTCGAATTCCGTTCGTTTGTTTCGTGGATATCGGTGAGTAACTTTTTTTCTATACATGCTAGCGACCTAAAACTTGTTTTATCGCATTCAGCCCGTCAAATTACGCCGGAAACGATCGTCTTTGTTCTGATATTGCTCGATAGACGAAGTCGGAGTCCGTTTGTTTGTTTTTTAGATATCGGTTAGTAACTTTTTTTCTATACATGCTAGCGACCTAAAACTTGTTTTATCGCATTCAGCGCGTCAAATTACGCCGGAAACGGTCGTCTTTGTTTTGATTTTGCTCAAAACACGGAGTCAATTTCCGTTCGTTTGTTTCGTGAATATCGGTGAGTAACTTTTTTTCTATACATGCTAGCGACCTAAAACTTGTTTTATCGCATTCAGCGCGTCAAATTACGCCGGAAACGGCCGTCTTTGTTTTGATATTGCTCGAAACACGAAGTCGAATTCCGTTCGTTTGTTTCGTGGATATCGGTGAGTATTTTTTTTTCTATACATGCTAGCGACATAAAACTTGTTTTATCGCATTCAGCCCGTCAAATTACGCCGGAAACGGTCGTCTTTGTTTTGATTTTGCTCAAAACACGGAGTCAATTTCCGTTCGTTTGTTTCGTGGATATCGGTGAGTAACTTTTTTTCTATACATGCTAGCGACCTAAAACTTGTTTTATCGCATTCAGCGCGTCAAATTACGCCGGAAACGGTCGTCTTTGTTTTGATATTGCTCGAAACACGAAGTCGAATTTCGTTCGTTTGTTTCGTGGATATCGGTGAGTAACTTTTTTTCTATACATGCTAGCGACCTAAAACTTGTTTTATCGCATTCAGCGCGTCAAATTACGCCGGAAACGACCGTCTTTGTTTTGATATTGCTCGAAACACGAAGTCGAAGTCCGTTTGTTTGTTTTTCAGATATCGGTTGGTAACTTTTTTTCTATACATGCTAGCGACCTAAAACTTGTTTTATCGCATTCAGCGCGTCAAATTACGCCGGAAACGGTCGTCTTTGTTTTGATTTTGCTCAAAACACGGAGTCAATTTCCGTTCGTTTGTTTCGTGGATATCGGTGAGTAACTTTTTTTCTATACATGCTAGCGACCTAAAACTTGTTTTATCGCATTCAGCGCGTCAAATTACGCCGGAAACGGTCGTCTTTGTTTTGATATTGCTCGAAACACGAAGTCGAATTTCGTTCGTTTGTTCCGTGGATATCGGTGAGTAACTTTTTTTCTATACATGCTAGCGACCTAAAACTTGTTTTATCGCATTCAGCGCGTCAAATTACGCCGGAAACGACCGTCTTTGTTTTGATATTGCTCGAAACACGAAGTCGAAGTCCGTTTGTTTGTTTTTCAGATATCGGTTGGTAACTTTTTTTCTATACATGCTAGCGACCTAAAACTTGTTTTATCGCATTCAGCCCGTCAAATTACGCCGGAAACGGTCGTCTTTGTTTTGATTTTGCTCAAAACACGGAGTCAATTTCCGTTCGTTTGTTTCGTGGATATCGGTGAGTAACTTTTTTTCTATACATGCTAGCGACCCAAAACTTGTTTTATCGCATTCAGCGCGTCAAATTACGCCGGAAACGGTCGTCTTTGTTTTGATATTGCTCGAAACACGAAGTCGAATTTCGTTCGTTTGTTTCGTGGATATCGGTGAGTAACTTTTTTTCTATACATGCTAGCGACCTAAAACTTGTTTTATCGCATTCAGCGCGTCAAATTACGCCGGAAACGACCGTCTTTGTTTTGATATTGCTCGAAACACGAAGTCGAAGTCCGTTTGTTTGTTTCGTGGATATCGGTGAGTAACTTTTTTTCTATACATGCTAGCGACATAAAACTTGTTTTATCGCATTCAGCCCGTCAAATTACGCCGGAAACGGTCGTCTTTGTTTTGATTTTGCTCAAAACACGGAGTCAATTTCCGTTCGTTTGTTTCGTGGATATCGGTGAGTAACTTTTTTTCTATACATGCTAGCGACCTAAAACTTGTTTTATCGCATTCAGCGCGTCAAATTACGCCGGAAACGGTCGTCTTTGTTTTGATATTGCTCGAAACACGAAGTCGAATTTCGTTCGTTTGTTTCGTGGATATCGGTGAGTAACTTTTTTTCTATACATGCTAGCGACCTAAAACTTGTTTTATCGCATTCAGCGCGTCAAATTACGCCGGAAACGGCCGTCTTTGTTTTGATATTGCTCGAAACACGAAGTCGAAGTCCGTTTGTTTGTTTTTCAGATATTGGTTAGTAACTTTTTTTCTATACATGCTAGCGACATAAAACTTGTTTTATCGCATTCAGCCCGTCAAATTACGCCGGAAACGGTCGTCTTTGTTTTGATTTTGCTCAAAACACGGAGTCAATTTCCGTTCGTTTGTTTCGTTGATATCGGTGAGTAACTTTTTTTCTATACATGCTAGCGACCTAAAACTTGTTTTATCGCATTCAGCGCGTCAAATTACGCCGGAAACGGTCGTCTTTGTTTTGATATTGCTCGAAACACGAAGTCGAATTTCGTTCGTTTGTTTCGTGGATATCGGTGAGTAACTTTTTTTCTATACATGCTAGCGACCTAAAACTTGTTTTATCGCATTCAGCGCGTCAAATTACGCCGGAAACGGCCGTCTCTGTTTTGATATTGCTCGAAACACGAAGTCGAAGTCCGTTTGTTTGTTTTTCAGATATTGGTTAGTAACTTTTTTTCTATACATGCTAGCGACCTAAAACTTATTTCATCGCATTCAGCGCGTCAAATTACGCCCAAAACGGTCGTCTTTGTTCTGATATTGCTCAAAACACGGAGTCGAATTCCGTTTGTTTGTTTCGTGGATATCAGTGAGTAACTTTTTTTCTATACATGCTAGCGACCTAAAACTTGTTTTATCGCATTCAGCGCGTCAAATTACGCCGGAATCGGCCGTCTTTGTTTTGATATTGCTTAAAACACGAAGTCGAATTCCGTTCGTTTGTTTCGTGGATATCGGTGAGTAACTTTTTTTCTATACATGCTAGCGACCTAAAACTTGTTTTATCGCATTCAGCGCGTCAAATTACGCCGGAAACGACCGTCTTTGTTTTGATATTGCTCGAAACACGAAGTCGAAGTCCGTTTGTTTGTTTTTCAGATATCGGTTGGTAACTTTTTTTCTATACATGCTGGCGACCTAAAACTTGTTTTATCGCATTCAGCGCGTCAAATTACGCCGGGAACGGTCGTCTTTGTTCTGATATTGCTCAAAACACGGAGTCGAATTCCGTTTGTTTGTTTCGTGGATATCGGTGAGTAACTTTTTTTCTATACATGCTAGCGACATAAAACTTGTTCTATCGCATTCAGCCCGTCAAATTACGCCGGAAACGGTCGTCTTTGTTCTGATATTGCTCGATAGACGAAGTCGGAGTCCGTTTGTTTGTTTTTCAGATATCGGTTAGTAACTTTTTTTCTATACATGCTAGCGACCTAAAACTTGTTTTATCGCATTCAGCGCGTCAAATTACGCCGGAAACGGTCGTCTTTGTTTTGATTTTGCTCAAAACACGGAGTCAATTTCCGTTCGTTTGTTTCGTGGATATCGGTGAGTAACTTTTTTTCTATACATGCTAGCGACCTAAAACTTGTTTTATCGCATTCAGCGCGTCAAATTACGCCGGAAACGGTCGTCTTTGTTTTGATATTGCTCAAAACACGAAGTCGAATTTCGTTCGTTTGTTTCGTGGATATCGGTGAGTAACTTTTTTTCTATACCTGCTAGCGACCTAAAACTTGTTTTATCGCATTCAGCGCGTCAAATTACGCCGGAAACGGCCGTCTTTGTTTTGATATTGCTCGAAACACGAAGTCGAAGTCCGTTTGTTTGTTTTTCAGATATTGGTTAGTAACTTTTTTTCTATACATGCTAGCGACCTAAAACTTATTTCATCGCATTCAGCGCGTCAAATTACGCCGGAAACGGTCGTCTTTGTTCTGATATTGCTCAAAACACGGAGTCGAATTCCGTTTGTTTGTTTCGTGGATATCGGTGAGTAACTTTTTTTCTATACATGCTAGCGACCTAGAACTTGTTTTATCGCATTCAGCGCGTCAAATTACGCCGGAAACGACCGTCTTTGTTTTGATATTGCTCGAAACACGAAGTCGAAGTCCGTTTGTTTGTTTTTCAGATATCGGTTAGTAACTTTTTTTCTATACATGCTAGCGACCTAAAACTTGTTTCATCGCATTCAGCGCGTCAAATTACGCCGGAAACGGTCGTCTTTGTTCTGATATTGCTCAAAACACGGAGTCGAATTCCGTTTGTTTGTTTCGTGGATATCGGTGAGTCACTTTTTTTTTATACATGCTAGCGACCTAAAACTTGTTTTATCGCATTAAGCCCGTCAAATTACGCCGGAAACGGTCGTCTTCGTTTGGATATTGCTTAAAACACGAAGTCGAATTCCGTTCGTTTGTTTCGTGGATATCGGTGAGTAACTTTTTTTCTATACATGCTAGCGACCTGAAACTTGTTTCATCGCATTCAGCGCGTCAAATTACGCTGGAAACCGCCGTCTTTGTTTTGATATTGCTCGAAACACGAAGTCGAAGTCCGTTTGTTTGTTTTTCAGTTATCGGTTGGTAACTTTTTTTCTATACATGCTAGCGACCTAAAACTTGTTTTATCGCATTCAGCGCGTCAAATTACGCCGGAAACGGTCGTCTTTGTTTTGATATTGCTCAAAACACGGAGTCAATTTCCGTTCGTATGTTTCGTGGATATCGGTGAGTAACTTTTTTTCTATACATGCTAGCGACCTAAAACTTGTTTTATCGCATTCAGCGCGTCAAATTACGCCGGAAACGGTCGTCTTTGTTTTGATATTGCTTAAAACACGTAGTCGAATTCCGTTCGTTTGTTTCGTGGATATCGGTGAGTAACTTTTTTTTTATACATGCTAGCGACCTAAAACTAGTTTTATCGCATTCAGCGCGTCAAATTACGCCGGAAACGGTCGTCTTTGTTTTGATATTGCTTAAAACACGAAGTCGAATTCCGTTCGTTTGTTTCGTGGATATCGGTGAGTAACTTTTTTTCTATACATGCTAGCGACCTAAAACTTGTTTTATCGCATTCAGCGCGTCAAATTACGCCGGAAACGGCCGTCTTTGTTTTGATATTGCTAGAAACACGAAGTCGAAGTCCGTTTGTTTGTTTTTCAGATATCGGTGAGTAACTTTTTTTTTATACATGCTAGCGACCTAAAACTAGTTTTATCGCATTCAGCGCGTCAAATTACGCCGGAAACGGCCGTCTTTGTTTTGATATTGCTCGAAACACGAAGTCGAATTCCGTTCGTTTGTTTCGTGGATGTCGGTGAGTAACTTTTTTTCTATACATGCTAGCGACATAAAACTTGTTTTATCGCATTCAGCCCGTCAAATTACGCCGGAAACGGTCGTCTTTGTTTTGATTTTGCTCAAAACACGGAGTCAATTTCCGTTCGTTTGTTTCGTGGATATCGGTGAGTAACTTTTTTTCTATACATGCTAGCGACCTAAAACTTGTTTTATCGCATTCAGCGCGTCAAATTACGCCGGAAACGGTCGTCTTTGTTTTGATATTGCTCGAAACACGAAGTCGAATTTCGTTCGTTTGTTTCGTGGATATCGGTGAGTAACTTTTTTTCTATACATGCTAGCGACCTAGAACTTGTTTTATCGCATTCAGCGCGTCAAATTACGCCGGAAACGGCCGTCTTTGTTTTGATATTGCTCGAAACACGAAGTCGAAGTCCGTTTGTTTGTTTTTCAGATATCGGTTAGTAACTTTTTTTCTATACATGCTAGCGACCTAAAACTTGTTTCATCGCATTCAGCGCGTCAAATTACGCCGGAAACGGCCGTCTTTGTTTTGATATTGCTCGAAACACGAAGTCGAAGTCCGTTTGTTTGTTTTTCAGATATCGGTTGATAACTTTTTTTCTATACATGCTAGCGACCTAAAACTTGTTTCATCGCATGCAGCGCGTCAAATTACGCCGGAAACGGTCGTCTTTGTTCTGATATTGCTCAAAACACGGAGTCGAATTCCGTTTGTTTGTTTCGTGGATATCGGTGAGTCACTTTTTTTCTATACATGCTAGCGACCTAAAACTTGTTTTATCGCATTAAGCCCGTCAAATTACGCCGGAAACGGTCGTCTTCGTTTGGATATTGCTTAAAACACGAAGTCGAATTCCGTTCGTTTGTTTCGTGGATATCGGTGAGTAACTTTTTTTCTATACATGCTAGCGACCTGAAACTTGTTTCATCGCATTCAGCGCGTCAAATTACGCTGGAAACGGCCGTCTTTGTTTTGATATTGCTCGAAACACGAAGTCGAAGTCCGTTTGTTTGTTTTTCAGTTATCGGTTGGTAACTTTTTTTCTATACATGCTAGCGACCTAAAACTTGTTTTATCGCATTCAGCGCGTCAAATTACGCCAGAAACGGTCGTCTTTGTTTTGATATTGCTCAAAACACGGAGTCAATTTCCGTTCGTATGTTTCGTGGATATCGGTGAGTAACTTTTTTTCTATACATGCTAGCGACCTAAAACTTGTTTTATCGCATTCAGCGCGTCAAATTACGCCGGAAACGGTCGTCTTTGTTTTGATATTGCTTAAAACACGTAGTCGAATTCCGTTCGTTTGTTTCGTGGATATCGGTGAGTAACTTTTTTTTTATACATGCTAGCGACCTAAAACTAGTTTCATCGCATTCAGCGCGTCAAATTACGCCGGAAACGGTCGTCTTTGTTTTGATATTGCTTAAAACACGAAGTCGAATTCCGTTCGTTTGTTTCGTGGATATCGGTGAGTAACTTTTTTTCTATACATGCTAGCGACCTAAAACTTGTTTTATCGCATTCAGCGCGTCAAATTACGCCGGAAACGGTCGTCTTTGTTTTGATATTGCTTAAAACACGTAGTCGAATTCCGTTCGTTTGTTTCGTGGATATCGGTGAGTAACTTTTTTTTTATACATGCTAGCGACCTAAAACTAGTTTCATCGCATTCAGCGCGTCAAATTACGCCGGAAACGGTCGTCTTTGTTTTGATATTGCTTAAAACACGAAGTCGAATTCCGTTCGTTTGTTTCGTGGATATCGGTGAGTAACTTTTTTTCTATACATGCTAGCGACCTAAAACTTGTTTTATCGCATTCAGCGCGTCAAATTACGCCGGAAACGGCCGTCTTTGTTTTGATATTGCTAGAAACACGAAGTCGAAGTCCGTTTGTTTGTTTTTCAGATATCGGTGAGTAACTTTTTTTTTATACATGCTAGCGACCTGAAACTAGTTTTATCGCATTCAGCGCGTCAAATTACGCCGGAAACGGCCGTCTTTGTTTTGATATTGCTCGAAACACGAAGTCGAATTCCGTTCGTTTGTTTCGTGGATATCGGTGAGTAACTTTTTTTCTATACATGCTAGCGACATAAAACTTGTTTTATCGCATTCAGCCCGTCAAATTACGCCGGAAACGGTCGTCTTTGTTTTGATTTTGCTCAAAACACGGAGTCAATTTCCGTTCGTTTGTTTCGTGGATATCGGTGAGTAACTTTTTTTCTATACATGCTAGCGACCTGAAACTTGTTTTATCGCATTCAGCGCGTCAAATTACGCCGGAAACGGTCGTCTTTGTTTTGATATTGCTCGAAACACGAAGTCGAATTTCGTTCGTTTGTTTCGTGGATATCGGTGAGTAACTTTTTTTCTATACATGCTAGCGACCTAAAACTTGTTTTATCGCATTCAGCGCGTCAAATTACGCCGGAAACGACCGTCTTTGTTTTGATATTGCTCGAAACACGAAGTCGAAGTCCGTTTCTTTGTTTTTCAGATATCGGTTGGTAACTTTTTTTCTATACATGCTAGCGACCTAAAACTTGTTTTATCGCATTCAGCGCGTCAAATTACGCCGGGAACGGTCGTCTTTGTTCTGATATTGCTCAAAACACGGAGTCGAATTCCGTTTGTTTGTTTCGTGGATATCGGTGAGTAACTTTTTTTCTATACATGCTAGCGACATAGAACTTGTTTTATCGCATTCAGCCCGTCAAATTACGCCGGAAACGGTCATCTTTGTTCTGATATTGCTCGATAGACGAAGTCGGAGTCCGTTTGTTTGTTTTTCAGATATCGGTTAGTAACTTTTTTTCTATACATGCTAGCGACCTAAAACTTGTTTCCTCGCATCAGCGCGTCAAATTACGCCGGAAACGGTCGTCTTTGTTCCGATATTGCTCAAAACACGGAGTCGAATTCCGTTTGTTTGTTTCGTGGATATCGGTGAGTAACTTTTTTTCTATACATGCTAGCGACCTAAAACTTGTTTCATCGCATTCAGCCTGTCAAATTACGCCGGAAACGGTCGTCTTCGTTTTGATATTGCTTGAAACACGAAGTCGAATTCCGTTCGTTTGTTTCGTGGATATCGGTGAGTAACTTTTTTTCTATACATGCTAGCGACATAGAACTTGTTTTATCGCATTCAGCCCGTCAAATTACGCCGGAAACGGTCATCTTTGTTCTGATATTGCTCGATAGACGAAGTCGGAGTCCGTTTGTTTGTTTTTCAGATATCGGTTAGTAACTTTTTTTCTATACATGCTAGCGACCTAAAACTTGTTTCCTCGCATCAGCGCGTCAAATTACGCCGGAAACGGTCGTCTTTGTTCCGATATTGCTCAAAACACGGAGTCGAATTCCGTTTGTTTGTTTCGTGGATATCGGTGAGTAACTTTTTTTCTATACATGCTAGCGACCTAAAACTTGTTTCATCGCATTCAGCCTGTCAAATTACGCCGGAAACGGTCGTCTTCGTTTTGATATTGCTTGAAACACGAAGTCGAATTCCGTTCGTTTGTTTCGTGGATATCGGTCAGTAACTTTTTTTCTATACATGCTAGCGACCTAAAACTTGTTTTATCGCATTCAGCGCGTCAAATTACGCCGGAAACGACCGTCTTTGTTTTGATATTGCTCGAAACACGAAGTCGAAGTCCGTTTCTTTGTTTTTCAGATATCGGTTGGTAACTTTTTTTCTATACATGCTAGCGACCTAAAACTTGTTTTATCGCATTCAGCGCGTCAAATTACGCCGGGAACGGTCGTCTTTGTTCTGATATTGCTCAAAACACGGAGTCGAATTCCGTTTGTTTGTTTCGTGGATATCGGTGAGTAACTTTTTTTCTATACATGCTAGCGACATAGAACTTGTTTTATCGCATTCAGCCCGTCAAATTACGCCGGAAACGGTCATCTTTGTTCTGATATTGCTCGATAGACGAAGTCGGAGTCCGTTTGTTTGTTTTTCAGATATCGGTTAGTAACTTTTTTTCTATACATGCTAGCGACCTAAAACTTGTTTCCTCGCATCAGCGCGTCAAATTACGCCGGAAACGGTCGTCTTTGTTCCGATATTGCTCAAAACACGGAGTCGAATTCCGTTTGTTTGTTTCGTGGATATCGGTGAGTAACTTTTTTTCTATACATGCTAGCGACCTAAAACTTGTTTCCTCGCATCAGCGCGTCAAATTACGCCGGAAACGGTCGTCTTTGTTCCGATATTGCTCAAAACACGGAGTCGAATTCCGTTTGTTTGTTTCGTGGATATCGGTGAGTAACTTTTTTTCTATACATGCTAGCGACCTAAAACTTGTTTCATCGCATTCAGCCTGTCAAATTACGCCGGAAACGGTCGTCTTCGTTTTGATATTGCTTGAAACACGAAGTCGAATTCCGTTCGTTTGTTTCGTGGATATCGGTGAGTAACTTTTTTTCTATACATGCTAGCGACCTAAAACTTGTTTTATCGCATTCAGCGCGTCAAATTACGCCGGAAACGGCCGTCTTTGTTTTGATATTGCTCGAAACACGAAGTCGAAGTCCGTTTGTTTGTTTTTCAGACATCGGTTGATAACTTTTTTTCTATACATGCTAGCGACCTAAAACTCGTTTTATCGCATTCAGCGCGTCAAATTACGCCGGAAACGGTCGTCTTTGTTCTGATATTGCTCAAAACACGGAGTCGAATTCCGTTTGTTTGTTTCGTGGATATCGGTGAGTAACTTTTTTTCTATACATGCTAGCGACCTAAAACTTGTTTTATCGCATTCAGCGCGTCAAATTACGCCGGAATCGGCCGTCTTTGTTTTGATATTGCTTGAAACACGAAGTCGAATTCCGTTCGTTTGTTTCGTGGATATCGGTGAGTAACTTTTTTTCTATACATGCTAGCGACCTAAAACTTGTTTTATCGCATTCAGCGCGTCAAATTACGCCGGAAACGACCGTCTTTGTTTTGATATTGCTCGAAACACGAAGTCGAAGTCCGTTTGTTTGTTTTTCAGATATCGGTTAGTAACTTTTTTTCTATACATGCTAGCGACCTAAAACTTGTTTCATCGCATTCAGCGCGTCAAATTACGCCGGAAACGGTCGTCTTTGTTCTGATATTGCTCAAAACACGAAGTCGAATTCCGTTTGTTTGTTTCGTGGATATCGGTGAGTCACTTTTTTTCTATACATGCTAGCGACCTAAAACTTGTTTTATCGCATTAAGCCCGTCAAATTACGCCGGAAACGGTCGTCTTCGTTTGGATATTGCTTAAAACACGAAGTCGAATTCCGTTCGTTTGTTTCGTGGATATCGGTGAGTAACTTTTTTTCTATACATGCTAGCGACCTAAAACTTGTTTTATCGCATTCAGCGCGTCAAATTACGCCGGAAACGGCCGTCTTTGTTTTGATATTGCTCGAAACACGAAGTCGAAGTCCGTTTGTTTGTTTTTCAGATATCGGTTAGTAACTTTTTTTCTATACATGCTAGCGACCTAAAACTTGTTTTATCGCATTCAGCGCGTCAAATTACGCCGGAAACGACCGTCTTTGTTTTGATATTGCTCGAAACACGAAGTCGAAGTCCGTTTGTTTGTTTTTCAGATATCGGTTAGTAACTTTTTTTCTATACATGCTAGCGACCTAAAACTTGTTTTATCGCATTCAGCGCGTCAAATTACGCCGGGAACGGTCGTCTTTGTTCTGATATTGCTCAAAACACGGAGTCGAATTCCGTTTGTTTGTTTCGTGGATATCGGTGAGTAACTTTTTTTCTATACATGCTAGCGACATAAAACTTGTTTTATCGCATTCAGCGCGTCAAATTACGCCGGAAACGGTCGTCTTTGTTCTGATATTGCTCAAAACACGGAGTCGAATTCCGTTTGTTTGTTTCGTGGATATCGGTGAGTAACTTTTTTTCTATACATGCTAGCGACCTAAAACTTGTTTTATCGCATTCAGCGCGTCAAATTACGCCGGAATCGGCCGTCTTTGTTTTGATATTGCTCGAAACACGAAGTCGAATTCCGTTCGTTTGTTTCGTGGATATCGGTGAGTAACTTTTTTTCTATACATGCTAGCGACCTAAAACTTGTTTTATCGCATTCAGCGCGTCAAATTACGCCGGAAACGACCGTCTTTGTTTTGATATTGCTCGAAACACGAAGTCGAAGTCCGTTTGTTTGTTTTTCAGATATCGGTAAGTCACTTTTTTTCTATACATGCTAGCGACCTAAAACTTGTTTCATCGCATTCAGCGCGTCAAATTACGCCGGAAACGGTCGTCTTTGTTCTGATATTGCTCAAAACACGGAGTCGAATTCCGTTTGTTTGTTTCGTGGATATCGGTGAGTCACTTTTTTTCTATACATGCTAGCGACCTAAAACTTGTTTTATCGCATTAAGCCCGTCAAATTACGCCGGAAACGGTCGTCTTCGTTTGGATATTGCTTGAAACACGAAGTCGAATTCCGTTCGTTTGTTTCGTGGATATCGGTGAGTAACTTTTTTTCTATACATGCTAGCGACCTAAAACTTGTTTTATCGCATTCAGCGCGTCAAATTACGCCGGAAACGGCCGTCTTTGTTTTGATATTGCTCGAAACACGAAGTCGAAGTCCGTTTGTTTGTTTTTCAGATATCGGTTAGTAACTTTTTTTCTATACATGCTAGCGACCTAAAACTTGTTTCATCGCATTCAGCGCGTCAAATTACGCCGGAAACGGCCGTCTTTGTTTTGATATTGCTCGAAACACGAAGTCGAAGTCCGTTTGTTTGTTTTTCAGTTATCGGTTGGTAACTTTTTTTCTATACATGCTAGCGACCTAAAACTTGTTTTATCGCATTCAGCGCGTCAAATTACGCCGGAAACGGTCGTCTTTGTTTTGATATTGCTCAAAACACGGAGTCAATTTCCGTTCGTATGTTTCGTGGATATCGGTGAGTAACTTTTTTTCTATACATGCTAGCGACCTAAAACTTGTTTTATCGCATTCAGCGCGTCAAATTACGCCGGAAACGGTCGTCTTTGTTTCGATATTGCTTAAAACACGTAGTCGAATTCCGTTCGTTTGTTTCGTGGATATCGGTGAGTAACTTTTTTTTTATACATGCTAGCGACCTAAAACTAGTTTTATCGCATTCAGCGCGTCAAATTACGCCGGAAACGGTCGTCTTTGTTTTGATATTGCTCGAAACACGAAGTCGAATTCCGTTCGTTTGTTTCGTGGATATCGGTGAGTAACTTTTTTTCTATACATGCTAGCGACCTAAAACTTGTTTTATCGCATTCAGCGCGTCAAATTACGCCGGAAACGACCGTCTTTGTTTTGATATTGCTCGAAACACGAAGTCGAAGTCCGTTTGTTTGTTTTTCAGATATCGGTAAGTCACTTTTTTTCTATACATGCTAGCGACCTAAAACTTGTTTCATCGCATTCAGCGCGTCAAATTACGCCGGAAACGGTCGTCTTTGTTCTGATATTGCTCAAAACACGGAGTCGAATTCCGTTTGTTTGTTTCGTGGATATCGGTGAGTCACTTTTTTTCTATACATGCTAGCGACCTAAAACTTGTTTTATCGCATTAAGCCCGTCAAATTACGCCGGAAACGGTCGTCTTCGTTTGGATATTGCTTAAAACACGAAGTCGAATTCCGTTCGTTTGTTTCGTGGATATCGGTGAGTAACTTTTTTTCTATACATGCTAGCGACCTAAAACTTGTTTTATCGCATTCAGCGCGTCAAATTACGCCGGAAACGGCCGTCTTTGTTTTGATATTGCTCGAAACACGAAGTCGAAGTCCGTTTGTTTGTTTTTCAGATATCGGTTAGTACCTTTTTTTCTATACATGCTAGCGACCTAAAACTTGTTTCATCGCATTCAGCGCGTCAAATTACGCCGGAAACGGCCGTCTTTGTTTTGATATTGCTCGAAACACGAAGTCGAAGTCCGTTTGTTTGTTTTTCAGTTATCGGTTGGCAACTTTTTTTCTATACATGCTAGCGACCTAAAACTTGTTTTATCGCATTCAGCGCGTCAAATTACGCCGGAAACGGTCGTCTTTGTTTTGATATTGCTCAAAACACGGAGTCAATTTCCGTTCGTATGTTTCGTGGATATCGGTGAGTAACTTTTTTTCTATACATGCTAGCGACCTAAAACTTGTTTTATCGCATTCAGCGCGTCAAATTACGCCGGAAACGGTCGTCTTTGTTTTGATATTGCTTAAAACACGTAGTCGAATTCCGTTCGTTTGTTTCGTGGATATCGGTGAGTAACTTTTTTTTTATACATGCTAGCGACCTAAAACTAGTTTTATCGCATTCAGCGCGTCAAATTACGCCGGAAACGGTCGTCTTTGTTTTGATATTGCTTAAAACACGAAGTCGAATTCCGTTCGTTTGTTTCGTGG
This sequence comes from Diprion similis, assembly GCF_021155765.1. Taxonomy (NCBI): domain Eukaryota; kingdom Metazoa; phylum Arthropoda; class Insecta; order Hymenoptera; family Diprionidae; genus Diprion; species Diprion similis. Next base: position 13,061,537 of record NC_060113.1, on the reverse strand, counting down.
ATATCGGTGAGTAACTTTTTTTCTATACATGCTAGCGACCTAAAACTTGTTTTATCGCATTCAGCGCGTCAAATTACGCCGGAATCGGCCGTCTTTGTTTTGATATTGCTTGAAACACGAAGTTGAATTCCGTTCGTTTGTTTCGTGGATATCGGTGAGTAACTTTTTTTCTATACATGCTAGCGACCTAAAACTTGTTTTATCGCATTCAGCGCGTCAAATTACGCCGGAATCGACCGTCTTTGTTTTGATATTGCTCGAAACACGAAGTCGAAGTCCGTTTGTTTGTTTTTCAGACATCGGTTAGTAACTTTTTTTCTATACATGCTAGCGACCTAAAACTTGTTTTATCGCATTCAGCGCGTCAAATTACGCCGGAAACGACCGTCTTTGTTTTGATATTGCTCGAAACACGAAGTCGAAGTCCGTTTGTTTGTTTTTCAGATATCGGTTAGTAACTTTTTTTCTATACATGCTAGCGACCTAAAACTTGTTTTATCGCATTCAGCGCGTCAAATTACGCCGGGAACGGTCGTCTTTGTTCTGATATTGCTCAAAACACGGAGTCGAATTCCGTTTGTTTGTTTCGTGGATATCGGTGAGTAACTTTTTTTCTATACATGCTAGCGACATAAAACTTGTTTTATCGCATTCAGCCCGTCAAATTACGCCGGAAACGGTCGTCTTTGTTCTGATATTGCTCGATAGACGAAGTCGGAGTCCGTTTGTTTGTTTTTCAGATATCGGTTAGTAACTTTTTTTCTATACATGCTAGCGACCTAAAACTTGTTTCCTCGCATCAGCGCGTCAAATTACGCCGGAAACGGTCGTCTTTGTTCCGATATTGCTCAAAACACGGAGTCGAATTCCGTTTGTTTGTTTCGTGGATATCGGTGAGTAACTTTTTTTCTATACATGCTAGCGACCTAAAACTTGTTTCATCGCATTCAGCCTGTCAAATTACGCCGGAAACGGTCGTCTTCGTTTTGATATTGCTTGAAACACGAAGTCGAATTCCGTTCGTTTGTTTCGTGGATATCGGTGAGTAACTTTTTTTCTATACATGCTAGCGACCTAAAACTTGTTTTATCGCATTCAGCGCGTCAAATTACGCCGGAAACGGCCGTCTTTGTTTTGATATTGCTCGAAACACGAAGTCGAAGTCCGTTTGTTTGTTTTTCAGATATCGGTTGATAACTTTTTTTCTATACATGCTAGCGACCTAAAACTCGTTTTATCGCATTCAGCGCGTCAAATTACGCCGGAAACGGTCGTCTTTGTTCTGATATTGCTCAAAACACGGAGTCGAATTCCGTTTGTTTGTTTCGTGGATATCGGTGAGTAACTTTTTTTCTATACATGCTAGCGACCTAAAACTTGTTTTATCGCATTCAGCGCGTCAAATTACGCCGGAATCGGCCGTCTTTGTTTTGATATTGCTTGAAACACGAAGTCGAATTCCGTTCGTTTGTTTCGTGGATATCGGTGAGTAACTTTTTTTCTATACATGCTAGCGACCTAAAACTTGTTTTATCGCATTCAGCGCGTCAAATGACGCCGGAAACGACCGTCTTTGTTTTGATATTGCTCGAAACACGAAGTCGAAGTCCGTTTGTTTGTTTTTCAGATATCGGTTAGTAACTTTTTTTCTATACATGCTAGCGACCTAAAACTTGTTTCATCGCATTCAGCGCGTCAAATTACGCCGGAAACGGTCGTCTTTGTTCTGATATTGCTTAAAACACGGAGTCGAATTCCGTTTGTTTGTTTCGTGGATATCGGTGAGTCACTTTTTTTCTATACATGCTAGCGACCTAAAACTTGTTTTATCGCATTAAGCCCGTCAAATTACGCCGGAAACGGTCGTCTTCGTTTGGATATTGCTTAAAACACGAAGTCGAATTCCGTTCGTTTGTTTCGTGGATATCGGTGAGTAACTTTTTTTCTATACATGCTAGCGACCTAAAACTTGTTTTATCGCATTCAGCGCGTCAAATTACGCCGGAAACGGCCGTCTTTGTTTTGATATTGCTCGAAACACGAAGTCGAAGTCCGTTTGTTTGTTTTTCAGATATCGGTTAGTAACTTTTTTTCTATACATGCTAGCGACCTAAAACTCGTTTTATCGCATTCAGCGCGTCAAATTACGCCGGAAACGGTCGTCTTTGTTCTGATATTGCTCAAAACACGGAGTCGAATTCCGTTTGTTTGTTTCGTGGATATCGGTGAGTAACTTTTTTTCTATACATGCTAGCGACCTAAAACTTGTTTTATCGCATTCAGCGCGTCAAATTACGCCGGAATCGGCCGTCTTTGTTTTGATATTGCTCGAAACACGAAGTCGAATTCCGTTCGTTTGTTTCGTGGATATCGGTGAGTAACTTTTTTTCTATACATGCTAGCGACCTAAAACTAGTTTTATCGCATTCAGCGCGTCAAATTACGCCGGAAACGACCGTCTTTGTTTTGATATTGCTCGAAACACGAAGTCGAAGTCCGTTTGTTTGTTTTTCAGATATCGGTTAGTAACTTTTTTTCTATACATGCTAGCGACCTAAAACTTGTTTTATCGCATTCAGCGCGTCAAATTACGCCGGAAACGGTCGTCTTTGTTCTGATATTGCTCAAAACACGGAGTCGAATTCCGTTTGTTTGTTTCGTGGATATCGGTGAGTCACTTTTTTTCTATACATGCTAGCGACCTAAAACTTGTTTTATCGCATTAAGCCCGTCAAATTACGCCGGAAACGGTCGTCTTCGTTTGGATATTGCTTAAAACACGAAGTCGAATTCCGTTCGTTTGTTTCGTGGATATCGGTGAGTAACTTTTTTTCTATACATGCTAGCGACCTAAAACTTGTTTTATCGCATTCAGCGCGTCAAATTACGCCGGAAACGGCCGTCTTTGTTTTGATATTGCTCGAAACACGAAGTCGAAGTCCGTTTGTTTGTTTTTCAGATATCGGTTAGTAACTTTTTTTCTATACATGCTAGCGACCTAAAACTTGTTTCATCGCATTCAGCGCGTCAAATTACGCCGGAAACGGCCGTCTTTGTTTTGATATTGCTCGAAACACGAAGTCGAAGTCCGTTTGTTTGTTTTTCAGTTATCGGTTGGTAACTTTTTTTCTATACATGCTAGCGACCTAAAACTTGTTTTATCGCATTCAGCGCGTCAAATTACGCCGGAAACGGTCGTCTTTGTTTTGATATTGCTCAAAACACGGAGTCAATTTCCGTTCGTATGTTTCGTGGATATCGGTGAGTAACTTTTTTTCTATACATGCTAGCGACCTAAAACTTGTTTTATCGCATTCAGCGCGTCAAATTACGCCGGAAACGGTCGTCTTTGTTCTGATATTGCTCAAAACACGGAGTCGAATTCCGTTTGTTTGTTTCGTGGATATCGGTGAGTAACTTTTTTTCTATACATGCTAGCGACCTAAAACTTGTTTTATCGCATTCAGCGCGTCAAATTACGCCGGAATCGGCCGTCTTTGTTTTGATATTGCTTGAAACACGAAGTCGAATTCCGTTCGTTTGTTTCGTGGATATCGGTGAGTAACTTTTTTTCTATACATGCTAGCGACCTAAAACTTGTTTTATCGCATTCAGCGCGTCAAATGACGCCGGAAACGACCGTCTTTGTTTTGATATTGCTCGAAACACGAAGTCGAAGTCCGTTTGTTTGTTTTTCAGATATCGGTTAGTAACTTTTTTTCTATACATGCTAGCGACCTAAAACTTGTTTCATCGCATTCAGCGCGTCAAATTACGCCGGAAACGGTCGTCTTTGTTCTGATATTGCTTAAAACACGGAGTCGAATTCCGTTTGTTTGTTTCGTGGATATCGGTGAGTCACTTTTTTTCTATACATGCTAGCGACCTAAAACTTGTTTTATCGCATTAAGCCCGTCAAATTACGCCGGAAACGGTCGTCTTCGTTTGGATATTGCTTAAAACACGAAGTCGAATTCCGTTCGTTTGTTTCGTGGATATCGGTGAGTAACTTTTTTTCTATACATGCTAGCGACCTAAAACTTGTTTTATCGCATTCAGCGCGTCAAATTACGCCGGAAACGGCCGTCTTTGTTTTGATATTGCTCGAAACACGAAGTCGAAGTCCGTTTGTTTGTTTTTCAGATATCGGTTAGTAACTTTTTTTCTATACATGCTAGCGACCTAAAACTCGTTTTATCGCATTCAGCGCGTCAAATTACGCCGGAAACGGTCGTCTTTGTTCTGATATTGCTCAAAACACGGAGTCGAATTCCGTTTGTTTGTTTCGTGGATATCGGTGAGTAACTTTTTTTCTATACATGCTAGCGACCTAAAACTTGTTTTATCGCATTCAGCGCGTCAAATTACGCCGGAATCGGCCGTCTTTGTTTTGATATTGCTCGAAACACGAAGTCGAATTCCGTTCGTTTGTTTCGTGGATATCGGTGAGTAACTTTTTTTCTATACATGCTAGCGACCTAAAACTAGTTTTATCGCATTCAGCGCGTCAAATTACGCCGGAAACGACCGTCTTTGTTTTGATATTGCTCGAAACACGAAGTCGAAGTCCGTTTGTTTGTTTTTCAGATATCGGTTAGTAACTTTTTTTCTATACATGCTAGCGACCTAAAACTTGTTTTATCGCATTCAGCGCGTCAAATTACGCCGGAAACGGTCGTCTTTGTTCTGATATTGCTCAAAACACGGAGTCGAATTCCGTTTGTTTGTTTCGTGGATATCGGTGAGTCACTTTTTTTCTATACATGCTAGCGACCTAAAACTAGTTTTATCGCATTCAGCGCGTCAAATTACGCCGGAAACGACCGTCTTTGTTTTGATATTGCTCGAAACACGAAGTCGAAGTCCGTTTGTTTGTTTTTCAGATATCGGTTAGTAACTTTTTTTCTATACATGCTAGCGACCTAAAACTTGTTTTATCGCATTCAGCGCGTCAAATTACGCCGGAAACGGTCGTCTTTGTTCTGATATTGCTCAAAACACGGAGTCGAATTCCGTTTGTTTGTTTCGTGGATATCGGTGAGTCACTTTTTTTCTATACATGCTAGCGACCTAAAACTTGTTTTATCGCATTAAGCCCGTCAAATTACGCCGGAAACGGTCGTCTTCGTTTGGATATTGCTTAAAACACGAAGTCGAATTCCGTTCGTTTGTTTCGTGGATATCGGTGAGTAACTTTTTTTCTATACATGCTAGCGACCTAAAACTTGTTTTATCGCATTCAGCGCGTCAAATTACGCCGGAAACGGCCGTCTTTGTTTTGATATTGCTCGAAACACGAAGTCGAAGTCCGTTTGTTTGTTTTTCAGATATCGGTTAGTAACTTTTTTTCTATACATGCTAGCGACCTAAAACTTGTTTCATCGCATTCAGCGCGTCAAATTACGCCGGAAACGGCCGTCTTTGTTTTGATATTGCTCGAAACACGAAGTCGAAGTCCGTTTGTTTGTTTTTCAGTTATCGGTTGGTAACTTTTTTTCTATACATGCTAGCGACCTAAAACTTGTTTTATCGCATTCAGCGCGTCAAATTACGCCGGAAACGGTCGTCTTTGTTTTGATATTGCTCAAAACACGGAGTCAATTTCCGTTCGTATGTTTCGTGGATATCGGTGAGTAACTTTTTTTCTATACATGCTAGCGACCTAAAACTTGTTTTATCGCATTCAGCGCGTCAAATTACGCCGGAAACGGTCGTCTTTGTTTTGATATTGCTTAAAACACGTAGTCGAATTCCGTTCGTTTGTTTCGTGGATATCGGTGAGTAACTTTTTTTTTATACATGCTAGCGACCTAAAACTAGTTTTATCGCATTCAGCGCGTCAAATTACGCCGGAAACGGTCGTCTTCGTTTGGATATTGCTTAAAACACGAAGTCGAATTCCGTTCGTTTGTTTCGTGGATATCGGTGAGTAACTTTTTTTCTATACATGCTAGCGACCTAAAACTTGTTTTATCGCATTCAGCGCGTCAAATTACGCCGGAAACGGCCGTCTTTGTTTTGATATTGCTCGAAACACGAAGTCGAAGTCCGTTTGTTTGTTTTTCAGATATCGGTTAGTAACTTTTTTTCTATACATGCTAGCGACCTAAAACTTGTTTCATCGCATTCAGCGCGTCAAATTACGCCGGAAACGGCCGTCTTTGTTTTGATATTGCTCGAAACACGAAGTCGAAGTCCGTTTGTTTGTTTTTCAGTTATCGGTTGGTTACTTTTTTTCTATACATGCTAGCGACCTAAAACTTGTTTTATCGCATTCAGCGCGTCAAATTACGCCGGAAACGGTCGTCTTTGTTTTGATATTGCTCAAAACACGGAGTCAATTTCCGTTCGTATGTTTCGTGGATATCGGTGAGTAACTTTTTTTCTATACATGCTAGCGACCTAAAACTTGTTTTATCGCATTCAGCGCGTCAAATTACGCCGGAAACGGTCGTCTTTGTTTTGATATTGCTTAAAACACGTAGTCGAATTCCGTTCGTTTGTTTCGTGGATATCGGTGAGTAACTTTTTTTTTATACATGCTAGCGACCTAAAACTAGTTTTATCGCATTCAGCGCGTCAAATTACGCCGGAAACGGTCGTCCTTGTTTTGATATTGCTTAAAACACGAAGTCGAATTCCGTTCGTTTGTTTCGTGGATATCGGTGAGTAACTTTTTTTCTATACATGCTAGCGACCTAAAACTTGTTTTATCGCATTCAGCGCGTCAAATTACGCCGGAATCGGCCGTCTTTGTTTTGATATTGCTTGAAACACGAAGTTGAATTCCGTTCGTTTGTTTCGTGGATATCGGTGAGTAACTTTTTTTCTATACATGCTAGCGACCTAAAACTTGTTTTATCGCATTCAGCGCGTCAAATTACGCCGGAAACGACCGTCTTTGTTTTGATATTGCTCGAAACACGAAGTCGAAGTCCGTTTGTTTGTTTTTCAGACATCGGTTAGTAACTTTTTTTCTATACATGCTAGCGACCTAAAACTTGTTTTATCGCATTCAGCGCGTCAAATTACGCCGGAAACGACCGTCTTTGTTTTGATATTGCTCGAAACACGAAGTCGAAGTCCGTTTGTTTGTTTTTCAGATATCGGTTAGTAACTTTTTTTCTATACATGCTAGCGACCTAAAACTTGTTTTATCGCATTCAGCGCGTCAAATTACGCCGGGAACGGTCGTCTTTGTTCTGATATTGCTCAAAACACGGAGTCGAATTCCGTTTGTTTGTTTCGTGGATATCGGTGAGTAACTTTTTTTCTATACATGCTAGCGACATAAAACTTGTTTTATCGCATTCAGCCCGTCAAATTACGCCGGAAACGGTCGTCTTTGTTCTGATATTGCTCGATAGACGAAGTCGGAGTCCGTTTGTTTGTTTTTCAGATATCGGTTAGTAACTTTTTTTCTATACATGCTAGCGACCTAAAACTTGTTTCCTCGCATCAGCGCGTCAAATTACGCCGGAAACGGTCGTCTTTGTTCCGATATTGCTCAAAACACGGAGTCGAATTCCGTTTGTTTGTTTCGTGGATATCGGTGAGTAACTTTTTTTCTATACATGCTAGCGACCTAAAACTTGTTTCATCGCATTCAGCCTGTCAAATTACGCCGGAAACGGTCGTCTTCGTTTTGATATTGCTTGAAACACGAAGTCGAATTCCGTTCGTTTGTTTCGTGGATATCGGTGAGTAACTTTTTTTCTATACATGCTAGCGACCTAAAACTTGTTTTATCGCATTCAGCGCGTCAAATTACGCCGGAAACGGCCGTCTTTGTTTTGATATTGCTCGAAACACGAAGTCGAAGTCCGTTTGTTTGTTTTTCAGATATCGGTTGATAACTTTTTTTCTATACATGCTAGCGACCTAAAACTCGTTTTATCGCATTCAGCGCGTCAAATTACGCCGGAAACGGTCGTCTTTGTTCTGATATTGCTCAAAACACGGAGTCGAATTCCGTTTGTTTGTTTCGTGGATATCGGTGAGTAACTTTTTTTCTATACATGCTAGCGACCTAAAACTTGTTTTATCGCATTCAGCGCGTCAAATTACGCCGGAATCGGCCGTCTTTGTTTTGATATTGCTTGAAACACGAAGTCGAATTCCGTTCGTTTGTTTCGTGGATATCGGTGAGTAACTTTTTTTCTATACATGCTAGCGACCTAAAACTTGTTTTATCGCATTCAGCGCGTCAAATGACGCCGGAAACGACCGTCTTTGTTTTGATATTGCTCGAAACACGAAGTCGAAGTCCGTTTGTTTGTTTTTCAGATATCGGTTAGTAACTTTTTTTCTATACATGCTAGCGACCTAAAACTTGTTTCATCGCATTCAGCGCGTCAAATTACGCCGGAAACGGTCGTCTTTGTTCTGATATTGCTCAAAACACGGAGTCGAATTCCGTTTGTTTGTTTCGTGGATATCGGTGAGTCACTTTTTTTCTATACATGCTAGCGACCTAAAACTTGTTTTATCGCATTCAGCGCGTCAAATTACGCCGGAAACGGTCGTCTTTGTTTTGATATTGCTTAAAACACGAAGTCGAATTCCGTTCGTTTGTTTCGTGGATATCGACGAGTAACTTTTTTTCTATACATGCTAGCGACCTAAAACTTGTTTTATCGCATTCAGCGCGTCAAATTACGCCGGAAACGGCCGTCTTTGTTTTGATATTGCTAGAAACACGAAGTCGAAGTCCGTTTGTTTGTTTTTCAGATATCGGTGAGTAACTTTTTTTTTATACATGCTAGCGACCTAAAACTAGTTTTATCGCATTCAGCGCGTCAAATTACGCCGGAAACGGCCGTCTTTGTTTTGATATTGCTCGAAACACGAAGTCGAAGTCCGTTTGTTTGTTTTTCAGATATCGGTGAGTAACTTTTTTTCTATACATGCTAGCGACCTAAAACTCGTTTTATCGCATTCAGCGCGTCAAATTACGCCGGAAACGGTCGTCTTTGTTCTGATATTGCTCAAAACACGGAGTCGAATTCCGTTTGTTTGTTTCGTGGATATCGGTGAGTAACTTTTTTTCTATACATGCTAGCGACCTAAAACTTGTTTTATCGCATTCAGCGCGTCAAATTACGCCGGAATCGGCCGTCTTTGTTTTGATATTGCTTGAAACACGAAGTCGTATTCCGTTCGTTTGTTTCGTGGATATCGGTGAGTAACTTTTTTTCTATACATGCTAGCGACCTAAAACTTGTTTTATCGCATTCAGCGCGTCAAATGACGCCGGAAACGACCGTCTTTGTTTTGATATTGCTCGAAACACGAAGTCGAAGTCCGTTTGTTTGTTTTTCAGATATCGGTTAGTAACTTTTTTTCTATACATGCTAGCGACCTAAAACTTGTTTCATCGCATTCAGCGCGTCAAATTACGCCGGAAACGGTCGTCTTTGTTCTGATATTGCTTAAAACACGGAGTCGAATTCCGTTTGTTTGTTTCGTGGATATCGGTGAGTCACTTTTTTTCTATACATGCTAGCGACCTAAAACTTGTTTTATCGCATTAAGCCCGTCAAATTACGCCGGAAACGGTCGTCTTCGTTTGGATATTGCTTAAAACACGAAGTCGAATTCCGTTCGTTTGTTTCGTGGATATCGGTGAGTAACTTTTTTTCTATACATGCTAGCGACCTAAAACTTGTTTTATCGCATTCAGCGCGTCAAATTACGCCGGAAACGGCCGTCTTTGTTTTGATATTGCTCGAAACACGAAGTCGAAGTCCGTTTGTTTGTTTTTCAGATATCGGTTAGTAACTTTTTTTCTATACATGCTAGCGACCTAAAACTCGTTTTATCGCATTCAGCGCGTCAAATTACGCCGGAAACGGTCGTCTTTGTTCTGATATTGCTCAAAACACGGAGTCGAATTCCGTTTGTTTGTTTCGTGGATATCGGTGAGTAACTTTTTTTCTATACATGCTAGCGACCTAAAACTTGTTTTATCGCATTCAGCGCGTCAAATTACGCCGGAATCGGCCGTCTTTGTTTTGATATTGCTCGAAACACGAAGTCGAATTCCGTTCGTTTGTTTCGTGGATATCGGTGAGTAACTTTTTTTCTATACATGCTAGCGACCTAAAACTAGTTTTATCGCATTCAGCGCGTCAAATTACGCCGGAAACGACCGTCTTTGTTTTGATATTGCTCGAAACACGAAGTCGAAGTCCGTTTGTTTGTTTTTCAGATATCGGTTAGTAACTTTTTTTCTATACATGCTAGCGACCTGAAACTTGTTTTATCGCATTCAGCGCGTCAAATTACGCCGGAAACGGTCGTCTTTGTTCTGATATTGCTCAAAACACGGAGTCGAATTCCGTTTGTTTGTTTCGTGGATATCGGTGAGTCACTTTTTTTCTATACATGCTAGCGACCTAAAACTTGTTTTATCGCATTAAGCCCGTCAAATTACGCCGGAAACGGTCGTCTTCGTTTGGATATTGCTTAAAACACGAAGTCGAATTCCGTTCGTTTGTTTCGTGGATATCGGTGAGTAACTTTTTTTCTATACATGCTAGCGACCTAAAACTTGTTTTATCGCATTCAGCGCGTCAAATTACGCCGGAAACGGCCGTCTTTGTTTTGATATTGCTCGAAACACGAAGTCGAAGTCCGTTTGTTTGTTTTTCAGATATCGGTTAGTAACTTTTTTTCTATACATGCTAGCGACCTAAAACTTGTTTCATCGCATTCAGCGCGTCAAATTACGCCGGAAACGGCCGTCTTTGTTTTGATATTGCTCGAAACACGAAGTCGAAGTCCGTTTGTTTGTTTTTCAGTTATCGGTTGGTAACTTTTTTTCTATACATGCTAGCGACCTAAAACTTGTTTTATCGCATTCAGCGCGTCAAATTACGCCGGAAACGGTCGTCTTTGTTTTGATATTGCTCAAAACACGGAGTCAATTTCCGTTCGTATGTTTCGTGGATATCGGTGAGTAACTTTTTTTCTATACATGCTAGCGACCTAAAACTTGTTTTATCGCATTCAGCGCGTCAAATTACGCCGGAAACGGCCGTCTTTGTTTTGATATTGCTCGAAACACGAAGTCGAAGTCCGTTTGTTTGTTTTTCAGTTATCGGTTGGTAACTTTTTTTCTATACATGCTAGCGACCTAAAACTAGTTTTATCGCATTCAGCGCGTCAAATTACGCCGGAAACGACCGTCTTTGTTTTGATATTGCTCGAAACACGAAGTCGAAGTCCGTTTGTTTGTTTTTCAGATATCGGTTAGTAACTTTTTTTCTATACATGCTAGCGACCTAAAACTTGTTTTATCGCATTCAGCGCGTCAAATTACGCCGGAAACGGTCGTCTTTGTTCTGATATTGCTCAAAACACGGAGTCGAATTCCGTTTGTTTGTTTCGTGGATATCGGTGAGTCACTTTTTTTCTATACATGCTAGCGACCTAAAACTTGTTTTATCGCATTAAGCCCGTCAAATTACGCCGGAAACGGTCGTCTTCGTTTGGATATTGCTTAAAACACGAAGTCGAATTCCGTTCGTTTGTTTCGTGGATATCGGTGAGTAACTTTTTTTCTATACATGCTAGCGACCTAAAACTTGTTTTATCGCATTCAGCGCGTCAAATTACGCCGGAAACGGCCGTCTTTGTTTTGATATTGCTCGAAACACGAAGTCGAAGTCCGTTTGTTTGTTTTTCAGATATCGGTTAGTAACTTTTTTTCTATACATGCTAGCGACCTAAAACTTGTTTCATCGCATTCAGCGCGTCAAATTACGCCGGAAACGGCCGTCTTTGTTTTGATATTGCTCGAAACACGAAGTCGAAGTCCGTTTGTTTGTTTTTCAGTTATCGGTTGGTAACTTTTTTTCTATACATGCTAGCGACCTAAAACTTGTTTTATCGCATTCAGCGCGTCAAATTACGCCGGAAACGGTCGTCTTTGTTTTGATATTGCTCAAAACACGGAGTCAATTTCCGTTCGTATGTTTCGTGGATATCGGTGAGTAACTTTTTTTCTATACATGCTAGCGACCTAAAACTTGTTTTATCGCATTCAGCGCGTCAAATTACGCCGGAAACGGTCGTCTTTGTTCTGATATTGCTCAAAACACGGAGTCGAATTCCGTTTGTTTGTTTCGTGGATATCGGTGAGTAACTTTTTTTCTATACATGCTAGCGACCTAAAACTTGTTTTATCGCATTCAGCGCGTCAAATTACGCCGGAATCGGCCGTCTTTGTTTTGATATTGCTTGAAACACGAAGTCGAATTCCGTTCGTTTGTTTCGTGGATATCGGTGAGTAACTTTTTTTCTATACATGCTAGCGACCTAAAACTTGTTTTATCGCATTCAGCGCGTCAAATGACGCCGGAAACGACCGTCTTTGTTTTGATATTGCTCGAAACACGAAGTCGAAGTCCGTTTGTTTGTTTTTCAGATATCGGTTAGTAACTTTTTTTCTATACATGCTAGCGACCTAAAACTTGTTTCATCGCATTCAGCGCGTCAAATTACGCCGGAAACGGTCGTCTTTGTTCTGATATTGCTTAAAACACGGAGTCGAATTCCGTTTGTTTGTTTCGTGGATATCGGTGAGTCACTTTTTTTCTATACATGCTAGCGACCTAAAACTTGTTTTATCGCATTAAGCCCGTCAAATTACGCCGGAAACGGTCGTCTTCGTTTGGATATTGCTTAAAACACGAAGTCGAATTCCGTTCGTTTGTTTCGTGGATATCGGTGAGTAACTTTTTTTCTATACATGCTAGCGACCTAAAACTTGTTTTATCGCATTCAGCGCGTCAAATTACGCCGGAAACGGCCGTCTTTGTTTTGATATTGCTCGAAACACGAAGTCGAAGTCCGTTTGTTTGTTTTTCAGATATCGGTTAGTAACTTTTTTTCTATACATGCTAGCGACCTAAAACTCGTTTTATCGCATTCAGCGCGTCAAATTACGCCGGAAACGGTCGTCTTTGTTCTGATATTGCTCAAAACACGGAGTCGAATTCCGTTTGTTTGTTTCGTGGATATCGGTGAGTAACTTTTTTTCTATACATGCTAGCGACCTAAAACTTGTTTTATCGCATTCAGCGCGTCAAATTACGCCGGAATCGGCCGTCTTTGTTTTGATATTGCTCGAAACACGAAGTCGAATTCCGTTCGTTTGTTTCGTGGATATCGGTGAGTAACTTTTTTTCTATACATGCTAGCGACCTAAAACTAGTTTTATCGCATTCAGCGCGTCAAATTACGCCGGAAACGACCGTCTTTGTTTTGATATTGCTCGAAACACGAAGTCGAAGTCCGTTTGTTTGTTTTTCAGATATCGGTTAGTAACTTTTTTTCTATACATGCTAGCGACCTAAAACTTGTTTTATCGCATTCAGCGCGTCAAATTACGCCGGAAACGGTCGTCTTTGTTCTGATATTGCTCAAAACACGGAGTCGAATTCCGTTTGTTTGTTTCGTGGATATCGGTGAGTCACTTTTTTTCTATACATGCTAGCGACCTAAAACTTGTTTTATCGCATTAAGCCCGTCAAATTACGCCGGAAACGGTCGTCTTCGTTTGGATATTGCTTAAAACACGAAGTCGAATTCCGTTCGTTTGTTTCGTGGATATCGGTGAGTAACTTTTTTTCTATACATGCTAGCGACCTAAAACTAGTTTTATCGCATTCAGCGCGTCAAATTACGCCGGAAACGACCGTCTTTGTTTTGATATTGCTCGAAACACGAAGTCGAAGTCCGTTTGTTTGTTTTTCAGATATCGGTTAGTAACTTTTTTTCTATACATGCTAGCGACCTAAAACTTGTTTTATCGCATTCAGCGCGTCAAATTACGCCGGAAACGGTCGTCTTTGTTCTGATATTGCTCAAAACACGGAGTCGAATTCCGTTTGTTTGTTTCGTGGATATCGGTGAGTCACTTTTTTTCTATACATGCTAGCGACCTAAAACTTGTTTTATCGCATTAAGCCCGTCAAATTACGCCGGAAACGGTCGTCTTCGTTTGGATATTGCTTAAAACACGAAGTCGAATTCCGTTCGTTTGTTTCGTGGATATCGGTGAGTAACTTTTTTTCTATACATGCTAGCGACCTAAAACTTGTTTTATCGCATTCAGCGCGTCAAATTACGCCGGAAACGGCCGTCTTTGTTTTGATATTGCTCGAAACACGAAGTCGAAGTCCGTTTGTTTGTTTTTCAGATATCGGTTAGTAACTTTTTTTCTATACATGCTAGCGACCTAAAACTTGTTTCATCGCATTCAGCGCGTCAAATTACGCCGGAAACGGCCGTCTTTGTTTTGATATTGCTCGAAACACGAAGTCGAAGTCCGTTTGTTTGTTTTTCAGTTATCGGTTGGTAACTTTTTTTCTATACATGCTAGCGACCTAAAACTTGTTTTATCGCATTCAGCGCGTCAAATTACGCCGGAAACGGTCGTCTTTGTTTTGATATTGCTCAAAACACGGAGTCAATTTCCGTTCGTATGTTTCGTGGATATCGGTGAGTAACTTTCTTTCTATACATGCTAGCGACCTAAAACTTGTTTTATCGCATTCAGCGCGTCAAATTACGCCGGAAACGGTCGTCTTTGTTTTGATATTGCTTAAAACACGTAGTCGAATTCCGTTCGTTTGTTTCGTGGATATCGGTGAGTAACTTTTTTTTTATACATGCTAGCGACCTAAAACTAGTTTTATCGCATTCAGCGCGTCAAATTACGCCGGAAACGGTCGTCTTCGTTTGGATATTGCTTAAAACACGAAGTCGAATTCCGTTCGTTTGTTTCGTGGATATCGGTGAGTAACTTTTTTTCTATACATGCTAGCGACCTAAAACTTGTTTTATCGCATTCAGCGCGTCAAATTACGCCGGAAACGGCCGTCTTTGTTTTGATATTGCTCGAAACACGAAGTCGAAGTCCGTTTGTTTGTTTTTCAGCTATCGGTTAGTAACTTTTTTTCTATACATGCTAGCGACCTAAAACTTGTTTCATCGCATTCAGCGCGTCAAATTACGCCGGAAACGGCCGTCTTTGTTTTGATATTGCTCGAAACACGAAGTCGAAGTCCGTTTGTTTGTTTTTCAGTTATCGGTTGGTAACTTTTTTTCTATACATGCTAGCGACCTAAAACTTGTTTTATCGCATTCAGCGCGTCAAATTACGCCGGAAACGGTCGTCTTTGTTTTGATATTGCTCAAAACACGGAGTCAATTTCCGTTCGTATGTTTCGTGGATATCGGTGAGTAACTTTTTTTCTATACATGCTAGCGACCTAAAACTTGTTTTATCGCATTCAGCGCGTCAAATTACGCCGGAAACGGTCGTCTTTGTTTTGATATTGCTTAAAACACGTAGTCGAATTCCGTTCGTTTGTTTCGTGGATATCGGTGAGTAACTTTTTTTTTATACATGCTAGCGACCTAAAACTAGTTTTATCGCATTCAGCGCGTCAAATTACGCCGGAAACGGTCGTCCTTGTTTTGATATTGCTTAAAACACGAAGTCGAATTCCGTTCGTTTGTTTCGTGGATATCGGTGAGTAACTTTTTTTCTATACATGCTAGCGACCTAAAACTTGTTTTATCGCATTCAGCGCGTCAAATTACGCCGGAATCGGCCGTCTTTGTTTTGATATTGCTTGAAACACAAAGTTGAATTCCGTTCGTTTGTTTCGTGGATATCGGTGAGTAACTTTTTTTCTATACATGCTAGCGACCTAAAACTTGTTTTATCGCATTCAGCGCGTCAAATTACGCCGGAAACGACCGTCTTTGTTTTGATATTGCTCGAAACACGAAGTCGAAGTCCGTTTGTTTGTTTTTCAGACATCGGTTAGTAACTTTTTTTCTATACATGCTAGCGACCTAAAACTTGTTTTATCGCATTCAGCGCGTCAAATTACGCCGGAAACGACCGTCTTTGTTTTGATATTGCTCGAAACACGAAGTCGAAGTCCGTTTGTTTGTTTTTCAGATATCGGTTAGTAACTTTTTTTCTATACATGCTAGCGACCTAAAACTTGTTTTATCGCATTCAGCGCGTCAAATTACGCCGGGAACGGTCGTCTTTGTTCTGATATTGCTCAAAACACGGAGTCGAATTCCGTTTGTTTGTTTCGTGGATATCGGTGAGTAACTTTTTTTCTATACATGCTAGCGACATAAAACTTGTTTTATCGCATTCAGCCCGTCAAATTACGCCGGAAACGGTCGTCTTTGTTCTGATATTGCTCGATAGACGAAGTCGGAGTCCGTTTGTTTGTTTTTCAGATATCGGTTAGTAACTTTTTTTCTATACATGCTAGCGACCTAAAACTTGTTTCCTCGCATCAGCGCGTCAAATTACGCCGGAAACGGTCGTCTTTGTTCCGATATTGCTCAAAACACGGAGTCGAATTCCGTTTGTTTGTTTCGTGGATATCGGTGAGTAACTTTTTTTCTATATATGCTAGCGACCTAAAACTTGTTTCATCGCATTCAGCCTGTCAAATTACGCCGGAAACGGTCGTCTTCGTTTTGATATTGCTTGAAACACGAAGTCGAATTCCGTTCGTTTGTTTCGTGGATATCGGTGAGTAACTTTTTTTCTATACATGCTAGCGACCTAAAACTTGTTTTATCGCATTCAGCGCGTCAAATTACGCCGGAAACGGCCGTCTTTGTTTTGATATTGCTCGAAACACGAAGTCGAAGTCCGTTTGTTTGTTTTTCAGATATCGGTTGATAACTTTTTTTCTATACATGCTAGCGACCTAAAACTCGTTTTATCGCATTCAGCGCGTCAAATTACGCCGGAAACGGTCGTCTTTGTTCTGATATTGCTCAAAACACGGAGTCGAATTCCGTTTGTTTGTTTCGTGGATATCGGTGAGTAACTTTTTTTCTATACATGCTAGCGACCTAAAACTTGTTTTATCGCATTCAGCGCGTCAAATTACGCCGGAATCGGCCGTCTTTGTTTTGATATTGCTTGAAACACGAAGTCGAATTCCGTTCGTTTGTTTCGTGGATATCGGTGAGTAACTTTTTTTCTATACATGCTAGCGACCTAAAACTTGTTTTATCGCATTCAGCGCGTCAAATGACGCCGGAAACGACCGTCTTTGTTTTGATATTGCTCGAAACACGAAGTCGAAGTCCGTTTGTTTGTTTTTCAGATATCGGTTAGTAACTTTTTTTCTATACATGCTAGCGACCTAAAACTTGTTTCATCGCATTCAGCGCGTCAAATTACGCCGGAAACGGTCGTCTTTGTTCTGATATTGCTCAAAACACGGAGTCGAATTCCGTTTGTTTGTTTCGTGGATATCGGTGAGTCACTTTTTTTCTATACATGCTAGCGACCTAAAACTTGTTTTATCGCATTCAGCGCGTCAAATTACGCCGGAAACGGTCGTCTTTGTTTTGATATTGCTTAAAACACGAAGTCGAATTCCGTTCGTTTGTTTCGTGGATATCGACGAGTAACTTTTTTTCTATACATGCTAGCGACCTAAAACTTGTTTTATCGCATTCAGCGCGTCAAATTACGCCGGAAACGGCCGTCTTTGTTTTGATATTGCTAGAAACACGAAGTCGAAGTCCGTTTGTTTGTTTTTCAGATATCGGTGAGTAACTTTTTTTTTATACATGCTAGCGACCTAAAACTAGTTTTATCGCATTCAGCGCGTCAAATTACGCCGGAAACGGCCGTCTTTGTTTTGATATTGCTCGAAACACGAAGTCGAAGTCCGTTTGTTTGTTTTTCAGATATCGGTGAGTAACTTTTTTTTTATACATGCTAGCGACCTAAAACTAGTTTCATCGCATTCAGCGCGTCAAATTACGCCGGAAACGGCCGTCTTTGTTTTGATATTGCTCGAAACACGAAGTCGAATTCCGTTCGTTTGTTTCGTGGATATCGGTGAGTAACTTTTTTTCTATACATGCTAGCGACCTAAAACTTGTTTTATCGCATTCAGCGCGTCAAATGACGCCGGAAACGACCGTCTTTGTTTTGATATTGCTCGAAACACGAAGTCGAAGTCCGTTTGTTTGTTTTTCAGATATCGGTTAGTAACTTTTTTTCTATACATGCTAGCGACCTAAAACTTGTTTCATCGCATTCAGCGCGTCAAATTACGCCGGAAACGGTTGTCTTTGTTCTGATATTGCTCAAAACACGGAGTCGAATTCCGTTTGTTTGTTTCGTGGATATCGGTGAGTCACTTTTTTTCTATACATGCTAGCGACCTAAAACTTGTTTTATCGCATTAAGCCCGTCAAATTACGCCGGAAACGGTCGTCTTCGTTTGGATATTGCTTAAAACACGAAGTCGAATTCCGTTCGTTTGTTTCGTGGATATCGGTGAGTAACTTTTTTTCTATACATGCTAGCGACCTAAAACTTGTTTTATCGCATTCAGCGCGTCAAATTACGCCGGAAACGGCCGTCTTTGTTTTGATATTGCTCGAAACACGAAGTCGAAGTCCGTTTGTTTGTTTTTCAGATATCGGTTAGTAACTTTTTTTCTATACATGCTAGCGACCTAAAACTCGTTTTATCGCATTCAGCGCGTCAAATTACGCCGGAAACGGTCGTCTTTGTTCTGATATTGCTCAAAACACGGAGTCGAATTCCGTTTGTTTGTTTCGTGGATATCGGTGAGTAACTTTTTTTCTATACATGCTAGCGACCTAAAACTTGTTTTATCGCATTCAGCGCGTCAAATTACGCCGGAATCGGCCGTCTTTGTTTTGATATTGCTCGAAACACGAAGTCGAATTCCGTTCGTTTGTTTCGTGGATATCGGTGAGTATTTTTTTTTCTATACATGCTAGCGACCTAAAACTTGTTTTATCGCATTCAGCGCGTCAAATTACGCCGGAAACGGCCGTCTTTGTTTTGATATTGCTCGAAACACGAAGTCGAAGTCCGTTTGTTTGTTTTTCGGATATCGGTTAGTAACTTTTTTTCTATACATGCTAGCGACCTAAAACTTGTTTCATCGCATTCAGCGCGTCAAATTACGCCGGAAACGGCCGTCTTTGTTTTGATATTGCTCGAAACACGAAGTCGAAGTCCGTTTGTTTGTTTTTCAGTTATCGGTTGGTAACTTTTTTTCTATACATGCTAGCGACCTAAAACTTGTTTTATCGCATTCAGCGCGTCAAATTACGCCGGAAACGGTCGTCTTTGTTTTGATATTGCTCAAAACACGGAGTCAATTTCCGTTCGTATGTTTCGTGGATATCGGTGAGTAACTTTTTTTCTATACATGCTAGCGACCTAAAACTTGTTTTATCGCATTCAGCGCGTCAAATTACGCCGGAAACGGTCGTCTTTGTTTTGATATTGCTTAAAACACGTAGTCGAATTCCGTTCGTTTGTTTCGTGGATATCGGTGAGTAACTTTTTTTTTATACATGCTAGCGACCTAAAACTAGTTTTATCGCATTCAGCGCGTCAAATTACGCCGGAAACGGTCGTCTTTGTTTTGATATTGCTTAAAACACGAAGTCGAATTCCGTTCGATTGTTTCGTGGATATCGACGAGTAACTTTTTTTCTATACATGCTAGCGACCTAAAACTTGTTTTATCGCATTCAGCGCGTCAAATTACGCCGGAAACGGCCGTCTTTGTTTTGATATTGCTAGAAACACGAAGTCGAAGTCCGTTTGTTTGTTTTTCAGATATCGGTGAGTAACTTTTTTTTTATACATGCTAGCGACCTAAAACTAGTTTTATCGCATTCAGCGCGTCAAATTACGCCGGAAACGGCCGTCTTTGTTTTGATATTGCTCGAAACACGAAGTCGAATTCCGTTCGTTTGTTTCGTGGATATCGGTGAGTAACTTTTTTTCTATACATGCTAGCGACCTAAAACTTGTTTTATCGCATTCAGCCCGTCAAATTACGCCGGAAACGGTCGTCTTCGTTTTGATATTGCTTAAAACACGAAGTCGAATTCCGTTCGTTTGTTTCGTGGATATCGGTGAGTAACTTTTTTTCTATACATGCTAGCGACCTAAAACTTGTTTTATCGCATTCGGCGCGTCAAATTACGCCGGAAAAGGCCGTCTTTGTTTTGATATTGCTCGAAACACGAAGTCGAAGTCCGTTTGTTTGTTTTTCAGATATCGGTGAGTAACTTTTTTTTTATACATGCTAGCGACCTAAAACTAGTTTCATCGCATTCAGCGCGTCAAATTACGCCGGAAACGGCCGTCTTTGTTTTGATATTGCTCGAAACACGAAGTCGAATTCCGTTCGTTTGTTTCGTGGATATCGGTGAGTAACTTTTTTTCTATACATGCTAGCGACCTAAAACTTGTTTTATCGCATTCAGCGCGTCAAATGACGCCGGAAACGACCGTCTTTGTTTTGATATTGCTCGAAACACGAAGTCGATGTCCGTTTGTTTGTTTTTCAGATATCGGTTAGTAACTTTTTTTCTATACATGCTAGCGACCTAAAACTTGTTTCATCGCATTCAGCGCGTCAAATTACGCCGGAAACGGTCGTCTTTGTTCTGATATTGCTCAAAACACGGAGTCGAATTCCGTTTGTTTGTTTCGTGGATATCGGTGAGTCACTTTTTTTCTATACATGCTAGCGACCTAAAACTTGTTTTATCGCATTAAGCCCGTCAAATTACGCCGGAAACGGTCGTCTTCGTTTGGATATTGCTTAAAACACGAAGTCGAATTCCGTTCGTTTGTTTCGTGGATATCGGTAAGTAACTTTTTTTCTATACATGCTAGCGACCTAAAACTTGTTTTATCGCATTCAGCGCGTCAAATTACGCCGGAAACGGCCGTCTTTGTTTTGATATTGCTCGAAACACGAAGTCGAAGTCCGTTTGTTTGTTTTTCAGATATCGGTTAGCAACTTTTTTTCTATACATGCTAGCGACCTAAAACTCGTTTTATCGCATTCAGCGCGTCAAATTACGCCGGAAACGGTCGTCTTTGTTCTGATATTGCTCAAAACACGGAGTCGAATTCCGTTTGTTTGTTTCGTGGATATCGGTGAGTAACTTTTTTTCTATACATGCTAGCGACCTAAAACTTGTTTTATCGCATTCAGCGCGTCAAATTACGCCGGAATCGGCCGTCTTTGTTTTGATATTGCTCGAAACACGAAGTCGAATTCCGTTCGTTTGTTTCGTGGATATCGGTGAGTATTTTTTTTTCTATACATGCTAGCGACCTAAAACTTGTTTTATCGCATTCAGCGCGTCAAATTACGCCGGAAACGGCCGTCTTTGTTTTGATATTGCTCGAAACACGAAGTCGAAGTCCGTTTGTTTGTTTTTCAGATATCGGTTAGTAACTTTTTTTCTATACATGCTAGCGACCTAAAACTTGTTTCATCGCATTCAGCGCGTCAAATTACGCCGGAAACGGCCGTCTTTGTTTTGATATTGCTCGAAACACGAAGTCGAAGTCCGTTTGTTTGTTTTTCAGTTATCGGTTGGTAACTTTTTTTCTATACATGCTAGCGACCTAAAACTTGTTTTATCGCATTCAGCGCGTCAAATTACGCCGGAAACGGTCGTCTTTGTTTTGATATTGCTCAAAACACGGAGTCAATTTCCGTTCGTATGTTTCGTGGATATCGGTGAGTAACTTTTTTTCTATACATGCTAGCGACCTAAAACTTGTTTTATCGCATTCAGCGCGTCAAAGTACGCCGGAAACGGTCGTCTTTGTTTTGATATTGCTTAAAACACGTAGTCGAATTCCGTTCGTTTGTTTCGTGGATATCGGTGAGTAACTTTTTTTTTATACATGCTAGCGACCTAAAACTAGTTTTATCGCATTCAGCGCGTCAAATTACGCCGGAAACGGTCGTCTTTGTTTTGATATTGCTTAAAACACGAAGTCGAATTCCGTTCGATTGTTTCGTGGATATCGACGAGTAACTTTTTTTCTATACATGCTAGCGACCTAAAACTTGTTTTATCGCATTCAGCGCGTCAAATTACGCCGGAAACGGCCGTCTTTGTTTTGATATTGCTAGAAACACGAAGTCGAAGTCCGTTTGTTTGTTTTTCAGATATCGGTGAGTAACTTTTTTTTTATACATGCTAGCGACCTAAAACTAGTTTTATCGCATTCAGCGCGTCAAATTACGCCGGAAACGGCCGTCTTTGTTTTGATATTGCTCGAAACACGAAGTCGAATTCCGTTCGTTTGTTTCGTGGATATCGGTGAGTAACTTTTTTTCTATACATGCTAGCGACCTAAAACTTGTTTTATCGCATTCAGCCCGTCAAATTACGCCGGAAACGGTCGTCTTCGTTTTGATATTGCTTAAAACACGAAGTCGAATTCCGTTCGTTTGTTTCGTGGATATCGGTGAGTAACTTTTTTTCTATACATGCTAGCGACCTAAAACTTGTTTTATCGCATTCGGCGCGTCAAATTACGCCGGAAAAGGCCGTCTTTGTTTTGATATTGCTCGAAACACGAAGTCGAAGTCCGTTTGTTTGTTTTTCAGATATCGGTGAGTAACTTTTTTTTTATACATGCTAGCGACCTAAAACTAGTTTCATCGCATTCAGCGCGTCAAATTACGCCGGAAACGGCCGTCTTTGTTTTGATATTGCTCGAAACACGAAGTCGAATTCCGTTCGTTTGTTTCGTGGATATCGGTGAGTAACTTTTTTTCTATACATGCTAGCGACCTAAAACTTGTTTTATCGCATTCAGCGCGTCAAATGACGCCGGAAACGACCGTCTTTGTTTTGATATTGCTCGAAACACGAAGTCGATGTCCGTTTGTTTGTTTTTCAGATATCGGTTAGTAACTTTTTTTCTATACATGCTAGCGACCTAAAACTTGTTTCATCGCATTCAGCGCGTCAAATTACGCCGGAAACGGTCGTCTTTGTTCTGATATTGCTCAAAACACGGAGTCGAATTCCGTTTGTTTGTTTCGTGGATATCGGTGAGTCACTTTTTTTCTATACATGCTAGCGACCTAAAACTTGTTTTATCGCATTAAGCCCGTCAAATTACGCCGGAAACGGTCGTCTTCGTTTGGATATTGCTTAAAACACGAAGTCGAATTCCGTTCGTTTGTTTCGTGGATATCGGTAAGTAACTTTTTTTCTATACATGCTAGCGACCTAAAACTTGTTTTATCGCATTCAGCGCGTCAAATTACGCCGGAAACGGCCGTCTTTGTTTTGATATTGCTCGAAACACGAAGTCGAAGTCCGTTTGTTTGTTTTTCAGATATCGGTTAGTAACTTTTTTTCTATACATGCTAGCGACCTAAAACTCGTTTTATCGCATTCAGCGCGTCAAATTACGCCGGAAACGGTCGTCTTTGTTCTGATATTGCTCAAAACACGGAGTCGAATTCCGTTTGTTTGTTTCGTGGATATCGGTGAGTAACTTTTTTTCTATACATGCTAGCGACCTAAAACTTGTTTTATCGCATTCAGCGCGTCAAATTACGCCGGAATCGGCCGTCTTTGTTTTGATATTGCTCGAAACACGAAGTCGAATTCCGTTCGTTTGTTTCGTGGATATCGGTGAGTAACTTTTTTTCTATACATGCTAGCGACCTAAAACTTGTTTTATCGCATTCAGCGCGTCAAATTACGCCGGAAACGGCCGTCTTTGTTTTGATATTGCTCGAAACACGAAGTCGAAGTCCGTTTGTTTGTTTTTCAGATATCGGTTAGTAACTTTTTTTCTATACATGCTAGCGACCTAAAACTTGTTTCATCGCATTCAGCGCGTCAAATTACGCCGGAAACGGCCGTCTTTGTTTTGATATTGCTCGAAACACGAAGTCGAAGTCCGTTTGTTTGTTTTTCAGTTATCGGTTGGTAACTTTTTTTCTATACATGCTAGCGACCTAAAACTTGTTTTATCGCATTCAGCGCGTCAAATTACGCCGGAAACGGTCGTCTTTGTTTTGATATTGCTCAAAACACGGAGTCAATTTCCGTTCGTATGTTTCGTGGATATCGGTGAGTAACTTTTTTTCTATACATGCTAGCGACCTAAAACTTGTTTTATCGCATTCAGCGCGTCAAATTACGCCGGAAACGGTCGTCTTTGTTTTGATATTGCTTAAAACACGTAGTCGAATTCCGTTCGTTTGTTTCGTGGATATCGGTGAGTAACTTTTTTTTTATACATGCTAGCGACCTAAAACTAGTTTTATCGCATTCAGCGCGTCAAATTACGCCGGAAACGGTCGTCTTTGTTTTGATATTGCTTAAAACACGAAGTCGAATTCCGTTCGTTTGTTTCGTGGATATCGACGAGTAACTTTTTTTCTATACATGCTAGCGACCTAAAACTTGTTTTATCGCATTCAGCGCGTCAAATTACGCCGGAAACGGCCGTCTTTGTTTTGATATTGCTAGAAACACGAAGTCGAAGTCCGTTTGTTTGTTTTTCAGATATCGGTGAGTAACTTTTTTTTTATACATGCTAGCGACCTAAAACTAGTTTTATCGCATTCAGCGCGTCAAATTACGCCGGAAACGGCCGTCTTTGTTTTGATATTGCTCGAAACACGAAGTCGAATTCCGTTCGTTTGTTTCGTGGATATCGGTGAGTAACTTTTTTTCTATACATGCTAGCGACCTAAAACTTGTTTTATCGCATTCAGCCCGTCAAATTACGCCGGAAACGGTCGTCTTCGTTTTGATATTGCTTAAAACACGAAGTCGAATTCCGTTCGTTTGTTTCGTGGATATCGGTGAGTAACTTTTTTTCTATACATGCTAGCGACCTAAAACTTGTTTTATCGCATTCGGCGCGTCAAATTACGCCGGAAAAGGCCGTCTTTGTTTTGATATTGCTCGAAACACGAAGTCGAAGTCCGTTTGTTTGTTTTTCAGATATCGGTGAGTAACTTTTTTTTTATACATGCTAGCGACCTAAAACTAGTTTCATCGCATTCAGCGCGTCAAATTACGCCGGAAACGGCCGTCTTTGTTTTGATATTGCTCGAAACACGAAGTCGAATTCCGTTCGTTTGTTTCGTGGATATCGGTGAGTAACTTTTTTTCTATACATGCTAGCGACCTAAAACTTGTTTTATCGCATTCAGCGCGTCAAATGACGCCGGAAACGACCGTCTTTGTTTTGATATTGCTCGAAACACGAAGTCGAAGTCCGTTTGTTTGTTTTTCAGATATCGGTTAGTAACTTTTTTTCTATACATGCTAGCGACCTAAAACTTGTTTCATCGCATTCAGCGCGTCAAATTACGCCGGAAACGGTCGTCTTTGTTCTGATATTGCTCAAAACACGGAGTCGAATTCCGTTTGTTTGTTTCGTGGATATCGGTGAGTCACTTTTTTTCTATACATGCTAGCGACCTAAAACTTGTTTTATCGCATTAAGCCCGTCAAATTACGCCGGAAACGGTCGTCTTCGTTTGGATATTGCTTAAAACACGAAGTCGAATTCCGTTCGTTTGTTTCGTGGATATCGGTGAGTAACTTTTTTTCTATACATGCTAGCGACCTAAAACTTGTTTTATCGCATTCAGCGCGTCAAATTACGCCGGAAACGGCCGTCTTTGTTTTGATATTGCTCGAAACACGAAGTCGAAGTCCGTTTGTTTGTTTTTCAGATATCGGTTAGTAACTTTTTTTCTATACATGCTAGCGACCTAGAACTTGTTTTATCGCATTCAGCGCGTCAAATTACGCCGGAAACGGTCGTCTTTGTTCTGATATTGCTCAAAACACGGAGTCGAATTCCGTTTGTTTGTTTCGTGGATATCGGTGAGTAACTTTTTTTCTATACATGCTAGCGACCTAAAACTTGTTTTATCGCATTCAGCGCGTCAAATTACGCCGGAATCGGCCGTCTTTGTTTTGATATTGCTCGAAACACGAAGTCGAATTCCGTTCGTTTGTTTCGTGGATATCGGTGAGTAACTTTTTTTCTATACATGCTAGCGACCTAAAACTTGTTTTATCGCATTCAGCGCGTCAAATTACGCCGGAAACGGCCGTCTTTGTTTTGATATTGCTCGAAACACGAAGTCGAAGTCCGTTTGTTTGTTTTTCAGATATCGGTTGGTAACTTTTTTTCTATACATGCTAGCGACCTAAAACTTGTTTCATCGCATTCAGCGCGTCAAATTACGCCGGAAACGGCCGTCTTTGTTTTGATATTGCTCGAAACACGAAGTCGAAGTCCGTTTGTTTGTTTTTCAGTTATCGGTTGGTAACTTTTTTTCTATACATGCTAGCGACCTAAAACTTGTTTTATCGCATTTAGCGCGTCAAATTACGCCGGAAACGGTCGTCTTTGTTTTGATATTGCTCAAAACACGGAGTCAATTTCCGTTCGTTTGTTTCGTGGATATCGGTGAGTAACTTTTTTTCTATACATGCTAGCGACCTAAAACTTGTTTTATCGATTCAGCCCGTCAAATTACGCCGGAAACGGTCGTCTTCGTTTTGATATTGCTTAAAACACGAAGTCGAATTCCGTTCGTTTGTTTCGTGGATATCGGTGAGTAACTTTTTTTCTATACATGCTAGCGACCTAAAACTTATTTCATCGCATTCAGAGCGTCAAATTACGCCGGAAACGGTCGTCTTTGTTCTGATATTGCTCAAAACACGGAGTCGAATTCCGTTTGTTTGTTTCGTGGATATCGGTGAGTAACTTTTTTTCTATACATGCTAGCGACCTAAAACTTGTTTTATCGCATTCAGCGCGTCAAATTACGCCGGAATCGGCCGTCTTTGTTTTGATATTGCTCGAAACACGAAGTCGAATTCCGTTCGTTTGTTTCGTGGATATCGGTGAGTAACTTTTTTTCTATACATGCTAGCGACCTAAAACTTGTTTTATCGCATTCAGCGCGTCAAATTACGCCGGAAACGACCGTCTTTGTTTTGATATTGCTCGAAACACGAAGTCGAAGTCCGTTTGTTTGTTTTTCAGATATCGGTTAGTAACTTTTTTTCTATACATGCTAGCGACCTAAAACTTGTTTCATCGCATTCAGCGCGTCAAATTACGCCGGAAACGGTCGTCTTTGTTCTGATATTGCTCAAAACACGGAGTCGAATTCCGTTTGTTTGTTTCGTGGATATCGGTGAGTCACTTTTTTTCTATACATGCTAGCGACCTAAAACTTGTTTTATCGCATTAAGCCCGTCAAATTACGCCGGAAACGGTCGTCTTCGTTTGGATATTGCTTAAAACACGAAGTCGAATTCCGTTCGTTTGTTTCGTGGATATCGGTGAGTAACTTTTTTTCTATACATGCTAGCGACCTAAAACTTGTTTTATCGCATTCAGCGCGTCAAATTACGCCGGAAACGGCCGTCTTTGTTTTGATATTGCTCGAAACACGAAGTCGAAGTCCGTTTGTTTGTTTTTCAGATATCGGTTATTAACTTTTTTTCTATACATGCTAGCGACCTAAAACTTGTTTCATCGCATTCAGCGCGTCAAATTACGCCGGAAACGGCCGTCTTTGTTTTGATATTGCTCGAAACACGAAGTCGAAGTCCGTTTGTTTGTTTTTCAGTTATCGGTTGGTAACTTTTTTTCTATACATGCTAGCGACCTAAAACTTGTTTTATCGCATTCAGCGCGTCAAATTACGCCGGAAACGGTCGTCTTTGTTCTGATATTGCTCAAAACACGGAGTCAATTTCCGTTCGTATGTTTCGTGGATATCGGTGAGTAACTTTTTTTCTATACATGCTAGCGACCTAAAACTTGTTTTATCGCATTCAGCGCGTCAAATTACGCCGGAAACGGTCGTCTTTGTTTTGATATTGCTTAAAACACGTAGTCGAATTCCGTTCGTTTGTTTCGTGGATATCGGTGAGTAACTTTTTTTTTATACATGCTAGCGACCTAAAACTAGTTTTATCGCATTCAGCGCGTCAAATTACGCCGGAAACGGTCGTCTCTGTTTTGATATTGCTTAAAACACGAAGTCGAATTCCGTTCGTTTGTTTCGTGGATATCGGTGAGTAACTTTTTTTCTATACATGCTAGCGACCTAAATCTTGTTTTATCGCATTCAGCGCGTCAAATTACGCCGGAAACGGCCGTCTTTGTTTTGATATTGCTCGAAACACGAAGTCGAATTCCGTTCGTTTGTTTCGTGGATATCGGTGAGTAACTTTTTTTCTATACATGCTAGCGACCTAAAACTTGTTTTATCGCATTCAGCCCGTCAAATTACGCCGGAAACGGTCGTCTTCGTTTTGATATTGCTTAAAACACGAAGTCGAATTCCGTTCGTTTGTTTCGTGGATATCGGTGAGTAACTTTTTTTCTATACATGCTAGCGACCTAAAACTTGTTTTATCGCATTCAGCGCGTCAAATTACGCCGGAAAAGGCCGTCTTTGTTTTGATATTGCTCGAAACACGAAGTCGAAGTCCGTTTGTTTGTTTTTCAGATATCGGTGAGTAACTTTTTTTTTATACATGCTAGCGACCTAAAACTAGTTTTACCGCATTCAGCGCGTCAAATTACGCCGGAAACGGCCGTCTTTGTTTTGATATTGCTCGAAACACGAAGTCGAATTCCGTTCGTTTGTTTCGTGGATATCGGTGAGTAACTTTTTTTCTATACATGCTAGCGACCTAAAACTTGTTTTATCGCATTCAGCGCGTCAAATTACGCCGAAAACGGCCGTCTTTGTTTTGATATTGCTCGAAACACGAAGTCGAAGTCCGTTTGTTTGTTTTTCAGTTATCGGTTGGTAACTTTTTTTCTATACATGCTAGCGACCTAAAACTTGTTTTATCGCATTCAGCGCGTCAAATTACGCCGGAAACGGTCGTCTTAGTTTTGATATTGCTCAAAACACGGAGTCAATTTCCGTTCGTTTGTTTCGTGGATATCGGTGAGTAACTCTTTTTCTATACATGCTAGCGACCTAAAACTTGTTTTATCGCATTCAGCCCGTCAAATTACGCCGGAAACGGTCGTCTTTGTTCTGATATTGCTCGATAGACGAAGTCGGAGTCCGTTCGTTCGTTTTTCAGATATCGGTTGGTAACTTTTTTTCTCTACATGCTAGCGACCTAAAACTTGTTTCATCGCATTCAGCGCGTCAAATTACGCCGGAAACGGCCGTCTTTGTTTTGATATTGCTCGAAACACGAAGTCGAAGTCCGTTTGTTTGTTTTTCAGTTATCGGTTGGTAACTTTTTTTCTATACATGCTAGCGACCTAAAACTTGTTTTATCGCATTTAGCGCGTCAAATTACGCCGGAAACGGTCGTCTTTGTTTTGATATTGCTCAAAACACGGAGTCAATTTCCGTTCGTTTGTTTCGTGGATATCGGTGAGTAACTTTTTTTCTATACATGCTAGCGACCTAAAACTTGTTTTATCGATTCAGCCCGTCAAATTACGCCGGAAACGGTCGTCTTCGTTTTGATATTGCTTAAAACACGAAGTCGAATTCCGTTCGTTTGTTTCGTGGATATCGGTGAGTAACTTTTTTTCTATACATGCTAGCGACCTAAAACTTATTTCATCGCATTCAGCGCGTCAAATTACGCCGGAAACGGTCGTCTTTGTTCTGATATTGCTCAAAACACGGAGTCGAATTCCGTTTGTTTGTTTCGTGGATATCGGTGAGTAACTTTTTTTCTATACATGCTAGCGACCTAAAACTTGTTTTATCGCATTCAGCGCGTCAAATTACGCCGGAATCGGCCGTCTTTGTTTTGATATTGCTCGAAACACGAAGTCGAATTCCGTTCGTTTGTTTCGTGGATATCGGTGAGTAACTTTTTCTCTATACATGCTAGCGACCTAAAACTTGTTTTATCGCATTCAGCGCGTCAAATTACGCCGGAAACGACCGTCTTTGTTTTGATATTGCTCGAAACACGAAGTCGAAGTCCGTTTGTTTGTTTTTCAGATATCGGTTAGTAACTTTTTTTCTATACATGCTAGCGACCTAAAACTTGTTTCATCGCATTCAGCGCGTCAAATTACGCCGGAAACGGTCGTCTTTGTTCTGATATTGCTCAAAACACGGAGTCGAATTCCGTTTGTTTGTTTCGTGGATATCGGTGAGTCACTTTTTTTCTATACATGCTAGCGACCTTGAACTTGTTTTATCGCATTAAGCCCGTCAAATTACGCCGGAAACGGTCGTCTTCGTTTGGATATTGCTTGAAACACGAAGTCGAATTCCGTTCGTTTGGTTCGTGGATATCGGTGAGTAACTTTTTTTCTATACATGCTAGCGACCTAAAACTTGTTTTATCGCATTCAGCGCGTCAAATTACGCCGGAAACGGCCGTCTTTGTTTTGATATTGCTCGAAACACGAAGTCGAAGTCCGTTTGTTTGTTTTTCAGATATCGGTTAGTAACTTTTTTTCTATACATGCTAGCGACCTAAAACTTGTTTCATCGCATTCAGCGCGTCAAATTACGCTGGAAACGGCCGTCTTTGTTTTGATATTGCTCGAAACACGAAGTCGAAGTCCGTTTGTTTGTTTTTCAGTTATCGGTTGGTAACTTTTTTTCTATACATGCTAGCGACCTAAAACTTGTTTTATCGCATTCAGCGCGTCAAATTACGCCGGAAACGGTCGTCTTTGTTTTGATATTGCTCAAAACACGGAGTCAATTTCCGTTCGTATGTTTCGTGGATATCGGTGAGTAACTTTTTTTCTATACATGCTAGCGACCTAAAACTTGTTTTATCGCATTCAGCGCGTCAAATTACGCCGGAAACGGTCGTCTTTGTTTTGATATTGCTTAAAACACGTAGTCGGATTCCGTTCGTTTGTTTCGTGGATATCGGTGAGTAACTTTTTTTTTATACATGCTAGCGACCTAAAACTAGTTTTATCGCATTCAGCGCGTCAAATTACGCCGGAAACGGTCGTCTCTGTTTTGATATTGCTTAAAACACGAAGTCGAATTCCGTTCGTTTGTTTCGTGGATATCGGTGAGTAACTTTTTTTCTATACATGCTAGCGACCTAAAACTTGTTTTATCGCATTCAGCGCGTCAAATTACGCCGGAAACGGCCGTCTTTGTTTTGATATTGCTCGAAACACGAAGTCGAAGTCCGTTTGTTTGTTTTTCAGATATCGGTGAGTAACTTTTTTTCTATACATGCTAGCGACCTAAAACTTGTTTTATCGCATTCAGCGCGTCAAATTACGCCGGAAAAGGCCGTCTTTGTTTTGATATTGCTCGAAACACGAAGTCGAAGTCCGTTTGTTTGTTTTTCAGATATCGGTGAGTAACTTTTTTTTTATACATGCTAGCGACCTAAAACTAGTTTTATCGCATTCAGCGCGTCAAATTACGCCGGAAACGGTCGTCTTAGTTTCGATATTGCTCAAAACACGGAGTCAATTTCCGTTCGTTTGTTTCGTGGATATCGGTGAGTAACTCTTTTTCTATACATGCTAGCGACCTGAAACTTGTTTTATCGCATTCAGCCCGTCAAATTACGCCGGAAACGGTCGTCTTTGTTCTGATATTGCTCGATAGACGCAGTCGGAGTCCGTTCGTTTGTTTTTCAGATATCGGTTGGTAACTTTTTTTCTATACATGCTAGCGACCTAAAACTTGTTTCATCGCATTCAGCGCGTCAAATTACGCCGGAAACGGCCGTCTTTGTTTTGATATTGCTCGAAACACGAAGTCGAAGTCCGTTTGTTTGTTTTTCAGTTATCGGTTGGTAACTTTTTTTCTATACATGCTAGCGACCTAAAACTTGTTTTATCGCATTTAGCGCGTCAAATTACGCCGGAAACGGTCGTCTTTGTTTGATATTGCTCAAAACACGGAGTCAATTTCCGTTCGTTTGTTTCGTGGATATCGGTGAGTAACTTTTTTTCTATACATGCTAGCGACCTAAAACTTGTTTTATCGATTCAGCCCGTCAAATTACGCCGGAAACGGCCGTCTTTGTTTTGATATTGCTCGAAACACGAAGTCGAAGTCCGTTTGTTTGTTTTTCAGATATCGGTTAGTAACTTTTTTTCTATACATGCTAGCGACCTAAAACTTGTTTCATCGCATTCAGCGCGTCAAATTACGCCGGAAACGGCCGTCTTTGTTTTGATATTGCTCGAAACACGAAGTCGAAGTCCGTTTGTTTGTTTTTCAGTTATCGGTTGGTAACTTTTTTTCTATACATGCTAGCGACCTAAAACTTGTTTTATCGCATTCAGCGCGTCAAATTACGCCGGAAACGGTCGTCTTTGTTTTGATATTGCTCAAAACACGGAGTCAATTTCCGTTCGTATGTTTCGTGGATATCGGTGAGTAACTTTTTTTCTATACATGCTAGCGACCTAAAACTTGTTTTATCGCATTCAGCGCGTCAAATTACGCCGGAAACGGTCGTCTTTGTTTTGATATTGCTTAAAACACGTAGTCGAATTCCGTTCGTTTGTTTCGTGGATATCGGTGAGTAACTTTTTTTTTATACATGCTAGCGACCTAAAACTAGTTTTATCGCATTCAGCGCGTCAAATTACGCCGGAAACGGTCGTCTCTGTTTTGATATTGCTTAAAACACGAAGTCGAATTCCGTTCGTTTGTTTCGTGGATATCGGTGAGTAACTTTTTTTCTATACATGCTAGCGACCTAAAACTTGTTTTATCGCATTCAGCGCGTCAAATTACGCCGGAAACGGCCGTCTTTGTTTTGATATTGCTCGAAACACGAAGTCGAAGTCCGTTTGTTTGTTTTTCAGATATCGGTGAGTAACTTTTTTTCTATACATGCTAGCGACCTAAAACTTGTTTTATCGCATTCAGCGCGTCAAATTACGCCGGAAAAGGCCGTCTTTGTTTTGATATTGCTCGAAACACGAAGTCGAAGTCCGTTTGTTTGTTTTTCAGATATCGGTGAGTAACTTTTTTTTTATACATGCTAGCGACCTAAAACTAGTTTTATCGCATTCAGCGCGTCAAATTACGCCGGAAACGGTCGTCTTAGTTTCGATATTGCTCAAAACACGGAGTCAATTTCCGTTCGTTTGTTTCGTGGATATCGGTGAGTAACTCTTTTTCTATACATGCTAGCGACCTGAAACTTGTTTTATCGCATTCAGCCCGTCAAATTACGCCGGAAACGGTCGTCTTTGTTCTGATATTGCTCGATAGACGCAGTCGGAGTCCGTTCGTTTGTTTTTCAGATATCGGTTGGTAACTTTTTTTCTATACATGCTAGCGACCTAAAACTTGTTTCATCGCATTCAGCGCGTCAAATTACGCCGGAAACGGCCGTCTTTGTTTTGATATTGCTCGAAACACGAAGTCGAAGTCCGTTTGTTTGTTTTTCAGTTATCGGTTGGTAACTTTTTTTCTATACATGCTAGCGACCTAAAACTTGTTTTATCGCATTTAGCGCGTCAAATTACGCCGGAAACGGTCGTCTTTGTTTTGATATTGCTCAAAACACGGAGTCAATTTCCGTTCGTTTGTTTCGTGGATATCGGTGAGTAACTTTTTTTCTATACATGCTAGCGACCTAAAACTTGTTTTATCGATTCAGCCCGTCAAATTACGCCGGAAACGGTCGTCTTCGTTTTGATATTGCTCGAAACACGAAGTCGAAGTCCGTTTGTTTGTTTTTCAGATATCGGTGAGTAACTTTTTTTTTATACATGCTAGCGACCTAAAACTAGTTTCATCGCATTCAGCGCGTCAAATTACGCCGGAAACGGCCGTCTTTGTTTTGATATTGCTCGAAACACGAAGTCGAATTCCGTTCGTTTGTTTCGTGGATATCGGTGAGTAACTTTTTTTCTATACATGCTAGCGACCTAAAACTTGTTTTATCGCATTCAGCCCGTCAAATTACGCCGGAAACGGTCGTCTTCGTTTTGATATTGCTTAAAACACGAAGTCGAATTCCGTTCGTTTGTTTCGTGGATATCGGTGAGTAACTTTTTTTCTATACATGCTAGCGACCTAAAACTTGTTTTATCGCATTCAGCGCGTCAAATTACGCCGGAAAAGGCCGTCTTTGTTTTGATATTGCTCGAAACACGAAGTCGAAGTCCGTTTGTTTGTTTTTCAGATATCGGTGAGTAACTTTTTTTTTATACATGCTAGCGACCTAAAACTAGTTTTATCGCATTCAGCGCGTCAAATTACGCCGGAAACGGTCGTCTTAGTTTCGATATTGCTCAAAACACGGAGTCAATTTCCGTTCGTTTGTTTCGTGGATATCGGTGAGTAACTCTTTTTCTATACATGCTAGCGACCTAAAACTTGTTTTATCGCATTCAGCCCGTCAAATTACGCCGGAAACGGTCGTCTTTGTTCTGATATTGCTCGATAGACGAAGTCGGAGTCCGTTCGTTTGTTTTTCAGATATCGGTTGGTAACTTTTTTTCTATACATGCTAGCGACCTAAAACTTGTTTCATCGCATTCAGCGCGTCAAATTACGCCGGAAACGGCCGTCTTTGTTTTGATATTGCTCGAAACACGAAGTCGAAGTCCGTTTGTTTGTTTTTCAGTTATCGGTTGGTAACTTTTTTTCTATACATGCTAGCGACCTAAAACTTGTTTTATCGCATTTAGCGCGTCAAATTACGCCGGAAACGGTCGTCTTTGTTTTGATATTGCTCAAAACACGGAGTCAATTTCCGTTCGTTTGTTTCGTGGATATCGGTGAGTAACTTTTTTTCTATACATGCTAGCGACCTAAAACTTGTTTTATCGATTCAGCCCGTCAAATTACGCCGGAAACGGTCGTCTTCGTTTTGATATTGCTTAAAACACGAAGTCGAATTCCGTTCGTTTGTTTCGTGGATATCGGTGAGTAACTTTTTTTCTATACATGCTAGCGACCTAAAACTTGTTTTATCGCATTCAGCGCGTCAAATTACGCCGAAAACGGCCGTCTTTGTTTTGATATTGCTCGAAGCACGAAGTCGAATTCCGTTCGTTTGTTTCGTGGATATCGGTGAGTAACTTTTTTTCTATACATGCTAGCGACCTAAAACTTGTTTTATCGCATTCAGCGCGTCAAATTACGCCGGAAACGACCGTCTTTGTTTTGATATTGCTCGAAACACGAAGTCAAAGTCCGTTTGTTTGTTTTTCAGATATCGGTTGGTAACTTTTTTTCTATACATGCTAGCGACCTAAAACTTGTTTTATCGCATTCAGCGCGTCAAATTACGCCGGAAACGGTCGTCTTTGTTTTGATATTGCTCAAAACACGGAGTCAATTTCCGTTCGTATGTTTCGTGGATATCGGTGAGTAACTTTTTTTCTATACATGCTAGCGACCTAAAACTTGTTTTATCGCATTCAGCGCGTCAAATTACGCCGGAAACGGTCGTCTTTGTTTTGATATTGCTTAAAACACGTAGTCGAATTCCGTTCGTTTGTTTCGTGGATATCGGTGAGTAACTTTTTTTTTATACATGCTAGCGACCTAAAACTAGTTTTATCGCATTCAGCGCGTCAAATTACGCCGGAAACGGTCGTCTCTGTTTTGATATTGCTTAAAACACGAAGTCGAATTCCGTTCGTTTGTTTCGTGGATATCGGTGAGTAACTTTTTTTCTATACATGCTAGCGACCTAAAACTTGTTTTATCGCATTCAGCGCGTCAAATTACGCCGGAAACGGCCGTCTTTGTTTTGATATTGCTCGAAACACGAAGTCGAAGTCCGTTTGTTTGTTTTTCAGATATCGGTGAGTAACTTTTTTTTTATACATGCTAGCGACCTAAAACTAGTTTCATCGCATTCAGCGCGTCAAATTACGCCGGAAACGGCCGTCTTTGTTTTGATATTGCTCGAAACACGAAGTCGAATTCCGTTCGTTTGTTTCGTGGATATCGGTGAGTAACTTTTTTTCTATACATGCTAGCGACCTAAAACTTGTTTTATCGCATTCAGCCCGTCAAATTACGCCGGAAACGGTCGTCTTCGTTTTGATATTGCTTAAAACACGAAGTCGAATTCCGTTCGTTTGTTTCGTGGATATCGGTGAGTAACTTTTTTTCTATACATGCTAGCGACCTAAAACTTGTTTTATCGCATTCAGCGCGTCAAATTACGCCGGAAAAGGCCGTCTTTGTTTTGATATTGCTCGAAACACGAAGTCGAAGTCCGTTTGTTTGTTTTTCAGATATCGGTGAGTAACTTTTTTTTTATACATGCTAGCGACCTAAAACTAGTTTTATCGCATTCAGCGCGTCAAATTACGCCGGAAACGGTCGTCTTAGTTTCGATATTGCTCAAAACACGGAGTCAATTTCCGTTCGTTTGTTTCGTGGATATCGGTGAGTAACTCTTTTTCTATACATGCTAGCGACCTAAAACTTGTTTTATCGCATTCAGCCCGTCAAATTACGCCGGAAACGGTCGTCTTTGTTCTGATATTGCTCGATAGACGAAGTCGGAGTCCGTTCGTTTGTTTTTCAGATATCGGTTGGTAACTTTTTTTCTATACATGCTAGCGACCTAAAACTTGTTTCATCGCATTCAGCGCGTCAAATTACGCCGGAAACGGCCGTCTTTGTTTTGATATTGCTCGAAACACGAAGTCGAAGTCCGTTTGTTTGTTTTTCAGTTATCGGTTGGTAACTTTTTTTCTATACATGCTAGCGACCTAAAACTTGTTTTATCGCATTTAGCGCGTCAAATTACGCCGGAAACGGTCGTCTTTGTTTTGATATTGCTCAAAACACGGAGTCAATTTCCGTTCGTTTGTTTCGTGGATATCGGTGAGTAACTTTTTTTCTATACATGCTAGCGACCTAAAACTTGTTTTATCGATTCAGCCCGTCAAATTACGCCGGAAACGGTCGTCTTCGTTTTGATATTGCTTAAAACACGAAGTCGAATTCCGTTCGTTTGTTTCGTGGATATCGGTGAGTAACTTTTTTTCTATACATGCTAGCGACCTAAAACTTGTTTTATCGCATTCAGCGCGTCAAATTACGCCGAAAACGGCCGTCTTTGTTTTGATATTGCTCGAAGCACGAAGTCGAATTCCGTTCGTTTGTTTCGTGGATATCGGTGAGTAACTTTTTTTCTATACATGCTAGCGACCTAAAACTTGTTTTATCGCATTCAGCGCGTCAAATTACGCCGGAAACGACCGTCTTTGTTTTGATATTGCTCGAAACACGAAGTCAAAGTCCGTTTGTTTGTTTTTCAGATATCGGTTGGTAAATTTTTTTCTATACATGCTAGCGACCTAAAACTTGTTTTATCGCATTCAGCGCGTCAAATTACGCCGGGAACGGTCGTCTTTGTTCTGATATTGCTCAAAACACGGAGTCGAATTCGGTTTGTTTGTTTCGTGGATATCGGTGAGTAACTTTTTTTCTATACATGCTAGCGACATAAAACTTGTTTTATCGCATTCAGCCCGTCAAATTACGCCGGAAACGGTCGTCTTTGTTCTGATATTGCTTGATAGACGAAGTCGGAGTCCGTTTGTTTGTTTCTCAGATATCGGTTAGTAACTTTTTTTCTATACATCCTAGCGACCTAAAACTTGTTTCATCGCATTCAGCGCGTCAAATTACGCCGGAAACGGCCGTCTTTGTTTTGATATTGCTCGATAGACGAAGTCGGAGTCCGTTTGTTTGTTTTTCAGATATCGGTTAGTAACTTTTTTTCTATACATGCTAGCGACCTAAAACTTATTTCATCGCATTCAGCGCGTCAAATTACGCCGGAAACGGCCGTCTTTGTTTTGATATTGCTCGAAACACGAAGTCGAAGTCCGTTTGTTTGTTTTTCAGATATCGGTGAGTAACTTTTTTTTTATACATGCTAGCGACCTAAAACTAGTTTTATCGCATTCAGCGCGTCAAATTACGCCGGAAACGGTCGTCTTAGTTTTGATATTGCTCAAAACACGGAGTCAATTTCCGTTCGTTTGTTTCGTGGATATCGGTGAGTAACTCTTTTTCTATACATGCTAGCGACCTAAAACTTGTTTTATCGCATTCAGCCCGTCAAATTACGCCGGAAACGGTCGTCTTTGTTCTGATATTGCTCGATAGACGAAGTCGGAGTCCGTTCGTTTGTTTTTCAGATATCGGTTGGTAACTTTTTTTCTATACATGCTAGCGACCTAAAACTTGTTTCATCGCATTCAGCGCGTCAAATTACGCCGGAAACGGCCGTCTTTGTTTTGATATTGCTCGAAACACGAAGTCGAAGTCCGTTTGTTTGTTTTTCAGTTATCGGTTGGTAACTTTTTTTCTATACATGCTAGCGACCTAAAACTTGTTTTATCGCATTTAGCGCGTCAAATTACGCCGGAAACGGTCGTCTTTGTTTTGATATTGCTCAAAACACGGAGTCAATTTCCGTTCGTTTGTTTCGTGGATATCGGTGAGTAACTTTTTTTCTATACATGCTAGCGACCTAAAACTTGTTTTATCGATTCAGCCCGTCAAATTACGCCGGAAACGGTCGTCTTCGTTTTGATATTGCTTAAAACACGAAGTCGAATTCCGTTCGTTTGTTTCGTGGATATCGGTGAGTAACTTTTTTTCTATACATGCTAGCGACCTAAAACTTGTTTTATCGCATTCAGCGCGTCAAATTACGCCGGGAACGGTCGTCTTTGTTCTGATATTGCTCAAAACACGGAGTCGAATTCCGTTTGTTTGTTTCGTGGATATCGGTGAGTAACTTTTTTTCTATACATGCTAGCGACATAAAACTTGTTTTATCGCATTCAGCCCGTCAAATTACGCCGGAAACGGTCGTCTTTGTTCTGATATTGCTCGATAGACGAAGTCGGAGTCCGTTTGTTTGTTTCTCAGATATCGGTTAGTAACTTTTTTTCTATACATCCTAGCGACCTAAAACTTGTTTCATCGCATTCAGCGCGTCAAATTACGCCGGAAACGGCCGTCTTTGTTTTGATATTGCTCGATAGACGAAGTCGGAGTCCGTTTGTTTGTTTTTCAGATATCGGTTAGTAACTTTTTTTCTATACATGCTAGCGACCTAAAACTTGTTTCATCGCATTCAGCGCGTCAAATTACGCCGGAAACGGCCGTCTTTGTTTTGATATTGCTCGAAACACGAAGTCGAAGTCCGTTTGTTTGTTTTTCAGTTATCGGTTGGTAACTTTTTTTCTATACATGCTAGCGACCTAAAACTTGTTTTATCGCATTCAGCGCGTCAAATTACGCCGGAAACGGTCGTCTTAGTTTTGATATTGCTCAAAACACGGAGTCAATTTCCGTTCGTTTGTTTCGTG
This sequence comes from Diprion similis, assembly GCF_021155765.1. Taxonomy (NCBI): domain Eukaryota; kingdom Metazoa; phylum Arthropoda; class Insecta; order Hymenoptera; family Diprionidae; genus Diprion; species Diprion similis. Next base: position 13,022,329 of record NC_060113.1, on the reverse strand, counting down.
GATATCGGTGAGTAACTCTTTTTCTATACATGCTAGCGACCTAAAACTTGTTTTATCGCATTCAGCCCGTCAAATTACGCCGGAAACGGTCGTCTTCGTTCTGATATTGCTCGATAGACGAAGTCGGAGTCCGTATGTTTGTTTTTCAGATATCGGTTGGTAACTTTTTTTCTATACATGCTAGCGACCTAAAACTTGTTTCATCGCATTCAGCGCGTCAAATTACGCCGGAAACGGCCGTCTTTGTTTTGATATTGCTCGAAACACGAAGTCGAAGTCCGTTTGTTTGTTTTTCAGTTATCGGTTGGTAACTTTTTTTTCTATACATGCTAGCGACCTAAAACTTGTTTTATCGCATTTAGCGCGTCAAATTACGCCGGAAACGGTCGTCTTTGTTTTGATATTGCTCAAAACACGGAGTCAATTTCCGTTCGTTTGTTCCGTGGATATCGGTGAGTAACTTTTTTTCTATACATGCTAGCGACCTAAAACTTGTTTTATCGATTCAGCCCGTCAAATTACGCCGGAAACGGTCGTCTTCGTTTTGATATTGCCTAAAACACGAAGTCGAATTCCGTTCGTTTGTTTCGTGGATATCGGTGAGTAACTTTTTTTCTATACATGCTAGCGACCTAAAACTTGTTTTATCGCATTCAGCGCGTCAAATTACGCCGGAAACGGCCGTCTTTGTTTTGATATTGCTCGAAACACGAAGTCGAATTCCGTTCGTTTGTTTCGTGGATATCGGTGAGTAACTTTTTTTCTATACATGCTAGCGACCTAAAACTTGTTCTATCGCATTCAGCGCGTCAAATTACGCCGGAAACGACCGTCTTTGTTTTGATATTGCTCGAAACACGAAGTCGAAGTCCGTTTGTTTGTTTTTCAGATATCGGTTGGTAACTTTTTTTCTATACATGCTAGCGACCTAAAACTTGTTTTATCGCATTCAGCGCGTCAAATTACGCCGGGAACGGTCGTCTTTGTTCTGATATTGCTCAAAACACGGAGTCGAATTCCGTTTGTTTGTTTCGTGGATATCGACGAGTAACTTTTTTTCTATACATGCTAGCGACATAAAACTTGTTTTATCGCATTCAGCCCGTCAAATTACGCCGGAAACGGTCGTCTTTGTTCTGATATTGCTCGATAGACGAAGTCGGAGTCCGTTTGTTTGTTTCTCAGATATCGGTTAGTAACTTTTTTTCTATACATCCTAGCGACCTAAAACTTGTTTCATCGCATTCAGCGCGTCAAATTACGCCGGAAACGGCCGTCTTTGTTTTGATATTGCTCGATAGACGAAGTCGGAGTCCGTTTGTTTGTTTTTCAGATATCGGTTAGTAACTTTTTTTCTATACATGCTAGCGACCTAAAACTTGTTTTATCGCATTCAGCGCGTCAAATTACGCCGGAAACGGCCGTCTTTGTTTTGATATTGCTCGAAACACGAAGTCGAAGTCCGTTTGTTTGTTTTTCAGTTATCGGTTGGTAACTTTTTTTCTATACATGCTAGCGACCTAAAACTTGTTTTATCGCATTCAGCGCGTCAAATTACGCCGGAAACGGTCGTCTTAGTTTTGATATTGCTCAAAACACGGAGTCAATTTCCGTTCGTTTGTTTCGTGGATATCGGTGAGTAACTCTTTTTCTATACATGCTAGCGACCTAAAACTTGTTTTATCGCATTCAGCCCGTCAAATTACGCCGGAAACGGTCGTCTTTGTTCTGATATTGCTCGATAGACGAAGTCGGAGTCCGTTCGTTTGTTTTTCAGATATCGGTTGGTAACTTTTTTTCTATACATGCTAGCGACCTAAAACTTGTTTTATCGCATTTAGCGCGTCAAATTACGCCGGAAACGGTCGTCTTTGTTTCGATATTGCTCAAAACACGGAGTCAATTTCCGTTCGTTTGTTCCGTGGATATCGGTGAGTAACTTTTTTTCTATACATGCTAGCGACCTAAAACTTGTTTTATCGATTCAGCCCGTCAAATTACGCCGGAAACGGTCGTCTTCGTTTTGATATTGCCTAAAACACGAAGTCGAATTCCGTTCGTTTGTTTCGTGGATATCGGTGAGTAACTTTTTTTCTATACATGCTAGCGACCTAAAACTTGTTTTATCGCATTCAGCGCGTCAAATTACGCCGGAAACGGCCGTCTTTGTTTTGATATTGCTCGAAACACGAAGTCGAATTCCGTTCGTTTGTTTCGTGGATATCGGTGAGTAACTTTTTTTCTATACATGCTAGCGACCTAAAACTTGTTCTATCGCATTCAGCGCGTCAAATTACGCCGGAAACGACCGTCTTTGTTCTGATATTGCTCGAAACACGAAGTCGAAGTCCGTTTGTTTGTTTTTCAGATATCGGTTGGTAACTTTTTTTCTATACATGCTAGCGACCTAAAACTTGTTTTATCGCATTCAGCGCGTCAAATTACGCCGGGAACGGTCGTCTTTGTTCTGATATTGCTCAAAACACGGAGTCGAATTCCGTTTGTTTGTTTCGTGGATATCGGTGAGTAACTTTTTTTCTATACATGCTAGCGACATAAAACTTGTTTTATCGCATTCAGCCCGTCAAATTACGCCGGAAACGGTCGTCTTTGTTCTGATATTGCTCGATAGACGAAGTCGGAGTCCGTTTGTTTGTTTCTCAGATATCGGTTAGTAACTTTTTTTCTATACATCCTAGCGACCTAAAACTTGTTTCATCGCATTCAGCGCGTCAAATTACGCCGGAAACGGCCGTCTTTGTTTTGATATTGCTCGATAGACGAAGTCGAATTCCGTTCGTTTGTTTCGTGGATATCGGTGAGTAACTTTTTTTCTATACATGCCAGCGACCTAAAACTTGTTTTATCGCATTCAGCGCGTCAAATTACGCCGGAAACGGCCGTCTTTGTTTTGATATTGCTCGAAACACGAAGTCGAAGTCCGTTTGTTTGTTTTTCAGTTATCGGTTGGTAACTTTTTTTCTATACATGCTAGCGACCTAAAACTTGTTTTATCGCATTCAGCGCGTCAAATTACGCCGGAAACGGTCGTCTTAGTTTTGATATTGCTCAAAACACGGAGTCAATTTCCGTTCGTTTGTTTCGTGGATATCGGTGAGTAACTCTTTTTCTATACATGCTAGCGACCTAAAACTTGTTTTATCGCATTCAGCCCGTCAAATTACGCCGGAAACGGTCGTCTTTGTTCTGATATTGCTCGATAGACGAAGTCGGAGTCCGTTCGTTTGTTTTTCAGATATCGGTTGGTAACTTTTTTTCTATACATGCTAGCGACCTAAAACTTGTTTCATCGCATTCAGCGCGTCAAATTACGCCGGAAACGGCCGTCTTTGTTTTGATATTGCTCGAAACACGAAGTCGAAGTCCGTTTGTTTGTTTTTCAGTTATCGGTTGGTAACTTTTTTTCTATACATGCTAGCGACCTAAAACTTGTTTTATCGCATTTAGCGCGTCAAATTACGCCGGAAACGGTCGTCTTTGTTTCGATATTGCTCAAAACACGGAGTCAATTTCCGTTCGTTTGTTCCGTGGATATCGGTGAGTAACTTTTTTTCTATACATGCTAGCGACCTAAAACTTGTTTTATCGATTCAGCCCGTCAAATTACGCCGGAAACGGTCGTCTTCGTTTTGATATTGCCTAAAACACGAAGTCGAATTCCGTTCGTTTGTTTCGTGGATATCGGTGAGTAACTTTTTTTCTATACATGCTAGCGACCTAAAACTTGTTTTATCGCATTCAGCGCGTCAAATTACGCCGGAAACGGCCGTCTTTGTTTTGATATTGCTCGAAACACGAAGTCGAATTCCGTTCGTTTGTTTCGTGGATATCGGTGAGTAACTTTTTTTCTATACATGCTAGCGACCTAAAACTTGTTCTATCGCATTCAGCGCGTCAAATTACGCCGGAAACGACCGTCTTTGTTTTGATATTGCTCGAAACACGAAGTCGAAGTCCGTTTGTTTGTTTTTCAGATATCGGTTGGTAACTTTTTTTCTATACATGCTAGCGACCTAAAACTTGTTTTATCGCATTCAGCGCGTCAAATTACGCCGGGAACGGTCGTCTTTGTTCTGATATTGCTCAAAACACGGAGTCGAATTCCGTTTGTTTGTTTCGTGGATATCGGTGAGTAACTTTTTTTCTATACATGCTAGCGACATAAAACTTGTTTTATCGCATTCAGCGCGTCAAATTACGCCGGAAACGACCGTCTTTGTTTTGATATTGCTCGAAACACGAAGTCGAAGTCCGTTTGTTTGTTTTTCAGATATCGGTTGGTGACTTTTTTTCTATACATGCTAGCGACCTAAAACTTGTTTTATCGCATTCAGCGCGTCAAATTACGCCGGGAACGGTCGTCTTTGTTCTGATATTGCTCAAAACACGGAGTCGAATTCCGTTTGTTTGTTTCGTGGATATCGGTGAGTAACTTTTTTTCTATACATGCTAGCGACATAAAACTTGTTTTATCGCATTCAGCCCGTCAAATTACGCCGGAAACGGTCGTCTTTGTTCTGATATTGCTCGATAGACGAAGTCGGAGTCCGTTTGTTTGTTTCTCAGATATCGGTTAGTAACTTTTTTTCTATACATCCTAGCGACCTAAAACTTGTTTCATCGCATTCAGCGCGTCAAATTACGCCGGAAACGGCCGTCTTTGTTTTGATATTGCTCGATAGACGAAGTCGGAGTCCGTTTGTTTGTTTTTCAGATATCGGTTAGTAACTTTTTTTTTATACATGCTAGCGACCTAAAACTAGTTTTATCGCATTCAGCGCGTCAAATTACGCCGGAAACGGTCGTCTTAGTTTTGATATTGCTCAAAACACGGAGTCAATTTCCGTTCGTTTGTTTCGTGGATATCGGTGAGTAACTCTTTTTCTATACATGCTAGCGACCTAAAACTTGTTTTATCGCATTCAGCCCGTCAAATTACGCCGGAAACGGTCGTCTTTGTTCTGATATTGCTCGATAGACGAAGTCGGAGTCCGTTCGTTTGTTTTTCAGATATCGGTTGGTAACTTTTTTTCTATACATGCTAGCGACATAAAACTTGTTTCATCGCATTCAGCGCGTCAAATTACGCCGGAAACGGCCGTCTTTGTTTTGATATTGCTCGAAACACGAAGTCGAAGTCCGTTTGTTTGTTTTTCAGTTATCGGTTGGTAACTTTTTTTCTATACATGCTAGCGACCTAAAACTTGTTTTATCGCATTTAGCGCGTCAAATTACGCCGGAAACGGTCGTCTTTGTTTTGATATTGCTCAAAACACGGAGTCAATTTCCGTTCGTTTGTTTCGTGGATATCGGTGAGTAACTTTTTTTCTATACATGCTAGCGACCTAAAACTTGTTTTATCGATTCAGCCCGTCAAATTACGCCGGAAACGGTCGTCTTCGTTTTGATATTGCTTAAAACACGAAGTCGAATTCCGTTCGTTTGTTTCGTGGATATCGGCGAGTAACTTTTTTTCTATACATGCTAGCGACCTAAAACTTGTTTTATCGCATTCAGCGGGTCAAATTACGCCGAAAACGGCCGTCTTTGTTTTGATATTGCTCGAAGCTCGAAGTCGAATTCCGTTCGTTTGTTTCGTGGATATCGGTGAGTAACTTTTTTTCTATACATGCTAGCGACCTAAAACTTGTTTTATCGCATTCAGCGCGTCAAATTACGCCGGAAACGACCGTCTTTGTTTTGATATTGCTCGAAACACGAAGTCGAAGTCCGTTTGTTTGTTTTTCAGATATCGGTTGGTATTTTTTTTTCTATACATGCTAGCGACCTAAAACTTGTTTTATCGCATTCAGCGCGTCAAATTACGCCGGGAACGGTCGTCTTTGTTCTGATATTGCTCAAAACACGGAGTCGAATTCCGTTTGTTTGTTTCGTGGATATCGGTGAGTAACTTTTTTTCTATACATGCTAGCGACATAAAACTTGTTTTATCGCATTCAGCCCGTCAAATTACGCCGGAAACGGTCGTCTTTGTTCTGATATTGCTCGATAGACGAAGTCGGAGTCCGTTTGTTTGTTTCTCAGATATCGGTTAGTAACTTTTTTTCTATACATCCTAGCGACCTAAAACTTGTTTCATCGCATTCAGCGCGTCAAATTACGCCGGAAACGGCCGTCTTTGTTTTGATATTGCTCGATAGACGAAGTCGGAGTCCGTTTGTTTGTTTTTCAGATATCGGTTAGTAACTTTTTTTCTATACATGCTAGCGACCTAAAACTTGTTTCATCGCATTCAGCGCGTCAAATTACGCCGGAAACGGCCGTCTTTGTTTTGATATTGCTCGAAACACGAAGTCGAAGTCCGTTTGTTTGTTTTTCAGTTATCGGTTGGTAACTTTTTTTCTATACATGCTAGCGACCTAAAACTTGTTTTATCGCATTCAGCGCGTCAAATTACGCCGGAAACGGTCGTCTTAGTTTTGATATTGCTCAAAACACGGAGTCAATTTCCGTTCGTTTGTTTCGTGAATATCGGTGAGTAACTCTTTTTCTATACATGCTAGCGACCTAAAACTTGTTTTATCGCATTCAGCCCGTCAAATTACGCCGGAAACGGTCGTCTTTGTTCTGATATTGCTCGATAGACGAAGTCGGAGTCCGTTCGTTTGTTTTTCAGATATCGGTTGGTAACTTTTTTTCTATACATGCTAGCGACCTAAAACTTGTTTCATCGCATTCAGCGCGTCAAATTACGCCGGAAACGGCCGTCTTTGTTTTGATATTGCTCGAAACACGAAGTCGAAGTCCGTTTGTTTGTTTTTCAGTTATCGGTTGGTAACTTTTTTGCTATACATGCTAGCGACCTGAAACTTGTTTTATCGCATTTAGCGCGTCAAATTACGCCGGAAACGGTCGTCTTTGTTTTGATATTGCTCAAAACACGGAGTCAATTTCCGTTCGTTTGTTCCGTGGATATCGGTGAGTAACTTTTTTTCTATACATGCTAGCGACCTAAAACTTGTTTTATCGATTCAGCCCGTCAAATTACGCCGGAAACGGTCGTCTTCGTTTTGATATTGCCTAAAACACGAAGTCGAATTCCGTTCGTTTGTTTCGTGGATATCGGTGAGTAACTTTTTTTCTATACATGCTAGCGACCTAAAACTTGTTTTATCGCATTCAGCGCGTCAACTTACGCCGGAAACGGCCGTCTTTGTTTTGATATTGCTCGAAACACGAAGTCGAATTCCGTTCGTTTGTTTCGTGGATATCGGTGAGTAACTTTTTTTCTATACATGCTAGCGACCTAAAACTTGTTCTATCGCATTCAGCGCGTCAAATTACGCCGGAAACGACCGTCTTTGTTTTGATATTGCTCGAAACACGAAGTCGAAGTCCGTTTGTTTGTTTTTCAGATATCGGTTGGTAACTTTTTTTCTATACATGCTAGCGACCTAAAACTTGTTTTATCGCATTCAGCGCGTCAAATTACGCCGGGAACGGTCGTCTTTGTTCTGATATTGCTCAAAACACGGAGTCGAATTCCGTTTGTTTGTTTCGTGGATATCGACGAGTAACTTTTTTTCTATACATGCTAGCGACATAAAACTTGTTTTATCGCATTCAGCCCGTCAAATTACGCCGGAAACGGTCGTCTTTGTTCTGATATTGCTCGATAGACGAAGTCGGAGTCCGTTTGTTTGTTTCTCAGATATCGGTTAGTAACTTTTTTTCTATACATCCTAGCGACCTAAAACTTGTTTCATCGCATTCAGCGCGTCAAATTACGCCGGAAACGGCCGTCTTTGTTTTGATATTGCTCGATAGACGAAGTCGGAGTCCGTTTGTTTGTTTTTCAGATATCGGTTAGTTACTTTTTTTCTATACATGCTAGCGACCTAAAACTTGTTTTATCGCATTCAGCGCGTCAAATTACGCCGGAAACGGCCGTCTTTGTTTTGATATTGCTCGAAACACGAAGTCGAAGTCCGTTTGTTTGTTTTTCAGTTATCGGTTGGTAACTTTTTTTCTATACATGCTAGCGACCTAAAACTTGTTTTATCGCATTCAGCGCGTCAAATTACGCCGGAAACGGTCGTCTTAGTTTTGATATTGCTCAAAACACGGAGTCAATTTCCGTTCGTTTGTTTCGTGGATATCGGTGAGTAACTCTTTTTCTATACATGCTAGCGACCTAAAACTTGTTTTATCGCATTCAGCCCGTCAAATTACGCCGGAAACGGTCGTCTTTGTTCTGATATTGCTCGATAGACGAAGTCGGAGTCCGTTCGTTTGTTTTTCAGATATCGGTTGGTAACTTTTTTTCTATACATGCTAGCGACCTAAAACTTGTTTCATCGCATTCAGCGCGTCAAATTACGCCGGAAACGGCCGTCTTTGTTTTGATATTGCTCGAAACACGAAGTCGAAGTCCGTTTGTTTGTTTTTCAGTTATCGGTTGGTAACTTTTTTTCTATACATGCTAGCGACCTAAAACTTGTTTTATCGCATTTAGCGCGTCAAATTACGCCGGAAACGGTCGTCTTTGTTTTGATATTGCTCAAAACACGGAGTCAATTTCCGTTCGTTTGTTCCGTGGATATCGGTGAGTAACTTTTTTTCTATACATGCTAGCGACCTAAAACTTGTTTTATCGATTCAGCCCGTCAAATTACGCCGGAAACGGTCGTCTTCGTTTTGATATTGCCTAAAACACGAAGTCGAATTCCGTTCGTTTGTTTCGTGGATATCGGTGAGTAACTTTTTTTCTATACATGCTAGCGACCTAAAACTTGTTTTATCGCATTCAGCGCGTCAAATTACGCCGGAAACGGCCGTCTTTGTTTTGATATTGCTCGAAACACGAAGTCGAATTCCGTTCGTTTGTTTCGTGGATATCGGTGAGTAACTTTTTTTCTATACATGCTAGCGACCTAAAACTTGTTCTATCGCATTCAGCGCGTCAAATTACGCCGGAAACGACCGTCTTTGTTTTGATATTGCTCGAAACACGAAGTCGAAGTCCGTTTGTTTGTTTTTCAGATATCGGTTGGTAACTTTTTTTCTATACATGCTAGCGACCTAAAACTTGTTTTATCGCATTTAGCGCGTCAAATTACGCCGGGAACGGTCGTCTTTGTTCTGATATTGCTCAAAACACGGAGTCGAATTCCGTTTGTCTGTTTCGTGGATATCGGTGAGTAACTTTTTTTCTATACATGCTAGCGACATAAAACTTGTTTTATCGCATTCAGCCCGTCAAATTACGCCGGAAACGGTCGTCTTTGTTCTGATATTGCTCGATAGACGAAGTCGGAGTCCGTTCGTTTTTTTTTCAGATATCGGTTGGTAACTTTTTTTCTATACATGCTAGCGACCTAAAACTTGTTTCATCGCATTCAGCGCGTCAAATTACGCCGGAAACGGCCGTCTTTGTTTTGATATTGCTCGAAACACGAAGTCGAAGTCCGTTTGTTTGTTTTTCAGTTATCGGTTGGTAACTTTTTTTCTATACATGCTAGCGACCTAAAACTTGTTTTATCGCATTTAGCGCGTCAAATTACGCCGGAAACGGTCGTCTTTGTTTTGATATTGCTCAAAACGCGGAGTCAATTTCCGTTCGTTTGTTCCGTGGATATCGGTGAGTAACTTTTTTTCTATACATGCTAGCGACCTAAAACTTGTTTTATCGATTCAGCCCGTCAAATTACGCCGGAAACGGTCGTCTTCGTTTTGATATTGCCTAAAACACGAAGTCGAATTCCGTTCGTTTGTTTCGTGGATATCGGTGAGTAACTTTTTTTCTATACATGCTAGCGACCTAAAACTTGTTTTATCGCATTCAGCGCGTCAAATTACGCCGGAAACGGCCGTCTTTGTTTTGATATTGCTCGAAACACGAAGTCGAATTCCGTTCGTTTGTTTCGTGGATATCGGTGAGTAACTTTTTTTCTATACATGCTAGCGACCTAAAACTTGTTCTATCGCATTCAGCGCGTCAAATTACGCCGGAAACGACCGTCTTTGTTTTGATATTGCTCGAAACACGAAGTCGAAGTCCGTTTGTTTGTTTTTCAGATATCGGTTGGTAACTTTTTTTCTATACATGCTAGCGACCTAAAACTTGTTTTATCGCATTAAGCGCGTCAAATTACGCCGGGAACGGTCGTCTTTGTTCTGATATTGCTCAAAACACGGAGTCGAATTCCGTTTGTTTGTTTCGTGGATATCGGTGAGTAACTTTTTTTCTATACATGCTAGCGACATAAAACTTGTTTTATCGCATTCAGCCCGTCAAATTACGCCGGAAACGGTCGTCTTTGTTCTGATATTGCTCGATAGACGAAGTCGGAGTCCGTTTGTTTGTTTCTCAGATATCGGTTAGTCACTTTTTTTCTATACATCCTAGCGACCTAAAACTTGTTTCATCGCATTCAGCGCGTCAAATTACGCCGGAAACGGCCGTCTTTGTTTTGATATTGCTCGATAGACGAAGTCGGAGTCCGTTTGTTTGTTTTTCAGATATCGGTTAGTAACTTTTTTTCTATACATGCTAGCGACCTAAAACTTGTTTTATCGCATTCAGCGCGTCAAATTACGCCGGAAACGGCCGTCTTTGTTTTGATATTGCTCGAAACACGAAGTCGAAGTCCGTTCGTTTGTTTTTCAGTTATCGGTTGGTAACTTTTTTTCTATACATGCTAGCGACCTAAAACTTGTTTTATCGCATTCAGCGCGTCAAATTACGCCGGTAACGGTCGTCTTAGTTTTGATATTGCTCAAAACACGGAGTCAATTTCCGTTCGTTTGTTTCGTGGATATCGGTGAGTAACTCTTTTTCTATACATGCTAGCGACCTAAAACTTGTTTTATCGCATTCAGCCCGTCAAATTACGCCGGAAACGGTCGTCTTTGTTCTGATATTGCTCGATAGACGAAGTCGGAGTCCGTTCGTTTGTTTTTCAGATATCGGTTGGTAACTTTTTTTCTATACATGCTAGCGACCTAAAACTTGTTTCATCGCATTCAGCGCGTCAAATTACGCCGGAAACGGCCGTCTTTGTTTTGATATTGCTCGAAACACGAAGTTGAAGTCCGTTTGTTTGTTTTTCAGTTATCGGTTGGTAACTTTTTTTCTATACATGCTAGCGACCTAAAACTTGTTTTATCGCATTTAGCGCGTCAAATTACGCCGGAAACGGTCGTCTTTGTTTTGATATTGCTCAAAACACGGAGTCAATTTCCGTTCGTTTGTTTCGTGGATATCGGTGAGTAACTTTTTTTCTATACATGCTAGCGACCTAAAACTTGTTTTATCGATTCAGCCCGTCAAATTACGCCGGAAACGGTCGTCTTCGTTTTGATATTGCTTAAAACACGAAGTCGAATTCCGTTCGTTTGTTTCGTGGATATCGGTGAGTAACTTTTTTTCTATACATGCTAGCGACCTAAAACTTGTTTTATCGCATTCAGCGCGTCAAATTACGCCGGAAACGGCCGTCTTTGTTTTGATATTGCTCGAAACACGTAGTCGAATTCCGTTCGTTTGTTTCGTGGATATCGGTGAGTAACTTTTTTTCTATACATGCTAGCGACCTAAAACTTGTTTTATCGCATTCAGCGCGTCAAATTACGCCGGAAACGACCGTCTTTGTTTTGATATTGCTCGAAACACGGAGTCGAAGTCCGTTTGTTTGTTTTTCAGATATCGGTTGGTAACTTTTTTTCTATACATGCTAGCGACCTAAAACTCGTTTTATCGCATTCAGCGCGTCAAATTACGCCGGGAACGGTCGTCTTTGTTCTGATATTGCTCAAAACACGGAGTCGAATTCCGTTTGTTTGTTTCGTGGATATCGGTGAGTAACTTTTTTTCTATACATGCTAGCGACATAAAACTTGTTCTATCGCATTCAGCCCGTCAAATTACGCCGGAAACGGTCGTCTTTGTTCTGATATTGCTCGATAGACGAAGTCGGAGTGCGTTTGTTTGTTTCTCAGATATCGGTTAGTAACTTTTTTTCTATACATCCTAGCGACCTAAAACTTGTTTCATCGCATTCAGCGCGTCAAATTACGCCGGAAACGGCCGTCTTTGTTTTGATATTGCTCGATAGACGAAGTCGGAGTCCGTTTGTTTGTTTTTCAGATATCGGTTAGTAACTTTTTTTCTATACATGCTAGCGACCTAAAACTTGTTTTATCGCATTCAGCGCGTCAAATTACGCCGGAAACGGCCGTCTTTGTTTTGATATTGCTTGAAACACGAAGTCGAAGTCCGTTTGTTTGTTTTTCAGATATCGGTGAGTAACTTTTTTTTTATACATGCTAGCGACCTAAAACTAGTTTTATCGCATTCAGCGCGTCAAATTACGCCGGAAACGGCCGTCTTTGTTTTGATATTGCTCGAAACACGAAGTCGAATTCCGTTCGTTTGTTTCGTGGATATCGGTGAGTAACTTTTTTTCTATACATGCTAGCGACCTAAAACTTGTTTTATCGCATTCAGCCCGTCAAATTACGCCGGAAACGGTCGTCTTCGTTTTGATATTGCTTAAAACACGAAGTCGAATTCCGTTCGTTTGTTTCGTGGATATCGGTGAGTAACTTTTTTTCTATACATGTTAGCGACCTAAAACTTGTTTTATCGCATTCAGCGCGTCAAATTACGCCGGAAAAGGCCGTCTTTGTTTTGATATTGCTCGAAACACGAAGTCGAAGTCCGTTTGTTTGTTTTTCAGATATCGGTGAGTAACTTTTTTTCTATACATCCTAGCGACCTAAAACTTGTTTCATCGCATTCAGCGCGTCAAATTACGCCGGAAACGGCCGTCTTTGTTTTGATATTGCTCGATAGACGAAGTCGGAGTCCGTTTGTTTGTTTTTCAGATATCGGTTAGTAACTTTTTTTCTATACATGCTAGCGACCTAAAACTTGTTTTATCGCATTCAGCGCGTCAAATTACGCCGGAAACGGCCGTCTTTGTTTTGATATTGCTCGAAACACGAAGTCGAAGTCCGTTTGTTTGTTTTTCAGATATCGGTGAGTAACTTTTTTTTTATACATGCTAGCGACCTAAAACTAGTTTTATCGCATTCAGCGCGTCAAATTACGCCGGAAACGGCCGTCTTTGTTTTGATATTGCTCGAAACACGAAGTCGAATTCCGTTCGTTTGTTTCGTGGATATCGGTGAGTAACTTTTTTTCTATACATGCTAGCGACCTAAAACTTTTTTTATCGCATTCAGCCCGTCAAATTACGCCGGAAACGGTCGTCTTCGTTTTGATATTGCTTAAAACACGAAGTCGAATTCCGTTCGTTTGTTTCGTGGATATCGGTGAGTAACTTTTTTTCTATTCATGCTAGCGACCTAAAACTTGTTTTATCGCATTCAGCGCGTCAAATTACGCCGGAAACGGCCGTCTTTGTTCTGATATTGCTCGAAACACGAAGTCGAAGTCCGTTTGTTTGTTTTTCAGATATCGGTGAGTAACTTTTTTTTTATACATGCTAGCGACCTGAAACTTGTTTTATCGCATTCAGCGCGTCTAATTACGCCGGAAACGGCCGTCTTTGTTTTGATATTGCTCGAAACACGAAGTCGAATTCCGTTCGTTTGTTTCGTGGATATCGGTGAGTCACTTTTTTTCTATACATGCTAGCGACCTAAAACTTGTTTTATCGCATTCAGCGCGTCAAATTACGCCGGAAACGGCCGTCTTTGTTCTGATATTGCTCGAAACACGAAGTCGAAGTCCGTTTGTTTGTTTTTCAGTTATCGGTTGGTAACTTTTTTTCTATACATGCTAGCGACCTGAAACTTGTTTTATCGCATTCAGCGCGTCAAATTACGCCGGAAACGGTCGTCTTTGTTCTGATATTGCTCAAAACACGGAGTCGATATCCGTTCGTTTGTTTCGTGGATATCGGTAAGTAACTTTTTTTCTATACATGCTAGCGACCTGAAACTTGTTATATCGCATTCAGCGCGTCAAATTACGCCGGAAACAACCGTCTTTCTTTCGATATTGCTCGACAGACGAAGTCGGAGTCCGTTTGTTTGTTTCTCAGATATCGGTTAGTAACTTTTTTTCTATACATCCTAGCGACCTAAAACTTGTTTCATCGCATTCAGCGCGTCAAATTACGCCGGAAACGGCCGTCTTTGTTTTGATATTGCTCAATAGACGAAGTCGGAGTCCGTTTGTTTGTTTTTCAGATATCGGTTAGTAACTTTTTTTCTATACATGCTAGCGACCTAAAACTTGTTTCATCGCATTCAGCGCGTCAAATTACGCCGGAAACGGTCGTCTTTGTTCTGATATTGCTCAAAACACGGAGTCGAATTCCGTTTGTTTGTTTCGTGGATATCGGTGAGTAACTTTTTTTCTATACATGCTAGCGACCTAAAACTTGTTTTATCGCATTCAGCGCGTCAAATTACGCCGGAAACGGTCGTCTTTGTTTTGATATTGCTCAAAACACGGAGTCAATTTCCGTTCGTTTGTTTCGTGGATATCGGTGAGTAACTTTTTTTCTATACATGCTAGCGACCTAAAACTTGTTTTATCGCATTCAGCGCGTCAAATTACGCCGGAAACGGTCGTCTTTGTTTTGATATTGCTCAAAACACGGAGTCAATTTCCGTTCGTTTGTTTCGTGGATATCGGTGAGTAACTTTTTTTCTATACATGCTAGCGACCTAAAACTTGTTTTATCGCATTCAGCGCGTCAAATTACGCCGGAAACGGTCGTCTTTGTTTTGATATTGCTCAAAACACGTAGTCGAATTCCGTTCGTTTGTTTCGTGGATATCGGTGAGTAACTTTTTTTCTATACATGCTAGCGACCTAAAACTTGTTTTATCGCATTCAGCCCGTCAAATTACGCCGGAAACGGTCGTCTTCGTTTTGATATTGCTTAAAACACGAAGTCGAATTCCGTTCGTGCGTTTCGTGGATATCGGTGAGTAACTTTTTTTCTATTCATGCTAGCGACCTAAAACTTGTTTTATCGCATTCAGCGCGTCAAATTACGCCGGAAACGGCCGTCTTTGTTCTGATATTGCTCGAAACACGAAGTCGAAGTCCGTTTGTTTGTTTTTCAGATATCGGTGAGTAACTTTTTTTTTATACATGCTAGCGACCTGAAACTTGTTTTATCGCATTCAGCGCGTCTAATTACGCCGGAAACGGCCGTCTTTGTTTTGATATTGCTCGAAACACGAAGTCGAATTCCGTTCGTTTGTTTCGTGGATATCGGTGAGTAACTTTTTTTCTATACATGCTAGCGACCTAAAACTTGTTTTATCGCATTCAGCGCGTCAAATTACGCCGGAAACGGCCGTCTTTGTTCTGATATTGCTCGAAACACGAAGTCGAAGTCCGTTTGTTTGTTTTTCAGTTATCGGTTGGTAACTTTTTTTCTATACATGCTAGCGACCTGAAACTTGTTTTATCGCATTCAGCGCGTCAAATTACGCCGGAAACGGTCGTCTTTGTTCTGATATTGCTCAAAACACGGAGTCGATATCCGTTCGTTTGTTTCGTGGATATCGGTAAGTAACTTTTTTTCTATACATGCTAGCGACCTGAAACTTGTTATATCGCATTCAGCGCGTCAAATTACGCCGGAAACAACCGTCTTTCTTTCGATATTGCTCGACAGACGAAGTCGGAGTCCGTTTGTTTGTTTCTCAGATATCGGTTAGTAACTTTTTTTCTATACATCCTAGCGACCTAAAACTTGTTTCATCGCATTCAGCGCGTCAAATTACGCCGGAAACGGCCGTCTTTGTTTTGATATTGCTCGATAGACGAAGTCGGAGTCCGTTTGTTTGTTTTTCAGATATCGGTTAGTAACTTTTTTTCTATACATGCTAGCGACCTAAAACTTGTTTCATCGCATTCAGCGCGTCAAATTACGCCGGAAACGGTCGTCTTTGTTCTGATATTGCTCAAAACACGGAGTCGAATTCCGTTTGTTTGTTTCGTGGATATCGGTGAGTAACTTTTTTTATATACATGCTAGCGACCTAAAACTTGTTTTATCGCATTCAGCGCGTCAAATTACGCCGGAAACGGTCGTCTTTGTTTTGATATTGCTCAAAACACGGAGTCAATTTTCGTTCGTTTGTTTCGTGGATATCGGTGAGTAACTTTTTTTCTATACATGCTAGCGACCTAAAACTTGTTTTATCGCATTCAGCGCGTCAAATTTCGCCGGAAACGGTCGTCTTTGTTTTGATATTGCTTAAAACACGTAGTCGAATTCCGTTCGTTTGTTTCGTGGATATCGGTGAGTAACTTTTTTTCTATACATGCTAGCGACCTAAAACTTGTTTTATCGCATTCAGCCCGTCAAATTACGCCGGAAGCGGTCGTCTTCGTTTTGATATTGCTTAAAACACGAAGTCGAATTCCGTTCGTTTGTTTCGTGGATATCGGTGAGTAACTTTTTTTCTCTTCATGCTAGCGACCTGAAACTTGTTTTATCGCATTCAGCGCGTCAAATGACGCCGGAAACGGCCGTCTTTGTTCTGATATTGCTCGAAACACGAAGTCGAAGTCCGTTTGTTTGTTTTTCAGATATCGGTGAGTAACTTTTTTTTTATACATGCTAGCGACCTGAAACTTGTTTTATCGCATTCAGCGCGTCAAATTACGCCGGAAAAGGCCGTCTTTGTTTTGATATTGCTCGAAACACGAAGTCGAAGTCCGTTTGTTTGTTTTTCAGTTATCGGTTGGTAACTTTTTTTCTATACATGCTAGCGACCTAAAACTTGTTTTATCGCATTCAGCGCGTCAAATTACGCCGGATACGGTCGTCTTTGTTTTGATATTGCTTAAAACACGAAGTCGAATTCCGTTCGTTTGTTTCGTGGATATCGGTGAGTAACTTTTTTTCTATACATGCTAGCGACCTGAAACTTGTTTTATCGCATTCAGCGCGTCAAATTACGCCGGAAACGGCCGTCTTTGTTTTGATATTGCTCAAAACACGAAGTCGAAGTCCGTTTGTTTGTTTTTCAGATATCGGTGAGTCACTTTTTTTTTATACATGCTAGCGACCTGAAACTTGTTTTATCGCATTCAGCGCGTCTAATTACGCCGGAAACGGCCGTCTTTGTTTTGATATTGCTCGAAACACGAAGTCGAATTCCGTTCGTTTGTTTCGTGGATATCGGTGAGTAACTTTTTTTCTATACATGCTAGCGACCTAAAACTTGTTTTATCGCATTCAGCGCGTCAAATTACGCCGGAAACGGTCGTCTTTGTTTTGATATTGCTCAAAACACGTAGTCGAATTCCGTTCGTTTGTTTCGTGGATATCGGTGAGTAACTTTTTTTCTATACATGCTAGCGACCTGAAACTTGTTTTATCGCATTCAGCGCGTCAAATTACGCCGGAAACGGTCGTCTTTGTTCTGATATTGCTCAAAACACGGAGTCGATATCCGTTCGTTTGTTTCGTGGATATCGGTAAGTAACTTTTTTTCTATACATGCTAGCGACCTGAAACTTGTTATATCGCATTCAGCGCGTCAAATTACGCCGGAAACAACCGTCTTTCTTTCGATATTGCTCGACAGACGAAGTCGGAGTCCGTTTGTTTGTTTCTCAGATATCGGTTGGTAACTTTTTTTCTATACATGCTAGCGACCTGAAACTTGTTTTATCGCATTCAGCCTGTCAAATTACGCCGGAAACGGCCGTCTTTGTTTTGATATTGCTCAAAACACGAAGTCGAAGTCCGTTTGTTTGTTTTTCAGATATCGGTGAGTAACTTTTTTTTTATACATGCTAGCGACCTGAAACTTGTTTAATCGCATTCAGCGCGTCTAATTACGTCGGAAACGGCCGTCTTTGTTTTGATATTGCTCGAAACACGAAGTCGAATTCCGTTCGTTTGTTTCGTGGATATCGGTGAGTAACTTTTTTTCTATACATGCTAGCGACCTAAAACTTGTTTTATCGCATTCAGCGCGTCAAATTACGCCGGAAACGGCCGTCTTTGTTTTGATATTGCTCGAAACACGAAGTCGAAGTCCGTTTGTTTGTTTTTCAGTTATCGGTTGGTAACTTTTTTTCTATACATGCTAGCGACCTGAAACTTGTTTTATCGCATTCAGCGCGTCAAATTACGCCGGCAACGGTCGTCTTTGTTCTGATATTGCTCAAAACACGGAGTCGATATCCGTTCGTTTGTTTCGTGGATATCGGTAAGTAACTTTTTTTCTATACATGCTAGCGACCTGAAACTTGTTATATCGCATTCAGCGCGTCAAATTACGCCGGAAACAACCGTCTTTCTTTTGATATTGCTCGACAGACGAAGTCGGAGTCCGTTTTTTTGTTTTTCAGATATCGGTTGGTAACTTTTTTTCTATACATGCTAGCGACCTGAAACTTGTTTTATCGCATTCAGCCTGTCAAATTACGCCGGAAACGGTCGTCTTTGTTTTGATATTGCTCAAAACACGAAGTCGAATTCCGTTCGTTTGTTTCGTGGATATCGGTGAGTAACTTTTTTTCTATACATGCTAGCGACCTGAAACTTGTTTCATCGCATTCAGCGCGTCGAATTACGCCGGATACGGTCGTCTTTGTTCTGATATTGCTCAATACACGGAGTCGAATTCCGTTTGTTTGTTTCGTGGATATCGGTGAGTAACTTTTTTTCTATACATGCTAGCGACCTGAAACTTGTTTTATCGCATTCAGCGCGTCAAATTACGCCGGAAACGGCCGTCTTTGTTTTGATATTGCTCGAAACACGAAGTCGAAGTCCGTTAGTTTGTTTTTCAGATATCGGTTGGTAACTTTTTTTCTATACATGCTAGCGACCTCAAACTTGTTTCATCGCATTCAGCGCGTTAAATTACGCCGAAAACGGACGTCTTTGTTCTGATATTGCTCAAAACACGGAGTCGAATTCCGTTTGTTTGTTTCGTGGATATCGGTGAGTCACTTTTTTTTTATACATGCTAGCGACCTGAAACTTGTTTTATCGCATTCAGCGCGTCTAATTACGCCGGAAACGGCCGTCTTTGTTTTGATATTGCTCGAAACACGAAGTCGAATTCCGTTCGTTTGTTTCGTGGATATCGGTGAGTAACTTTTTTTCTATACATGCTAGCGACCTAAAACTTGTTTTATCGCATTCAGCGCGTCAAATTACGCCGGAAACGGTCGTCTTTGTTTTGATATTGCTCAAAACACGTAGTCGAATTCCGTTCGTTTGTTTCGTGGATATCGGTGAGTAACTTTTTTTCTATACATGCTAGCGACCTAAAACTTGTTTTATCGCATTCAGCCCGTCAAATTACGCCGGAAACGGTCGTCTTCGTTTTGATATTGCTTAAAACACGAAGTCGGATTCCGTTCGTGCGTTTCGTGGATATCGGTGAGTAACTTTTTTTCTATTCATGCTAGCGACCTAAAACTTGTTTTATCGCATTCAGCGCGTCAAATTACGCCAGAAACGGCCGTCTTTGTTCTGATATTGCTCGAAACACGAAGTCGAAGTCCGTTTGTTTGTTTTTCAGATATCGGTGAGTAACTTTTTTTTTATACATGCTAGCGACCTGAAACTTGTTTTATCGCATTCAGCGCGTCTAATTACGCCGGAAACGGCCGTCTTTGTTTTGATATTGCTCGAAACACGAAGTCGAATTCCGTTCGTTTGTTTCGTGGATATCGGTGAGTAACTTTTTTTCTATACATGCTAGCGACCTAAAACTTGTTTTATCGCATTCAGCGCGTCAAATTACGCCGGAAACGGCCGTCTTTGTTCTGATATTGCTCGAAACACGAAGTCGAAGTCCGTTTGTTTGTTTTTCAGTTATCGGTTGGTAACTTTTTTTCTATACATGCTAGCGACCTGAAACTTGTTTTATCGCATTCAGCGCGTCAAATTACGCCGGAAACGGTCGTCTTTGTTCTGATATTGCTCAAAACACGGAGTCGATATCCGTTCGTTTGTTTCGTGGATATCGGTAAGTAACTTTTTTTCTATACATGCTAGCGACCTGAAACTTGTTATATCGCATTCAGCGCGTCAAATTACGCCGGAAACAACCGTCTTTCTTTCGATATTGCTCGACAGACGAAGTCGGAGTCCGTTTGTTTGTTTCTCAGATATCGGTTAGTAACTTTTTTTCTATACATCCTAGCGACCTAAAACTTGTTTCATCGCATTCAGCGCGTCAAATTACGCCGGAAACGGCCGTCTTTGTTTTGATATTGCTCGATAGACGAAGTCGGAGTCCGTTTGTTTGTTTTTCAGATATCGGTTAGTAACTTTTTTTCTATACATGCTAGCGACCTAGAACTTGTTTCATCGCATTCAGCGCGTCAAATTACGCCGGAAACGGTCGTCTTTGTTCTGATATTGCTCAAAACACGGAGTCGAATTCCGTTTGTTTGTTTCGTGGATATCGGTGAGTAACTTTTTTTCTATACATGCTAGCGACCTAAAACTTGTTTTATCGCATTCAGCGCGTCAAATTACGCCGGAAACGGTCGTCTTTGTTTTGATATTGCTCAAAACACGGAGTCAATTTCCGTTCGTTTGTTTCGTGGATATCGGTGAGTAACTTTTTTTCTATACATGCTAGCGACCTAAAACTTGTTTTATCGCATTCAGCGCGTCAAATTACGCCGGAAACGGTCGTCTTTGTTTTGATATTGCTTAAAACACGTAGTCGAATTCCGTTCGTTTGTTTCGTGGATATCGGTGAGTATTTTTTTTTCTATACATGCTAGCGACCTAAAACTTGTTTTATCGCATTCAGCGCGTCAAATTACGCCGGAAACGGTCGTCTTTGTTTTGATATTGCTTAAAACACGTAGTCGAATTCCGTTCGTTTGTTTCGTGGATATCGGTGAGTATTTTTTTTTCTATACATGCTAGCGACCTAAAACTTGTTTTATCGCATTCAGCGCGTCAAATTACGCCGGAAACGGCCGTCTTTGTTTTGATATTGCTCGAAACACGAAGTCGAAGTCCGTTTGTTTGTTTTTCAGTTATCGGTTGGTAACTTTTTTTCTATACATGCTAGCGACCTGAAACTTGTTTTATCGCATTCAGCGCGTCAAATTACGCCGGAAACGGTCGTCTTTGTTCTGATATTGCTCAAAACACGGAGTCGATATCCGTTCGTTTGTTTCGTGGATATCGGTAAGTAACTTTTTTTCTATACATGCTAGCGACCTGAAACTTGTTATATCGCATTCAGCGCGTCAAATTACGCCGGAAACAACCGTCTTTGTTCTGATATTGCTCGAAACACGAAGTCGAAGTCCGTTTGTTTGTTTTTCAGATATCGGTGAGTAACTTTTTTTTTATACATGCTAGCGACCTGAAACTTGTTTTATCGCATTCAGCGCGTCTAATTACGCCGGAAACGGCCGTCTTTGTTTTGATATTGCTCGAAACACGAAGTCGAATTCCGTTCGTTTGTTTCGTGGATATCGGTGAGTAACTTTTTTTCTATACATGCTAGCGACCTAAAACTTGTTTTATCGCATTCAGCGCGTCAAATTACGCCGGAAACGGCCGTCTTTGTTCTGATATTGCTCGAAACACGAAGTCGGAGTCCGTTTGTTTGTTTTTCAGTTATCGGTTGGTAACTTTTTTTCTATACATGCTAGCGACCTGAAACTTGTTTTATCGCATTCAGCGCGTCAAATTACGCCGGAAACGGTCGTCTTTGTTCTGATATTGCTCAAAACACGGAGTCGATATCCGTTCGTTTGTTTCGTGGATATCGGTAAGTAACTTTTTTTCTATACATGCTAGCGACCTGAAACTTGTTATATCGCATTCAGCGCGTCAAATTACGCCGGAAACAACCGTCTTTCTTTCGATATTGCTCGACAGACGAAGTCGGAGTCCGTTTGTTTGTTTCTCAGATATCGGTTAGTAACTTTTTTTCTATACATCCTAGCGACCTAAAACTTGTTTCATCGCATTCAGCGCGTCAAATTACGCCGGAAACGGCCGTCTTTGTTTTGATATTGCTCGATAGACGAAGTCGGAGTCCGTTTGTTTGTTTTTCAGATATCGGTTAGTAACTTTTTTTCTATACATGCTAGCGACCTAAAACTTGTTTCATCGCATTCAGCGCGTCAAATTACGCCGGAAACGGTCGTCTTTGTTCTGATATTGCTCAAAACACGGAGTCGAATTCCGTTTGTTTGTTTCGTGGATATCGGTGAGTAACTTTTTTTCTATACATGCTAGCGACCTAAAACTTGTTTTATCGCATTCAGCGCGTCAAATTACGCCGGAAACGGTCGTCTTTGTTTTGATATTGCTCAAAACACGGAGTCAATTTCCGTTCGTTTGTTTCGTGGATATCGGTGAGTAACTTTTTTTCTATACATGCTAGCGACCTAAAACTTGTTTTATCGCATTCAGCGCGTCAAATTACGCCGGAAACGGTCGTCTTTGTTTTGATATTGCTTAAAACACGTAGTCGAATTCCGTTCGTTTGTTTCGTGGATATCGGTGAGTATTTTTTTTTCTATACATGCTAGCGACCTAAAACTTGTTTTATCGCATTCAGCCCGTCAAATTACGCCGGAAGCGGTCGTCTTCGTTTTGATATTGCTTAAAACACGAAGTCGAATTCCGTTCGTTTGTTTCGTGGATATCGGTGAGTAACTTTTTTTCTCTTCATGCTAGCGACCTAAAACTTGTTTTATCGCATTCAGCGCGTCAAATGACGCCGGAAACGGCCGTCTTTGTTCTGATATTGCTCGAAACACGAAGTCGAAGTCCGTTTGTTTGTTTTTCAGATATCGGTGAGTAACTTTTTTTTTATACATGCTAGCGACCTGAAACTTGTTTTATCGCATTCAGCGCGTCAAATTACGCCGGAAAAGGCCGTCTTTGTTTTGATATTGCTCGAAACACGAAGTCGAAGTCCGTTTGTTTGTTTTTCAGTTATCGGTTGGTAACTTTTTTTCTATACATGCTAGCGACCTAAAACTTGTTTTATCGCATTCAGCGCGTCAAATTACGCCGGATACGGTCGTCTTTGTTTTGATATTGCTTAAAACACGAAGTCGAATTCCGTTCGTTTGTTTCGTGGATATCGGTGAGTAACTTTTTTTCTATACATGCTAGCGACCTGAAACTTGTTTTATCGCATTCAGCGCGTCAAATTACGCCGAAAACGGCCGTCTTTGTTTCGATATTGCTCAAAACACGAAGTCGAAGTCCGTTTGTTTGTTTTTCAGATATCGGTGAGTAACTTTTTTTTTATACATGCTAGCGACCTGAAACTTGTTTTATCGCATTCAGCGCGTCTAATTACGCCGGAAACGGCCGTCTTTGTTTTGATATTGCTCGAAACACGAAGTCGAATTCCGTTCGTTTGTTTCGTGGATATCGGTGAGTAACTTTTTTTCTATACATGCTAGCGACCTAAAACTTGTTTTATCGCATTCAGCGCGTCAAATTACGCCGGAAACGGCCGTCTTTGTTTTGATATTGCTCGAAACACGAAGTCGAAGTCCGTTTGTTTGTTTTTCAGTTATCGGTTGGTAACTTTTTTTCTATACATGCTAGCGACCTGAAACTTGTTTTATCGCATTCAGCGCGTCAAATTACGCCGGAAACGGTCGTCTTTGTTCTGATATTGCTCAAAACACGGAGTCGATATCCGTTCGTTTGTTTCGTGGATATCGGTAAGTAACTTTTTTTCTATACATGCTAGCGACCTGAAACTTGTTATATCGCATTCAGCGCGTCAAATTACGCCGGAAACAACCGTCTTTCTTTTGATATTGCTCGACAGACGAAGTCGGAGTCCGTTTGTTTGTTTTTCAGATATCGGTTGGTAACTTTTTTTCTATACATGCTAGCGACCTGAAACTTGTTTTATCGCATTCAGCCTGTCAAATTACGCCGGAAACGGTCGTCTTTGTTTTGATATTGCTCAAAACACGAAGTCGAATTCCGTTCGTTTGTTTCGTGGATATCGGTGAGTAACTTTTTTTCTATACATGCTAGCGACCTGAAACTTGTTTCATCGCATTCAGCGCGTCGAATTACGCCGGATACGGTCGTCTTTGTTCTGATATTGCTCAATACACGGAGTCGAATTCCGTTTGTTTGTTTCGTGGATATCGGTGAGTAACTTTTTTTCTATACATGCTAGCGACCTGAAACTTGTTTTATCGCATTCAGCGCGTCAAATTACGCCGGAAACGGCCGTCTTTGTTTTGATATTGCTCGAAACACGAAGTCGAAGTCCGTTAGTTTGTTTTTCAGATATCGGTTGGTAACTTTTTTTCTATACATGCTAGCGACCTAAAACTTTTTTTATCGCATTCAGCCCGTCAAATTACGCCGGAAACGGTCGTCTTCGTTTTGATATTGCTTAAAACACGAAGTCGAATTCCGTTCGTTTGTTTCGTGGATATCGGTGAGTAACTTTTTTTCTATTCATGCTAGCGACCTAAAACTTGTTTTATCGCATTCAGCGCGTCAAATTACGCCGGAAACGGCCGTCTTTGTTCTGATATTGCTCGAAACACGAAGTCGAAGTCCGTTTGTTTGTTTTTCAGATATCGGTGAGTAACTTTTTTTTTATACATGCTAGCGACCTGAAACTTGTTTTATCGCATTCAGCGCGTCTAATTACGCCGGAAACGGCCGTCTTTGTTTTGATATTGCTCGAAACACGAAGTCGAATTCCGTTCGTTTGTTTCGTGGATATCGGTGAGTCACTTTTTTTCTATACATGCTAGCGACCTAAAACTTGTTTTATCGCATTCAGCGCGTCAAATTACGCCGGAAACGGCCGTCTTTGTTCTGATATTGCTCGAAACACGAAGTCGAAGTCCGTTTGTTTGTTTTTCAGTTATCGGTTGGTAACTTTTTTTCTATACATGCTAGCGACCTGAAACTTGTTTTATCGCATTCAGCGCGTCAAATTACGCCGGAAACGGTCGTCTTTGTTCTGATATTGCTCAAAACACGGAGTCGATATCCGTTCGTTTGTTTCGTGGATATCGGTAAGTAACTTTTTTTCTATACATGCTAGCGACCTGAAACTTGTTATATCGCATTCAGCGCGTCAAATTACGCCGGAAACAACCGTCTTTCTTTCGATATTGCTCGACAGACGAAGTCGGAGTCCGTTTGTTTGTTTCTCAGATATCGGTTAGTAACTTTTTTTCTATACATCCTAGCGACCTAAAACTTGTTTCATCGCATTCAGCGCGTCAAATTACGCCGGAAACGGCCGTCTTTGTTTTGATATTGCTCAATAGACGAAGTCGGAGTCCGTTTGTTTGTTTTTCAGATATCGGTTAGTAACTTTTTTTCTATACATGCTAGCGACCTAAAACTTGTTTCATCGCATTCAGCGCGTCAAATTACGCCGGAAACGGTCGTCTTTGTTCTGATATTGCTCAAAACACGGAGTCGAATTCCGTTTGTTTGTTTCGTGGATATCGGTGAGTAACTTTTTTTCTATACATGCTAGCGACCTAAAACTTGTTTTATCGCATTCAGCGCGTCAAATTACGCCGGAAACGGTCGTCTTTGTTTTGATATTGCTCAAAACACGGAGTCAATTTCCGTTCGTTTGTTTCGTGGATATCGGTGAGTAACTTTTTTTCTATACATGCTAGCGACCTAAAACTTGTTTTATCGCATTCAGCGCGTCAAATTACGCCGGAAACGGTCGTCTTTGTTTTGATATTGCTCAAAACACGGAGTCAATTTCCGTTCGTTTGTTTCGTGGATATCGGTGAGTAACTTTTTTTCTATACATGCTAGCGACCTAAAACTTGTTTTATCGCATTCAGCGCGTCAAATTACGCCGGAAACGGTCGTCTTTGTTTTGATATTGCTCAAAACACGGAGTCAATTTCCGTTCGTTTGTTTCGTGGATATCGGTGAGTAACTTTTTTTCTATACATGCTAGCGACCTAAAACTTGTTTTATCGCATTCAGCGCGTCAAATTACGCCGGAAACGGTCGTCTTTGTTTTGATATTGCTCAAAACACGTAGTCGAATTCCGTTCGTTTGTTTCGTGGATATCGGTGAGTAACTTTTTTTCTATACATGCTAGCGACCTAAAACTTGTTTTATCGCATTCAGCCCGTCAAATTACGCCGGAAACGGTCGTCTTCGTTTTGATATTGCTTAAAACACGAAGTCGAATTCCGTTCGTGCGTTTCGTGGATATCGGTGAGTAACTTTTTTTCTATTCATGCTAGCGACCTAAAACTTGTTTTATCGCATTCAGCGCGTCAAATTACGCCGGAAACGGCCGTCTTTGTTCTGATATTGCTCGAAACACGAAGTCGAAGTCCGTTTGTTTGTTTTTCAGATATCGGTGAGTAACTTTTTTTTTATACATGCTAGCGACCTGAAACTTGTTTTATCGCATTCAGCGCGTCTAATTTCGCCGGAAACGGCCGTCTTTGTTTTGATATTGCTCGAAACACGAAGTCGAATTCCGTTCGTTTGTTTCGTGGATATCGGTGAGTAACTTTTTTTCTATACATGCTAGCGACCTAAAACTTGTTTTATCGCATTCAGCGCGTCAAATTACGCCGGAAACGGCCGTCTTTGTTCTGATATTGCTCGAAACACGAAGTCGAAGTCCGTTTGTTTGTTTTTCAGTTATCGGTTGGTAACTTTTTTTCTATACATGCTAGCGACCTGAAACTTGTTTTATCGCATTCAGCGCGTCAAATTACGCCGGAAACGGTCGTCTTTGTTCTGATATTGCTCAAAACACGGAGTCGATATCCGTTCGTTTGTTTCGTGGATATCGGTAAGTAACTTTTTTTCTATACATGCTAGCGACCTGAAACTTGTTATATCGCATTCAGCGCGTCAAATTACGCCGGAAACAACCGTCTTTCTTTCGATATTGCTCGACAGACGAAGTCGGAGTCCGTTTGTTTGTTTCTCAGATATCGGTTAGTAACTTTTTTTCTATACATCCTAGCGACCTAAAACTTGTTTCATCGCATTCAGCGCGTCAAATTACGCCGGAAACGGCCGTCTTTGTTTTGATATTGCTCGATAGACGAAGTCGGAGTCCGTTTGTTTGTTTTTCAGATATCGGTTAGTAACTTTTTTTCTATACATGCTAGCGACCTAAAACTTGTTTTATCGCATTCAGCGCGTCAAATTACGCCGGAAACGGTCGTCTTTGTTTTGATATTGCTTAAAACACGTAGTCGAATTCCGTTCGTTTGTTTCGTGGATATCGGTGAGTAACTTTTTTTCTATACATGCTAGCGACCTAAAACTTGTTTTATCGCATTCAGCCCGTCAAATTACGCCGGAAGCGGTCGTCTTCGTTTTGATATTGCTTAAAACACGAAGTCGAATTCCGTTCGTTTGTTTCGTGGATATCGGTGAGTAACTTTTTTTCTCTTCATGCTAGCGACCTAAAACTTGTTTTATCGCATTCAGCGCGTCAAATGACGCCGGAAACGGCCGTCTTTGTTCTGATATTGCTCGAAACACGAAGTCGAAGTCCGTTTGTTTGTTTTTCAGATATCGGTGAGTAACTTTTTTTTTATACATGCTAGCGACCTGAAACTTGTTTTATCGCATTCAGCGCGTCAAATTACGCCGGAAAAGGCCGTCTTTGTTTTGATATTGCTCGAAACACGAAGTCGAAGTCCGTTTGTTTGTTTTTCAGTTATCGGTTGGTAACTTTTTTTCTATACATGCTAGCGACCTAAAACTTGTTTTATCGCATTCAGCGCGTCAAATTACGCCGGATACGGTCGTCTTTGTTTTGATATTGCTTAAAACACGAAGTCGAATTCCGTTCGTTTGTTTCGTGGATATCGGTGAGTAACTTTTTTTCTATACATGCTAGCGACCTGAAACTTGTTTTATCGCATTCAGCGCGTCAAATTACGCCGGAAACGGCCGTCTTTGTTTTGATATTGCTCAAAACACGAAGTCGAAGTCCGTTTGTTTGTTTTTCAGATATCGGTGAGTCACTTTTTTTTTATACATGCTAGCGACCTGAAACTTGTTTTATCGCATTCAGCGCGTCTAATTACGCCGGAAACGGCCGTCTTTGTTTTGATATTGCTCGAAACACGAAGTCGAATTCCGTTCGTTTGTTTCGTGGATATCGGTGAGTAACTTTTTTTCTATACATGCTAGCGACCTAAAACTTGTTTTATCGCATTCAGCGCGTCAAATTACGCCGGAAACGGTCGTCTTTGTTTTGATATTGCTCAAAACACGTAGTCGAATTCCGTTCGTTTGTTTCGTGGATATCGGTGAGTAACTTTTTTTCTATACATGCTAGCGACCTGAAACTTGTTTTATCGCATTCAGCGCGTCAAATTACGCCGGAAACGGTCGTCTTTGTTCTGATATTGCTCAAAACACGGAGTCGATATCCGTTCGTTTGTTTCGTGGATATCGGTAAGTAACTTTTTTTCTATACATGCTAGCGACCTGAAACTTGTTATATCGCATTCAGCGCGTCAAATTACGCCGGAAACAACCGTCTTTCTTTCGATATTGCTCGACAGACGAAGTCGGAGTCCGTTTGTTTGTTTCTCAGATATCGGTTGGTAACTTTTTTTCTATACATGCTAGCGACCTGAAACTTGTTTTATCGCATTCAGCCTGTCAAATTACGCCGGAAACGGCCGTCTTTGTTTTGATATTGCTCAAAACACGAAGTCGAAGTCCGTTTGTTTGTTTTTCAGATATCGGTGAGTAACTTTTTTTTTATACATGCTAGCGACCTGAAACTTGTTTAATCGCATTCAGCGCGTCTAATTACGTCGGAAACGGCCGTCTTTGTTTTGATATTGCTCGAAACACGAAGTCGAATTCCGTTCGTTTGTTTCGTGGATATCGGTGAGTAACTTTTTTTCTATACATGCTAGCGACCTAAAACTTGTTTTATCGCATTCAGCGCGTCAAATTACGCCGGAAACGGCCGTCTTTGTTTTGATATTGCTCGAAACACGAAGTCGAAGTCCGTTTGTTTGTTTTTCAGTTATCGGTTGGTAACTTTTTTTCTATACATGCTAGCGACCTGAAACTTGTTTTATCGCATTCAGCGCGTCAAATTACGCCGGCAACGGTCGTCTTTGTTCTGATATTGCTCAAAACACGGAGTCGATATCCGTTCGTTTGTTTCGTGGATATCGGTAAGTAACTTTTTTTCTATACATGCTAGCGACCTGAAACTTGTTATATCGCATTCAGCGCGTCAAATTACGCCGGAAACAACCGTCTTTCTTTTGATATTGCTCGACAGACGAAGTCGGAGTCCGTTTTTTTGTTTTTCAGATATCGGTTGGTAACTTTTTTTCTATACATGCTAGCGACCTGAAACTTGTTTTATCGCATTCAGCCTGTCAAATTACGCCGGAAACGGTCGTCTTTGTTTTGATATTGCTCAAAACACGAAGTCGAATTCCGTTCGTTTGTTTCGTGGATATCGGTGAGTAACTTTTTTTCTATACATGCTAGCGACCTGAAACTTGTTTCATCGCATTCAGCGCGTCGAATTACGCCGGATACGGTCGTCTTTGTTCTGATATTGCTCAATACACGGAGTCGAATTCCGTTTGTTTGTTTCGTGGATATCGGTGAGTAACTTTTTTTCTATACATGCTAGCGACCTGAAACTTGTTTTATCGCATTCAGCGCGTCAAATTACGCCGGAAACGGCCGTCTTTGTTTTGATATTGCTCGAAACACGAAGTCGAAGTCCGTTAGTTTGTTTTTCAGATATCGGTTGGTAACTTTTTTTCTATACATGCTAGCGACCTCAAACTTGTTTCATCGCATTCAGCGCGTTAAATTACGCCGAAAACGGACGTCTTTGTTCTGATATTGCTCAAAACACGGAGTCGAATTCCGTTTGTTTGTTTCGTGGATATCGGTGAGTCACTTTTTTTTTATACATGCTAGCGACCTGAAACTTGTTTTATCGCATTCAGCGCGTCTAATTACGCCGGAAACGGCCGTCTTTGTTTTGATATTGCTCGAAACACGAAGTCGAATTCCGTTCGTTTGTTTCGTGGATATCGGTGAGTAACTTTTTTTCTATACATGCTAGCGACCTAAAACTTGTTTTATCGCATTCAGCGCGTCAAATTACGCCGGAAACGGTCGTCTTTGTTTTGATATTGCTCAAAACACGTAGTCGAATTCCGTTCGTTTGTTTCGTGGATATCGGTGAGTAACTTTTTTTCTATACATGCTAGCGACCTAAAACTTGTTTTATCGCATTCAGCCCGTCAAATTACGCCGGAAACGGTCGTCTTCGTTTTGATATTGCTTAAAACACGAAGTCGGATTCCGTTCGTGCGTTTCGTGGATATCGGTGAGTAACTTTTTTTCTATTCATGCTAGCGACCTAAAACTTGTTTTATCGCATTCAGCGCGTCAAATTACGCCAGAAACGGCCGTCTTTGTTCTGATATTGCTCGAAACACGAAGTCGAAGTCCGTTTGTTTGTTTTTCAGATATCGGTGAGTAACTTTTTTTTTATACATGCTAGCGACCTGAAACTTGTTTTATCGCATTCAGCGCGTCTAATTACGCCGGAAACGGCCGTCTTTGTTTTGATATTGCTCGAAACACGAAGTCGAATTCCGTTCGTTTGTTTCGTGGATATCGGTGAGTAACTTTTTTTCTATACATGCTAGCGACCTAAAACTTGTTTTATCGCATTCAGCGCGTCAAATTACGCCGGAAACGGCCGTCTTTGTTCTGATATTGCTCGAAACACGAAGTCGAAGTCCGTTTGTTTGTTTTTCAGTTATCGGTTGGTAACTTTTTTTCTATACATGCTAGCGACCTGAAACTTGTTTTATCGCATTCAGCGCGTCAAATTACGCCGGAAACGGTCGTCTTTGTTCTGATATTGCTCAAAACACGGAGTCGATATCCGTTCGTTTGTTTCGTGGATATCGGTAAGTAACTTTTTTTCTATACATGCTAGCGACCTGAAACTTGTTATATCGCATTCAGCGCGTCAAATTACGCCGGAAACAACCGTCTTTCTTTCGATATTGCTCGACAGACGAAGTCGGAGTCCGTTTGTTTGTTTCTCAGATATCGGTTAGTAACTTTTTTTCTATACATCCTAGCGACCTAAAACTTGTTTCATCGCATTCAGCGCGTCAAATTACGCCGGAAACGGCCGTCTTTGTTTTGATATTGCTCGATAGACGAAGTCGGAGTCCGTTTGTTTGTTTTTCAGATATCGGTTAGTAACTTTTTTTCTATACATGCTAGCGACCTAAAACTTGTTTCATCGCATTCAGCGCGTCAAATTACGCCGGAAACGGTCGTCTTTGTTCTGATATTGCTCAAAACACGGAGTCGAATTCCGTTTGTTTGTTTCGTGGATATCGGTGAGTAACTTTTTTTCTATACATGCTAGCGACCTAAAACTTGTTTTATCGCATTCAGCGCGTCAAATTACGCCGGAAACGGTCGTCTTTGTTTTGATATTGCTCAAAACACGGAGTCAATTTCCGTTCGTTTGTTTCGTGGATATCGGTGAGTAACTTTTTTTCTATACATGCTAGCGACCTAAAACTTGTTTTATCGCATTCAGCGCGTCAAATTACGCCGGAAACGGTCGTCTTTGTTTTGATATTGCTTAAAACACGTAGTCGAATTCCGTTCGTTTGTTTCGTGGATATCGGTGAGTATTTTTTTTTCTATACATGCTAGCGACCTAAAACTTGTTTTATCGCATTCAGCGCGTCAAATTACGCCGGAAACGGTCGTCTTTGTTTTGATATTGCTTAAAACACGTAGTCGAATTCCGTTCGTTTGTTTCGTGGATATCGGTGAGTATTTTTTTTTCTATACATGCTAGCGACCTAAAACTTGTTTTATCGCATTCAGCGCGTCAAATTACGCCGGAAACGGCCGTCTTTGTTTTGATATTGCTCGAAACACGAAGTCGAAGTCCGTTTGTTTGTTTTTCAGTTATCGGTTGGTAACTTTTTTTCTATACATGCTAGCGACCTGAAACTTGTTTTATCGCATTCAGCGCGTCAAATTACGCCGGAAACGGTCGTCTTTGTTCTGATATTGCTCAAAACACGGAGTCGATATCCGTTCGTTTGTTTCGTGGATATCGGTAAGTAACTTTTTTTCTATACATGCTAGCGACCTGAAACTTGTTATATCGCATTCAGCGCGTCAAATTACGCCGGAAACAACCGTCTTTGTTCTGATATTGCTCGAAACACGAAGTCGAAGTCCGTTTGTTTGTTTTTCAGATATCGGTGAGTAACTTTTTTTTTATACATGCTAGCGACCTGAAACTTGTTTTATCGCATTCAGCGCGTCTAATTACGCCGGAAACGGCCGTCTTTGTTTTGATATTGCTCGAAACACGAAGTCGAATTCCGTTCGTTTGTTTCGTGGATATCGGTGAGTAACTTTTTTTCTATACATGCTAGCGACCTAAAACTTGTTTTATCGCATTCAGCGCGTCAAATTACGCCGGAAACGGCCGTCTTTGTTCTGATATTGCTCGAAACACGAAGTCGGAGTCCGTTTGTTTGTTTTTCAGTTATCGGTTGGTAACTTTTTTTCTATACATGCTAGCGACCTGAAACTTGTTTTATCGCATTCAGCGCGTCAAATTACGCCGGAAACGGTCGTCTTTGTTCTGATATTGCTCAAAACACGGAGTCGATATCCGTTCGTTTGTTTCGTGGATATCGGTAAGTAACTTTTTTTCTATACATGCTAGCGACCTGAAACTTGTTATATCGCATTCAGCGCGTCAAATTACGCCGGAAACAACCGTCTTTCTTTCGATATTGCTCGACAGACGAAGTCGGAGTCCGTTTGTTTGTTTCTCAGATATCGGTTAGTAACTTTTTTTCTATACATCCTAGCGACCTAAAACTTGTTTCATCGCATTCAGCGCGTCAAATTACGCCGGAAACGGCCGTCTTTGTTTTGATATTGCTCGATAGACGAAGTCGGAGTCCGTTTGTTTGTTTTTCAGATATCGGTTAGTAACTTTTTTTCTATACATGCTAGCGACCTAAAACTTGTTTCATCGCATTCAGCGCGTCAAATTACGCCGGAAACGGTCGTCTTTGTTCTGATATTGCTCAAAACACGGAGTCGAATTCCGTTTGTTTGTTTCGTGGATATCGGTGAGTAACTTTTTTTCTATACATGCTAGCGACCTAAAACTTGTTTTATCGCATTCAGCGCGTCAAATTACGCCGGAAACGGTCGTCTTTGTTTTGATATTGCTCAAAACACGGAGTCAATTTCCGTTCGTTTGTTTCGTGGATATCGGTGAGTAACTTTTTTTCTATACATGCTAGCGACCTAAAACTTGTTTTATCGCATTCAGCGCGTCAAATTACGCCGGAAACGGTCGTCTTTGTTTTGATATTGCTTAAAACACGTAGTCGAATTCCGTTCGTTTGTTTCGTGGATATCGGTGAGTATTTTTTTTTCTATACATGCTAGCGACCTAAAACTTGTTTTATCGCATTCAGCCCGTCAAATTACGCCGGAAGCGGTCGTCTTCGTTTTGATATTGCTTAAAACACGAAGTCGAATTCCGTTCGTTTGTTTCGTGGATATCGGTGAGTAACTTTTTTTCTCTTCATGCTAGCGACCTAAAACTTGTTTTATCGCATTCAGCGCGTCAAATGACGCCGGAAACGGCCGTCTTTGTTCTGATATTGCTCGAAACACGAAGTCGAAGTCCGTTTGTTTGTTTTTCAGATATCGGTGAGTAACTTTTTTTTTATACATGCTAGCGACCTGAAACTTGTTTTATCGCATTCAGCGCGTCAAATTACGCCGGAAAAGGCCGTCTTTGTTTTGATATTGCTCGAAACACGAAGTCGAAGTCCGTTTGTTTGTTTTTCAGTTATCGGTTGGTAACTTTTTTTCTATACATGCTAGCGACCTAAAACTTGTTTTATCGCATTCAGCGCGTCAAATTACGCCGGATACGGTCGTCTTTGTTTTGATATTGCTTAAAACACGAAGTCGAATTCCGTTCGTTTGTTTCGTGGATATCGGTGAGTAACTTTTTTTCTATACATGCTAGCGACCTGAAACTTGTTTTATCGCATTCAGCGCGTCAAATTACGCCGAAAACGGCCGTCTTTGTTTTGATATTGCTCAAAACACGAAGTCGAAGTCCGTTTGTTTGTTTTTCAGATATCGGTGAGTAACTTTTTTTTTATACATGCTAGCGACCTGAAACTTGTTTTATCGCATTCAGCGCGTCTAATTACGCCGGAAACGGCCGTCTTTGTTTTGATATTGCTCGAAACACGAAGTCGAATTCCGTTCGTTTGTTTCGTGGATATCGGTGAGTAACTTTTTTTCTATACATGCTAGCGACCTAAAACTTGTTTTATCGCATTCAGCGCGTCAAATTACGCCGGAAACGGCCGTCTTTGTTTTGATATTGCTCGAAACACGAAGTCGAAGTCCGTTTGTTTGTTTTTCAGTTATCGGTTGGTAACTTTTTTTCTATACATGCTAGCGACCTGAAACTTGTTTTATCGCATTCAGCGCGTCAAATTACGCCGGAAACGGTCGTCTTTGTTCTGATATTGCTCAAAACACGGAGTCGATATCCGTTCGTTTGTTTCGTGGATATCGGTAAGTAACTTTTTTTCTATACATGCTAGCGACCTGAAACTTGTTATATCGCATTCAGCGCGTCAAATTACGCCGGAAACAACCGTCTTTCTTTTGATATTGCTCGACAGACGAAGTCGGAGTCCGTTTGTTTGTTTTTCAGATATCGGTTGGTAACTTTTTTTCTATACATGCTAGCGACCTGAAACTTGTTTTATCGCATTCAGCCTGTCAAATTACGCCGGAAACGGTCGTCTTTGTTTTGATATTGCTCAAAACACGAAGTCGAATTCCGTTCGTTTGTTTCGTGGATATCGGTGAGTAACTTTTTTTCTATACATGCTAGCGACCTGAAACTTGTTTCATCGCATTCAGCGCGTCGAATTACGCCGGATACGGTCGTCTTTGTTCTGATATTGCTCAATACACGGAGTCGAATTCCGTTTGTTTGTTTCGTGGATATCGGTGAGTAACTTTTTTTCTATACATGCTAGCGACCTGAAACTTGTTTTATCGCATTCAGCGCGTCAAATTACGCCGGAAACGGCCGTCTTTGTTTTGATATTGCTCGAAACACGAAGTCGAAGTCCGTTAGTTTGTTTTTCAGATATCGGTTGGTAACTTTTTTTCTATACATGCTAGCGACCTCAAACTTGTTTCATCGCATTCAGCGCGTTAAATTACGCCGAAAACGGACGTCTTTGTTCTGATATTGCTCGAAACACGAAGTCGAATTCCGTTCGTTTGTTTCGTGGATATCGGTGAGTAACTTTTTTCCTATACATGCTAGCGACCTAAAACTTGTTTTATCGCATTCAGCGCGTCAAATTACGCCGGAAACGGCCGTCTTTGTTTTGATATTGCTCGAAACACGAAGTCGAAGTATGTTTGTTTGTTTTTCAGTTATCGGTTGGTAACTTTTTTTCTATACATGCTAGCGACCTGAAACTTGTTTTATCGCATTCAGCGCGTCAAATTACGCCGGAAACGGTCGTCTTTGTTCTGATATTGCTCAAAACACGGAGTCGATATCCGTTCGTTTGTTTCGTGGATATCGGTAAGTAACTTTTTTTCTATACATGCTAGCGACCTGAAACTTGTTATATCGCATTCAGCGCGTCAAATTACGCCGGAAACAACCGTCTTTCTTTTGATATTGCTCGACAGACGAAGTCGGAGTCCGTTTGTTTGTTTTTCAGATATCGGTTGGTAACTTTTCTTCTATACATGCTAGCGACCTGAAACTTGTTTTATCGCATTCAGCCTGTCAAATTACGCCGGAAACGGTCGTCTTTGTTTTGATATTGCTCAAAACACGAAGTCGAATTCCGTTCGTTTGTTTCGTGGATATCGGTGAGTAACTTTTTTTCTATACATGCTAGCGACCTGAAACTTGTTTCATCGCATTCAGCGCGTCGAATTACGCCGGATACGGTCGTCTTTGTTCTGATATTGCTCAATACACGGAGTCGAATTCCGTTTGTTTGTTTCGTGGATATCGGTGAGTAACTTTTTTTCTATACATGCTAGCGACCTGAAACTTGTTTTATCGCATTCAGCGCGTCAAATTACGCCGGAAACGGCCGTCTTTGTTTTGATATTGCTCGAAACACGAAGTCGAAGTCCGTTAGTTTGTTTTTCAGATATCGGTTGGTAACTTTTTTTCTATACATGCTAGCGACCTCAAACTTGTTTCATCGCATTCAGCGCGTTAAATTACGCCGACAACGGACGTCTTTGTTCTGATATTGCTCAAAACACGGAGTCGAATTCCGTTTGTTTGTTTCGTGGATATCGGTGAGTCACTTTTTTTTTATACATGCTAGCGACCTGAAACTTGTTTTATCGCATTCAGCGCGTCTAATCACGCCGGAAACGGCCGTCTTTGTTTTGATATTGCTCGAAACACGAAGTCGAATTCCGTTCGTTTGTTTCGTGGATATCGGTGAGTAACTTTTTTTCTATACATGCTAGCGACCTAAAACTTGTTTTATCGCATTCAGCGCGTCAAATTACGCCGGAAACGGTCGTCTTTGTTTTGATATTGCTCAAAACACGTAGTCGAATTCCGTTCGTTTGTTTCGTGGATATCGGTGAGTAACTTTTTTTCTATACATGCTAGCGACCTAAAACTTGTTTTATCGCATTCAGCCCGTCAAATTACGCCGGAAACGGTCGTCTTCGTTTTGATATTGCTTAAAACACGAAGTCGGATTCCGTTCGTGCGTTTCGTGGATATCGGTGAGTAACTTTTTTTCTATTCATGCTAGCGACCTAAAACTTGTTTTATCGCTTTCAGCGCGTCAAATTACGCCGGAAACGGCCGTCTTTGTTCTGATATTGCTCGAAACACGAAGTCGAAGTCCGTTTGTTTGTTTTTCAGATATCGGTGAGTAACTTTTTTTTTATACATGCTAGCGACCTGAAACTTGTTTTATCGCATTCAGCGCGTCTAATTACGCCGGAAACGGCCGTCTTTGTTTTGATATTGCTCGAAACACGAAGTCGAATTCCGTTCGTTTGTTTCGTGGATATCGGTGAGTAACTTTTTTTCTATACATGCTAGCGACCTAAAACTTGTTTTATCGCATTCAGCGCGTCAAATTACGCCGGAAACGGCCGTCTTTGTTCTGATATTGCTCGAAACACGAAGTCGAAGTCCGTTTGTTTGTTTTTCAGTTATCGGTTGGTAACTTTTTTTCTATACATGCTAGCGACCTGAAACTTGTTTTATCGCATTCAGCGCGTCAAATTACGCCGGAAACGGTCGTCTTTGTTCTGATATTGCTCAAAACACGGAGTCGATATCCGTTCGTTTGTGTCGTGGATATCGGTAAGTAACTTTTTTTCTATACATGCTAGCGACCTGAAACTTGTTATATCGCATTCAGCGCGTCAAATTACGCCGGAAACAACCGTCTTTCTTTCGATATTGCTCGACAGACGAAGTCGGAGTCCGTTTGTTTGTTTCTCAGATATCGGTTAGTAACTTTTTTTCTATACATCCTAGCGACCTAAAACTTGTTTCATCGCATTCAGCGCGTCAAATTACGCCGGAAACGGCCGTCTTTGTTTTGATATTGCTCGATAGACGAAGTCGGAGTCCGTTTGTTTGTTTTTCAGATATCGGTTAGTAACTTTTTTTCTATACATGCTAGCGACCTAAAACTTGTTTCATCGCATTCAGCGCGTCAAATTACGCCGGAAACGGTCGTCTTTGTTCTGATATTGCTCAAAACACGGAGTCGAATTCCGTTTGTTTGTTTCGTGGATATCGGTGAGTAACTTTTTTTCTATACATGCTAGCGACCTAAAACTTGTTTTATCGCATTCAGCGCGTCAAATTACGCCGGAAACGGTCGTCTTTGTTTTGATATTGCTCAAAACACGGAGTCAATTTCCGTTCGTTTGTTTCGTGGATATCGGTGAGTAACATTTTTTCTATACATGCTAGCGACCTAAAACTTGTTTTATCGCATTCAGCGCGTCAAATTACGCCGGAAACGGTCGTCTTTGTTTTGATATTGCTTAAAACACGTAGTCGAATTCCGTTCGTTTGTTTCGTGGATATCGGTGAGTAACTTTTTTTCTATACATGCTAGCGACCTTAAACTTGTTTTATCGCATTCAGCCCGTCAAATTACGCCGGAAGCGGTCGTCTTCGTTTTGATATTGCTTAAAACACGAAGTCGAATTCCGTTCGTTTGTTTCGTGGATATCGGTGAGTAACTTTTTTTCTCTTCATGCTAGCGACCTAAAACTTGTTTTATCGCATTCAGCGCGTCAAATGACGCCGGAAACGGCCGTCTTTGTTCTGATATTGCTCGAAACACGAAGTCGAAGTCCGTTTGTTTGTTTTTCAGATATCGGTGAGTAACTTTTTTTTTATACATGCTAGCGACCTGAAACTTGTTTTATCGCATTCAGCGCGTCTAATTACGCCGGAAACGGCCGTCTTTGTTTTGATATTGCTCGAAACACGAAGTCGAATTCCGTTCGTTTGTTTCGTGGATATCGGTGAGTAACTTTTTTTCTATACATGCTAGCGACCTAAAACTTGTTTTATCGCATTCAGCGCGTCAAATTACGCCGGAAAAGGCCGTCTTTGTTTTGATATTGCTCGAAACACGAAGTCGAAGTCCGTTTGTTTGTTTTTCAGTTATCGGTTGGTAACTTTTTTTCTATACATGCTAGCGACCTAAAACTTGTTTTATCGCATTCAGCGCGTCAAATTACGCCGGATACGGTCGTCTTTGTTTTGATATTGCTTAAAACACGAAGTCGAATTCCGTTCGTTTGTTTCGTGGATATCGGTGAGTAACTTTTTTTCTATACATGCTAGCGACCTGAAACTTGTTTTATCGCATTCAGCGCGTCAAATTACGCCGGAAACGGCCGTCTTTGTTTTGATATTGCTCAAAACACGAAGTCGAAGTCCGTTTGTTTGTTTTTCAGATATCGGTGAGTAACTTTTTTTTTATACATGCTAGCGACCTGAAACTTGTTTTAACGCATTCAGCGCGTCTAATTACGCCGGAAACGGCCGTCTTTGTTTTGATATTGCTCGAAACACGAAGTCGAATTCCGTTCGTTTGTTTCGTGGATATCGGTGAGTAACTTTTTTTCTATACATGCTAGCGACCTAAAACTTGTTTGATCGCATTCAGCGCGTCAAATTACGCCAGAAACGGCCGTCTTTGTTTTGATATTGCTCGAAACACGAAGTCGAAGTCCGTTTGTTTGTTTTTCAGTTATCGGTTGGTAACTTTTTTTCTATACATGCTAGCGACCTGAAACTTGTTTTATCGCATTCAGCCCGTCAAATTACGCCGGAAACGGTCGTCTTCGTTTTGATATTGCTTAAAACACGAAGTCGGATTCCGTTCGTGCGTTTCGTGGATATCGGTGAGTAACTTTTTTTCTATTCATGCTAGCGACCTAAAACTTGTTTTATCGCTTTCAGCGCGTCAAATTACGCCGGAAACGGCCGTCTTTGTTCTGATATTGCTCGAAACACGAAGTCGAAGTCCGTTTGTTTGTTTTTCAGATATCGGTGAGTAACTTTTTTTTTATACATGCTAGCGACCTGAAACTTGTTTTATCGCATTCAGCGCGTCTAATTACGCCGGAAACGGCCGTCTTTGTTTTGATATTGCTCGAAACACGAAGTCGAATTCCGTTCGTTTGTTTCGTGGATATCGGTGAGTAACTTTTTTTCTATACATGCTAGCGACCTAAAACTTGTTTTATCGCATTCAGCGCGTCAAATTACGCCGGAAACGGCCGTCTTTGTTCTGATATTGCTCGAAACACGAAGTCGAAGTCCGTTTGTTTGTTTTTCAGTTATCGGTTGGTAACTTTTTTTCTATACATGCTAGCGACCTGAAACTTGTTTTATCGCATTCAGCGCGTCAAAT
The DNA here is from genome assembly GCF_021155765.1 of Diprion similis. Lineage (NCBI taxonomy): Eukaryota > Metazoa > Arthropoda > Insecta > Hymenoptera > Diprionidae > Diprion > Diprion similis. The sequence goes on along the minus strand of NC_060113.1, from coordinate 12,982,301 downwards.
TACGCCGGAAACGGTCGTCTTTGTTCTGATATTGCTCAAAACACGGAGTCGATATCCGTTCGTTTGTGTCGTGGATATCGGTAAGTAACTTTTTTTCTATACATGCTAGCGACCTGAAACTTGTTATATCGCATTCAGCGCGTCAAATTACGCCGGAAACAACCGTCTTTCTTTCGATATTGCTCGACAGACGAAGTCGGAGTCCGTTTGTTTGTTTCTCAGATATCGGTTAGTAACTTTTTTTCTATACATCCTAGCGACCTAAAACTTGTTTCATCGCATTCAGCGCGTCAAATTACGCCGGAAACGGCCGTCTTTGTTTTGATATTGCTCGATAGACGAAGTCGGAGTCCGTTTGTTTGTTTTTCAGATATCGGTTAGTAACTTTTTTTCTATACATGCTAGCGACCTAAAACTTGTTTCATCGCATTCAGCGCGTCAAATTACGCCGGAAACGGTCGTCTTTGTTCTGATATTGCTCAAAACACGGAGTCGAATTCCGTTTGTTTGTTTCGTGGATATCGGTGAGTAACTTTTTTTCTATACATGCTAGCGACCTAAAACTTGTTTTATCGCATTCAGCGCGTCAAATTACGCCGGAAACGGTCGTCTTTGTTTTGATATTGCTCAAAACACGGAGTCAATTTCCGTTCGTTTGTTTCGTGGATATCGGTGAGTAACATTTTTTCTATACATGCTAGCGACCTAAAACTTGTTTCATCGCATTCAGCGCGTCAAATTACGCCGGAAACGGTCGTCTTTGTTTTGATATTGCTTAAAACACGTATTTGAATTCCGTTCGTTTGTTTCGTGGATATCGGTGAGTAACTTTTTTTCTATACATGCTAGCGACCTTAAACTTGTTTTATCGCATTCAGCCCGTCAAATTACGCCGGAAGCGGTCGTCTTCGTTTTGATATTGCTTAAAACACGAAGTCGAATTCCGTTCGTTTGTTTCGTGGATATCGGTGAGTAACTTTTTTTCTCTTCATGCTAGCGACCTAAAACTTGTTTTATCGCATTCAGCGCGTCAAATGACGCCGGAAACGGCCGTCTTTGTTCTGATATTGCTCGAAACACGAAGTCGAAGTCCGTTTGTTTGTTTTTCAGATATCGGTGAGTAACTTTTTTTTTATACATGCTAGCGACCTGAAACTTGTTTTATCGCATTCAGCGCGTCTAATTACGCCGGAAACGGCCGTCTTTGTTTTGATATTGCTCGAAACACGAAGTCGAATTCCGTTCGTTTGTTTCGTGGATATCGGTGAGTAACTTTTTTTCTATACATGCTAGCGACCTAAAACTTGTTTTATCGCATTCAGCGCGTCAAATTACGCCGGAAAAGGCCGTCTTTGTTTTGATATTGCTCGAAACACGAAGTCGAAGTCCGTTTGTTTGTTTTTCAGTTATCGGTTGGTAACTTTTTTTCTATACATGCTAGCGACCTAAAACTTGTTTTATCGCATTCAGCGCGTCAAATTACGCCGGATACGGTCGTCTTTGTTTTGATATTGCTTAAAACACGAAGTCGAATTCCGTTCGTTTGTTTCGTGGATATCGGTGAGTAACTTTTTTTCTATACATGCTAGCGACCTGAAACTTGTTTTATCGCATTCAGCGCGTCAAATTACGCCGGAAACGGCCGTCTTTGTTTTGATATTGCTCAAAACACGAAGTCGAAGTCCGTTTGTTTGTTTTTCAGATATCGGTGAGTAACTTTTTTTTTATACATGCTAGCGACCTGAAACTTGTTTTAACGCATTCAGCGCGTCTAATTACGCCGGAAACGGCCGTCTTTGTTTTGATATTGCTCGAAACACGAAGTCGAATTCCGTTCGTTTGTTTCGTGGATATCGGTGAGTAACTTTTTTTCTATACATGCTAGCGACCTAAAACTTGTTTTATCGCATTCAGCGCGTCAAATTACGCCGGAAACGGCCGTCTTTGTTTTGATATTGCTCGAAACACGAAGTCGAAGTCCGTTTGTTTGTTTTTCAGTTATCGGTTGGTAACTTTTTTTCTATACATGCTAGCGACCTGAAACTTGTTTTATCGCATTCAGCGCGTCAAATTACGCCGGAAACGGTCGTCTTTGTTCTGATATTGCTCAAAACACGGAGTCGATATCCGTTCGTTTGTTTCGTGGATATCGGTAAGTAACTTTTTTTCTATACATGCTAGCGACCTGAAACTTGTTATATCGCATTCAGCGCGTCAAATTACGCCGGAAACAACCGTCTTTCTTTTGATATTGCTCGACAGACGAAGTCGGAGTCCGTTTGTTTGTTTTTCAGATATCGGTTGGTAACTTTTTTTCTATACATGCTAGCGACCTGAAACTTGTTTTATCGCATTCAGCCTGTCAAATTACGCCGGAAACGGTCGTCTTTGTTTTGATATTGCTCAAAACACGAAGTCGAATTCCGTTCGTTTGTTTCGTGGATATCGGTGAGTAACTTTTTTTCTATACATGCTAGCGACCTGAAACTTGTTTCATCGCATTCAGCGCGTCGAATTACGCCGGATACGGTCGTCTTTGTTCTGATATTGCTCAATACACGGAGTCGAATTCCGTTTGTTTGTTTCGTGGATATCGGTGAGTAACTTTTTTTCTATACATGCTAGCGACCTGAAACTTGTTTTATCGCATTCAGCGCGTCAAATTACGCCGGAAACGGCCGTCTTTGTTTTGATATTGCTCGAAACACGAAGTCGAAGTCCGTTAGTTTGTTTTTCAGATATCGGTTGGTAACTTTTTTTCTATACATGCTAGCGACCTCAAACTTGTTTTATCGCATTCAGCGCGTTAAATTACGCCGAAAACGGACGTCTTTGTTCTGATATTGCTCAAAACACGGAGTCGAATTCCGTTCGTTTGTTTCGTGGATATCGGTGAGTAACTTTTTTTCTATACATGCTAGCGACCTAAAACTTGTTTTATCGCATTCAGCGCGTCAAATTACGCCGGAAACGGCCGTCTTTGTTTTGATATTGCTCGAAACACGAAGTCCAAGTCCGTTTGTTTGTTTTTCAGTTATCGGTTGGTAACTTTTTTTCTATACATGCTAGCGACCTAAAACTTGTTTTATCGCATCCAGCCCGTCAAATTACGCCGGAAACGGTCGTCTTTGTTCTGATATTGCTCGATAGACGAAGTCGGAGTCCGTTCGTTTGTTTTTCAGATATCGGTTGGTAACTTTTTTTCTATACATGCTGGCGACCTAAAACTTGTTTCATCGCATTCAGCGCGTCAAATTACGCCGGAAACAACCGTCTTTCTTTTGATATTGCTCGACAGACGAAGTCGGAGTCCGTTTGTTTGTTTTTCAGATATCGGTTGGTAACTTTTTTTCTATACATGCTAGCGACCTGAAACTTGTTTTATCGCATTCAGCCTGTCAAATTACGCCGGAAACGGTCGTCTTTGTTTTGATATTGCTCAAAACACGAAGTCGAATTCCGTTCGTTTGTTTCGTGGATATCGGTGAGTAACTTTTTTTCTATACATGCTAGCGACCTGAAACTTGTTTCATCGCATTCAGCGCGTCGAATTACGCCGGATACGGTCGTCTTTGTTCTGATATTGCTCAATACACGGAGTCGAATTCCGTTTGTTTGTTTCGTGGATATCGGTGAGTAACTTTTTTTCTATACATGCTAGCGACCTGAAACTTGTTTTATCGCATTCAGCGCGTCAAATTACGCCGGAAACGGCCGTCTTTGTTTTGATATTGCTCGAAACACGAAGTCGGAGTCCGTTAGTTTGTTTTTCAGATATCGGTTGGTAACTTTTTTTCTATACATGCTAGCGACCTCAAACTTGTTTCATCGCATTCAGCGCGTTAAATTACGCCGAAAACGGACGTCTTTGTTCTGATATTGCTTGAAACACGAAGTCGAATTCCGTTCGTTTGTTTCGTGGATATCGGTGAGTAACTTTTTTTCTATACATGCTAGCGACCTAAAACTTGTTTTATCGCATTCAGCGCGTCAAATTACGCCGGAAAAGGCCGTCTTTGTTTTGATATTGCTCGAAACACGAAGTCGAAGTCCGTTTGTTTGTTTTTCAGTTATCGGTTGGTAACTTTTTTTCTATACATGCTAGCGACCTAAAACTTGTTTTATCGCATTCAGCGCGTCAAATTACGCCGGAAACGGTCGTCTTTGTTTTGATATTGCTCAAAACACGGAGTCCATTTCCGTTCGTTTGTTTCGTGGATATCGGTGAGTAACTTTTTTTCTATACATGCTAGCGACCTAAAACTTGTTTTATCGCATTCAGCGCGTCAAATTACGCCGGAAACGGTCGTCTTTGTTTTGATATTGCTTAAAACACGAAGTCGAATTCCGTTCGTTTGTTTCGTGGATATCGGTGAGTAACTTTTTTTCTATACATGCTAGCGACCTGAAACTTGTTTTATCGCATTCAGCGCGTCAAATTACGCCGGAAACGGCCGTCTTTGTTTTGATATTGCTCGAAACACGAAGTCGATGTCCGTTTGTTTGTTTTTCAGATATCGGTTGGTAACTTTTTTTCTATACATGCTAGCGACCTCAAACTTGTTTCATCGCATTCAGCGCGTTAAATTACGCCGAAAACGGACGTCTTTGTTCTGATATTGCTCAAAACACGGAGTCGAATTCCGTTTGTTTGTTTCGTGGATATCGGTGAGTAACTTTTTTTCTATACATGCTAGCGACCTAAAACTTGTTTTATTGCATTCAGCCCGTCAAATTACGCCGGAAACGGTCGTCTTCGTTTTGATATTGCTTAAAACACGGAGTCGAATTCCATTCGTTTGTTTCGTGGATATCGGTGAGTAACTTTTTTTTTATACATGCTAGCGACCTGAAACTTGTTTTATCGCATTCAGCGCGTCAAATTACGCCGGAAACGGCCGTCTTTGTTTTGATATTGCTCGAAACACGAAGTCGAATTCCGTTCGTTTGTTTCGTGGATATCGGTGAGTAACTTTTTTTCTATACATGCTAGCGACCTAAAACTTGTTTTATCGCATTCAGCGCGTCAAATTACGCCGGAAACGGTCGTCTTTGTTTTGATATTGCTCAAAACACGGAGTCCATTTCCGTTCGTTTGTTTCGTGGATATCGGTGAGTAACTTTTTTTCTATACATGCTAGCGACCTAAAACTTGTTTTATCGCATTCAGCGCGTCAAATTACGCCGGAAACGGTCGTCTTTGTTTTGATATTGCTTAAAACACGAAGTCGAATTCCGTTCGTTTGTTTCGTGGATATCGGTGAGTAACTTTTTTTCTATACATGCTAGCGACCTGAAACTTGTTTTATCGCATTCAGCGCGTCAAATTACGCCGGAAACGGCCGTCTTTGTTTTGATATTGCTCGAAACACGAAGTCGATGTCCGTTTGTTTGTTTTTCAGATATCGGTTGGTAACTTTTTTTCTATACATGCTAGCGACCTCAAACTTGTTTCATCGCATTCAGCGCGTTAAATTACGCCGAAAACGGACGTCTTTGTTCTGATATTGCTCAAAACACGGAGTCGAATTCCGTTTGTTTGTTTCGTGGATATCGGTGAGTAACTTTTTTTCTATACATGCTAGCGACCTAAAACTTGTTTTATTGCATTCAGCCCGTCAAATTACGCCGGAAACGGTCGTCTTCGTTTTGATATTGCTTAAAACACGGAGTCGAATTCCATTCGTTTGTTTCGTGGATATCGGTGAGTAACTTTTTTTTTATACATGCTAGCGACCTGAAACTTGTTTTATCGCATTCAGCGCGTCAAATTACGCCGGAAACGGCCGTCTTTGTTTTGATATTGCTCGAAACACGAAGTCGATGTCCGTTTGTTTGTTTTTCAGATATCGGTTGGTAACTTTTTTTCTATACATGCTAGCGACCTCAAACTTGTTTCATCGCATTCAGCGCGTTAAATTACGCCGAAAACGGACGTCTTTGTTCTGATATTGCTCAAAACACGGAGTCGAATTCCGTTTGTTTGTTTCGTGGATATCGGTGAGTAACTTTTTTTCTATACATGCTAGCGACCTAAAACTTGTTTTATCGCATTCAGCGCGTCAAATTACGCCGGAAACGGCCGTCTTTGTTTTGATATTGCTCGAAACACGAAGTCGAATTCCGTTCGTTTGTTTCGTGGATATCGGTGAGTAACTTTTTTTCTATACATGCTAGCGACCTAAAACTTGTTTTATCGCATTCAGCGCGTCAAATTACGCCGGAAAAGGCCGTCTTTGTTTTGATATTGCTCGAAACACGAAGTCGAAGTCCGTTTGTTTGTTTTTCAGTTATCGGTTGGTAACTTTTTTTCTATACATGCTAGCGACCTAAAACTTGTTTTATCGCATTCAGCGCGTCAAATTACGCCGGAAACGGTCGTCTTTGTTTTGATATTGCTCAAAACACGGAGTCCATTTCCGTTCGTTTGTTTCGTGGATATCGGTGAGTAACTTTTTTTCTATACATGCTAGCGACCTAAAACTTGTTTTATCGCATTCAGCGCGTCAAATTACGCCGGAAACGGTCGTCTTTGTTTTGATATTGCTTAAAACACGAAGTCGAATTCCGTTCGTTTGTTTCGTGGATATCGGTGAGTAACTTTTTTTCTATACATGCTAGCGACCTGAAACTTGTTTTATCGCATTCAGCGCGTCAAATTACGCCGGAAACGGCCGTCTTTGTTTTGATATTGCTCGAAACACGAAGTCGATGTCCGTTTGTTTGTTTTTCAGATATCGGTTGGTAACTTTTTTTCTATACATGCTAGCGACCTCAAACTTGTTTCATCGCATTCAGCGCGTTAAATTACGCCGAAAACGGACGTCTTTGTTCTGATATTGCTCAAAACACGGAGTCGAATTCCGTTTGTTTGTTTCGTGGATATCGGTGAGTAACTTTTTTTCTATACATGCTAGCGACCTAAAACTTGTTTTATTGCATTCAGCCCGTCAAATTACGCCGGAAACGGTCGTCTTCGTTTTGATATTGCTTAAAACACGGAGTCGAATTCCATTCGTTTGTTTCGTGGATATCGGTGAGTAACTTTTTTTTTATACATGCTAGCGACCTGAAACTTGTTTTATCGCATTCAGCGCGTCAAATTACGCCGGAAACGGCCGTCTTTGTTTTGATATTGCTCGAAACACGAAGTCGAATTCCGTTCGTTTGTTTCGTGGATATCGGTGGGTAACTTTTTTTCTATACATGCTAGCGACCTGAAACTTGTTTTATCGCATTCAGCGCGTCAAATTACGCCGGAAACGGCCGTCTTTGTTTTGATATTGCTCGAAACACGAAGTCGATGTCCGTTTGTTTGTTTTTCAGATATCGGTTGGTAACTTTTTTTCTATACATGCTAGCGACCTAAAACTTGTTTTATCGCATTCAGCCCGTCAAATTACGCCGGAAACGGTCGTCTTTGTTTTGATATTGCTTAAAACACGGAGTCGAATTCCATTCGTTTGTTTCGTGGATATCGGTGAGTAACTTTTTTTTTATACATGCTAGCGACCTGAAACTTGTTTTATCGCATTCAGCGCGTCAAATTACGCCGGAAACGGCCGTCTTTGTTTTGATATTGCTCGAAACACGAAGTCGAATTCCGTTCGTTTGTTTCGTGGATATCGGTGGGTAACTTTTTTTCTATACATGCTAGCGACCTAAAACTTGTTTTATCGCATTCAGCGCGTCAAATTACGCCGGTAACGGCCGTCTTTGTTTTGATATTGCTCGAAACACGAAGTCCAAGTCCGTTTGTTTGTTTTTCAGTTATCGGTTGGTAACTTTTTTTCTATACATGCTAGCGACCTAAAACTTGTTTTATCGCATCCAGCCCGTCAAATTACGCCGGAAACGGTCGTCTTTGTTCTGATATTGCTCGATAGACGAAGTCGGAGTCCGTTCGTTTGTTTTTCAGATATCGGTTGGTAACTTTTTTTCTATACATGCTAGCGACCTAAAACTTGTTTCATCGCATTCAGCGCGTCAAATTACGCCGGAAAAGGCCGTCTTTGTTTTGATATTGCTCGAAACACGAAGTCGAAGTCCGTTTGTTTGTTTTTCAGTTATCGGTTGGTAATTTTTTTTCTACACATGCTAGCGACCTAAAACTTGTTTTATCGCATTCAGCGCGTCAAATTACGCCGGAAACGGTCGTCTTTGTTTTGATATTGCTCAAAACACGGAGTCCATTTCCGTTCGTTTGTTTCGTGGATATCGGTGAGTAACTTTTTTTCTATACATGCTAGCGACCTAAAACTTGTTTTATCGCATTCAGCGCGTCAAATTACGCCGGAAAAGGCCGTCTTTGTTTTGATATTGCTCGAAACACGAAGTCGAAGTCCGTTTGTTTGTTTTTCAGTTATCGGTTGGTAACTTTTTTTCTATACATGCTAGCGACCTAAAACTTGTTTTATCGCATTCAGCGCGTCAAATTACGCCGGAAACGGTCGTCTTTGTTTTGATATTGCTCAAAACACGGAGTCCATTTCCGTTCGTTTGTTTCGTGGATATCGGTGAGTAACTTTTTTTCTATACATGCTAGCGACCTAAAACTTGTTTTATCGCATTCAGCCCGTCAAATTACGCCGGAAACGGTCGTCTTCGTTTTGATATTGCTCAAAACACGAAGTCGAAGTCCGTTTGTTTGTTTTTCAGATATCGGTTAGTTACTTTTTTTCTATACATGCTAGCGCTCTAAAACTTGTTTCATCGCATTCAGCGCGTCAAATTACGCCGGAAACGGTCGTCTTTGTTCTGATATTGCTCAAAACACGGAGTCAATTTCCGTTCGTTTGTTTCGTGGATATCGGTGAGTAACTTTTTTTCTATACATGCTAGCGACCTAAAACTTGTTTTATCGCATTCAGCGCGTCAAATTACGCCGGAAACGGTCGTCTTTGTTTTGATATTGCTTAAAACACGAAGTCGAATTCCGTTCGTTTGTTTCGTGGATATCGGTGGGTAACTTTTTTTCTATACATGCTAGCGACCTAAAACTTGTTTCATCGCATTCAGCGCGTCAAATTACGCCGGAAACGGTCGTCTTTGTTTTGATGTTGCTCAAAACACGAAGTCGAATTCCGTTCGTTTGTTCCGTGGATATCGGTGAGTAACTTTTTTTCTATACATGCTAGCGACCTAAAACTTGTTTCATCGCATTCAGCGCGTCAAATTACGCCGGAAACGGTCGTCTTTGTTTTGATATTGCTCAAAACACGACGTCGAATTCCGTTCGTTTGTTACGTGGATATCGGTGAGTAACTTTTTTTCTATACATGCTAGCGACCTAAAACTTGTTTTATCGCATTCAGCGCGTCAAATTACGCCGGAAACGGTCGTATTTGTTTTGATATTGCTCGAAACACGAAGTCGAAGTCCGTTTGTTTGTTTTCCAGATATCGGTTGGTAACTTTTTTTCTATACATGCTAGCGACCTAAAACTTGTTTCATCGCATTCAGCGCGTCAAATTACGCCGGAAACGGTCGTCTTTGTTCTGATATTGCTCAAAACACGGAGTCGAATTCCGTTTGTTTGTTTCGTGGATATCGGTGAGTAACTTTTTTTCTATACATGCTAGCGACCTGAAACTTGTTTCATCGCATTCAGCGCGTCAAATTACGCCGGAAACGGTCGTCTTTGTTCTGATATTGCTCAAAACACGGAGTCAATTTCCGTTCGTTTGTTTCGTGGATATCGGTGAGTAACTTTTTTTCTATACATGCTAGCGACCTAAAACTTGTTTTATCGCATTCAGCGCGTCAAATTACGCCGGAAACGGTCGTCTTTGTTTTGATATTGCTTAAAACACGAAGTCGAATTCCGTTCGTTTGTTTCGTGGATATCGGTGGGTAACTTTTTTTCTATACATGCTAGCGACCTAAAACTTGTTTCATCGCATTCAGCGCGTCAAATTACGCCGGAAACGGTCGTCTTTGTTTTGATGTTGCTCAAAACACGAAGTCGAATTCCGTTCGTTTGTTCCGTGGATATCGGTGAGTAACTTATTTTCTATACATGCTAGCGACCTAAAACTTGTTTCATCGCATTCAGCGCGTCAAATTACGCCGGAAACGGTCGTCTTTGTTTTGATGTTGCTCAAAACACGAAGTCGAATTCCGTTCGTTTGTTCCGTGGATATCGGTGAGTAACTTTTTTTCTATACATGCTAGCGACCTAAAACTTGTTTCATCGCATTCAGCGCGTCAAATTACGCCGGAAACGGTCGTCTTTGTTTTGATGTTGCTCAAAACACGAAGTCGAATTCCGTTCGTTTGTTCCGTGGATATCGGTGAGTAACTTTTTTTCTATACGTGCTAGCGACCTAAAACTTGTTTCATCGCATTCAGCGCGTCAAATTACGCCGGAAACGGTCGTCTTTGTTTTGATATTGCTCAAAACACGACGTCGAATTCCGTTCGTTTGTTACGTGGATATCGGTGAGTAACTTTTTTTCTATACATGCTAGCGACCTAAAACTTGTTTTATCGCATTCAGCGCGTCAAATTACGCCGGAAACGGTCGTATTTGTTTTGATATTGCTCGAAACACGAAGTCGAAGTCCGTTTGTTTGTTTTCCAGATATCGGTTGGTAACTTTTTTTCTATACATGCTAGCGACCTAAAACTTGTTTCATCGCATTCAGCGCGTCAAATTACGCCGGAAACGGTCGTCTTTGTTCTGATATTGCTCAAAACACGGAGTCGAATTCCGTTTGTTTGTTTCGTGGATATCGGTGAGTAACTTTTTTTCTATACATGCTAGCGACCTAAAACTTGTTTTATCGCATTCAGCCCGTCAAATTACGCCGGAAACGGTCGTCTTCGTTTTGATATTGCTTAAAACACGAAGTCGAAGTCCGTTTGTTTGTTTTTCAGATATCGGTTAGTAACTTTTTTTCTATACATGCTAGCGACCTAAAACTTGTTTCATCGCATTCAGCGCGTCAAATTACGCCGGAAACGGTCGTCTTTGTTCTGATATTGCTCAAAACACGGAGTCAATTTCCGGTCGTTTGTTTCGTGGATATCGGTGAGTAACTTTTTTTCTATACATGCTAGCGACCTAAAACTTGTTTTATCGCATTCAGCGCGTCAAATTACGCCGGAAACGGTCGTCTTTGTTTTGATATTGCTTAAAACACGAAGTCGAATTCCGTTCGTTTGTTTCGTGGATATCGGTGGGTAACTTTTTTTCTATACATGCTAGCGACCTAAAACTTGTTTCATCGCATTCAGCGCGTCAAATTACGCCGGAAACGGTCGTCTTTGTTTTGATGTTGCTCAAAACACGAAGTCGAATTCCGTTCGTTTGTTCCGTGGATATCGGTGAGTAACTTTTTTTCTATACATGCTAGCGACCTAAAACTTGTTTCATCGCATTCAGCGCGTCAAATTACGCCGGAAACGGTCGTCTTTGTTTTGATGTTGCTCAAAACACGAAGTCGAATTCCGTTCGTTTGTTCCGTGGATATCGGTGAGTAACTTTTTTTCTATACATGCTAGCGACCTAAAACTTGTTTCATCGCATTCAGCGCGTCAAATTACGCCGGAAACGGTCGTCTTTGTTTTGATGTTGCTCAAAACACGAAGTCGAATTCCGTTCGTTTGTTCCGTGGATATCGGTGAGTAACTTTTTTTCTATACATGCTAGCGACCTAAAACTTGTTTCATCGCATTCAGCGCGTCAAATTACGCCGGAAACGGTCGTCTTTGTTTTGATATTGCTCAAAACACGACGTCGAATTCCGTTCGTTTGTTACGTGGATATCGGTGAGTAACTTTTTTTCTATACATGCTAGCGACCTAAAACTTGTTTTATCGCATTCAGCGCGTCAAATTACGCCGGAAACGGTCGTATTTGTTTTGATATTGCTCGAAACACGAAGTCGAAGTCCGTTTGTTTGTTTTCCAGATATCGGTTGGTAACTTTTTTTCTATACATGCTAGCGACCTAAAACTTGTTTCATCGCATTCAGCGCGTCAAATTACGCCGGAAACGGTCGTCTTTGTTCTGATATTGCTCAAAACACGGAGTCGAATTCCGTTTGTTTGTTTCGTGGATATCGGTGAGTAACTTTTTTTCTATACATGCTAGCGACCTAAAACTTGTTTTATCGCATTCAGCCCGTCAAATTACGCCGGAAACGGTCGTCTTCGTTTTGATATTGCTTAAAACACGAAGTCGAAGTCCGTTTGTTTGTTTTTCAGATATCGGTTAGTAACTTTTTTTCTATACATGCTAGCGACCTAAAACTTGTTTCATCGCATTCAGCGCGTCAAATTACGCCGGAAACGGTCGTCTTTGTTCTGATATTGCTCAAAACACGGAGTCAATTTCCGTTCGTTTGTTTCGTGGATATCGGTGAGTAACTTTTTTTCTATACATGCTAGCGACCTAAAACTTGTTTTATCGCATTCAGCGCGTCAAATTACGCCGGAAACGGTCGTCTTTGTTTTGATATTGCTTAAAACACGAAGTCGAATTCCGTTCGTTTGTTTCGTGGATATCGGTGGGTAACTTTTTTTCTATACATGCTAGCGACCTAAAACTTGTTTCATCGCATTCAGCGCGTCAAATTACGCCGGAAACGGTCGTCTTTGTTTTGATGTTGCTCAAAACACGAAGTCGAATTCCGTTCGTTTGTTCCGTGGATATCGGTGAGTAACTTTTTTTCTATACATGCTAGCGACCTAGAACTTGTTTCATCGCATTCAGCGCGTCAAATTACGCCGGAAACGGTCGTCTTTGTTTTGATGTTGCTCAAAACACGAAGTCGAATTCCGTTCGTTTGTTCCGTGGATATCGGTGAGTAACTTTTTTTCTATACATGCTAGCGACCTAAAACTTGTTTCATCGCAATCAGCGCGTCAAATTACGCCGGAAACGGTCGTCTTTGTTCTGATATTGCTCAAAACACGGAGTCGAATTCCGTTTGTTTGTTTCGTGGATATCGGTGAGTAACTTTTTTTCTATACATGCTAGCGACCTAAAACTTGTTTTATCGCATTCAGCCCGTCAAATTACGCCGGAAACGGTCGTCTTCGTTTTGATATTGCTTAAAACACGAAGTCGAAGTCCGTTTGTTTGTTTTTCAGATATCGGTTGGTAACTTTTTTTCTATACATGCTAGCGACCTCAAACTTGTTTCATCGCATTCAGCGCGTCAAATTACGCCGGTAACGGTCGTCTTTGTTCTGATATTGCTCAAAACACGGAGTCGAATTCCGTTTGTTTGTTTCGTGGATATCGGTGTGTAACTTTTTGTCTATACATGCTAGCGACCTAAAACTTGTTTTATCGCATTCAGCCCGTCAAATTACGCCGGAAACGGTCGTCTTCGTTTTGATATTGCTTAAAACACGAAGTCGAAGTCCGTTTGTTTGTTTTTCAGATATCGGTTAGTTACTTTTTTTCTATACATGCTAGCGACCTAAAACTTGTTTCATCGCATTCAGCGCGTTAAATTACGCCGGAAACGGTCGTCTTTGTTCTGATATTGCTCAAAACACGGAGTCAATTTCCGTTCGTTTGTTTCGTGGATATCGGTGAGTAACTTTTTTTCTATACATGCTAGCGACCTAAAACTTGTTTTATCGCATTCAGCGCGTCAAATTACGCCGGATACGGTCGTCTTTGTTTTGATATTGCTCAAAACACGAAGTCGAATTCCGTTCGTTTGTTTCGTGGATATCGGTTGGTAACTTTTTTTCTATACATGCTAGCGACCTAAAACTTGTTTCATCGCATTCAGCGCGTCAAATTACGCCGGAAACGGTCGTCTTTGTTCTGATATTGCTCAAAACACGGAGTCGAATTCCGTTTGTTTGTTTCGTGGATATCGGTGTGTAACTTTTTTTCTATACATGCTAGCGACCTAAAACTTGTTTTATCGCATTCAGCCCGTCAAATTACGCCGGAAACGGTCGTCTTCGTTTTGATATTGCTCAAAACACGAAGTCGAAGTCCGTTTGTTTGTTTTTCAGATATCGGTTGGTAACTTTTTTTCTATACATGCTAGCGACCTAAAACTTGTTTCATCGCATTCAGCGCGTCAAATTACGCCGGAAACGGTCGTCTTTGTTCTGATATTGCTCAAAACACGGAGTCAATTTCCGTTCGTTTGTTTCGTGGATATCGGTGAGTAACTTTTTTTCTATACATGCTAGCGACCTAAAACTTGTTTGATCGCATTGAGCGCGTTAAATTACACCGGAAACGGTCGTCTTTGTTTTGATATTGCTTAAAACACGAAGTCGAATTCCGTTCGTTTGTTTCGTGGATATCGGTGGGTAACTTTTTTTCTATACATGCTAGCGACCTGAAACTTGTTTCATCGCATTCAGCGCGTCAAATTACGCCGGAAACGGTCGTCTTTGTTTTGATGTTGCTCAAAACACGAAGTCGAATTCCGTTCGTTTGTTCCGTGGATATCGGTGAGTAACTTTTTTTCTATACATGCTAGCGACCTAAAACTTGTTTCATCGCAATCAGCGCGTCAAATTACGCCGGAAACGGTCGTCTTTGTTTTGATATTGCTCAAAACACGACGTTGAATTCCGTTCGTTTGTTTCGTGGATATCGGTGAGTAACTTTTTTTCTATACATGCTAGCGACCTAAAACTTGTTTTATCGCATTCAGCGCGTCAAATTACGCCGGAAACGGCCGTCTTTGTTTTGATATTGCTCGAAACACGTAGTCGAAGTCCGTTTGTTTGTTTTTCAGATATCGGTTAGTAACTTTTTTTCTATACATGCTAGCGACCTAAAACTTGTTTTATCGCATTCAGCCTGTCAAATTACGCCGGAAACGGTCGTCTTTGTTTTGATATTGCTCAAAACACGACGTCGAATTCCGTTCGTTTGTTTCGTGGATATCGGTGAGTAACTTTTTTTCTATACATGCTAGCGACCTAAAACTTGTTTTATCGCATTCAGCGCGTCAAATTACGCCGGAAACGGCCGTCTTTGTTTTGATATTGCTCGAAACACGTAGTCGAAGTCCGTTTGTTTGTTTTTCAGATATCGGTTGGTAACTTTTTTTCTATACATGCTAGCGACCTAAAACTTGTTTCATCGCAATCAGCGCGTCAAATTACGCCGGAAACGGTCGTCTTTGTTTTGATATTGCTCAAAACACGACGTCGAATTCCGTTCGTTTGTTTCGTGGATATCGGTGAGTAACTTTTTTTCTATACATGCTAGCGACCTAAAACTTGTTTTATCGCATTCAGCCCGTCAAATTACGCCGGAAACGGTCGTCTTCGTCTTGATATTGCTTAAAACACGAAGTCGAAGTCCGTTTGTTTGTTTTTCAGATATCGGTTGGTAACTTTTTTTCTATACATGCTAGCGACCTAAAACTTGTTTCATCGCATTCAGCGCGTCAAGTTACGCCGGAAACGGTCGTCTTTGTTCTGATATTGCTCAAAACACGGAGTCAATTTCCGTTCGTTTGTTTCGTGGATATCGGTGAGTAACTTTTTTTCTATACATGCTAGCGACCTAAAACTTGTTTTATCGCATTGAGCGCGTTAAATTACGCCGGAAACGGTCGTCTTTGTTTTGATATTGCTTAAAACACGAAGTCGAATTCCGTTCGTTTGTTTCGTGGATATCGGTGGGTAACTTTTTTCCTATACATGCTAGCGACCTAAAACTTGTTTCATCGCATTCAGCGCGTCAAATTACGCCGAATCGGTCGTCTTTGTTTTGATGTTGCTCAAAACACGAAGTCGAATTCCGTTCGTTTGTTCCGTGGATATCGGTGAGTAACTTTTTTTCTATACATGCTAGCGACCTAGAACTTGTTTCATCGCATTCAGCGCGTCAAATTACGCCGGAAACGGTCGTCTTTGTTTTGATGTTGCTCAAAACACGAAGTCGAATTCCGTTCGTTTGTTCCGTGGATATCGGTGAGTAACTTTTTTTCTATACATGCTAGCGACCTAAAACTTGTTTTATCGCAATCAGCGCGTCAAATTACGCCGGAAACGGTCGTCTTTGTTCTGATATTGCTCAAAACACGGAGTCGAATTCCGTTTGTTTGTTTCGTGGATATCGGTGAGTAACTTTTTTTCTATACATGCTAGCGACCTAAAACTTGTTTTATCGCATTCAGCCCGTCAAATTACGCCGGAAACGGTCGTCTTCGTTTTGATATTGCTTAAAACACGAAGTCGAAGTCCGTTTGTTTGTTTTTCAGATATCGGTTGGTAACTTTTTTTCTATACATGCTAGCGACCTCAAACTTGTTTCATCGCATTCAGCGCGTCAAATTACGCCGGTAACGGTCGTCTTTGTTCTGATATTGCTCAAAACACGGAGTCGAATTCCGTTTGTTTGTTTCGTGGATATCGGTGTGTAACTTTTTGTCTATACATGCTAGCGACCTAAAACTTGTTTTATCGCATTCAGCGCGTCAAATTACGCCGAATCGGTCGTCTTTGTTTTGATGTTGCTCAAAACACGAAGTCGAATTCCGTTCGTTTGTTCCGTGGATATCGGTGAGTAACTTTTTTTCTATACATGCTAGCGACCTAGAACTTGTTTCATCGCATTCAGCGCGTCAAATTACGCCGGAAACGGTCGTCTTTGTTTTGATGTTGCTCAAAACACGAAGTCGAATTCCGTTCGTTTGTTCCGTGGATATCGGTGAGTAACTTTTTTTCTATACATGCTAGCGACCTAAAACTTGTTTCATCGCAATCAGCGCGTCAAATTACGCCGGAAACGGTCGTCTTTGTTCTGATATTGCTCAAAACACGGAGTCGAATTCCGTTTGTTTGTTTCGTGGATATCGGTGAGTAACTTTTTTTCTATACATGCTAGCGACCTAAAACTTGTTTTATCGCATTCAGCCCGTCAAATTACGCCGGAAACGGTCGTCTTCGTTTTGATATTGCTTAAAACACGAAGTCGAAGTCCGTTTGTTTGTTTTTCAGATATCGGTTGGTAACTTTTTTTCTATACATGCTAGCGACCTCAAACTTGTTTCATCGCATTCAGCGCGTCAAATTACGCCGGTAACGGTCGTCTTTGTTCTGATATTGCTCAAAACACGGAGTCGAATTCCGTTTGTTTGTTTCGTGGATATCGGTGTGTAACTTTTTGTCTATACATGCTAGCGACCTAAAACTTGTTTTATCGCATTCAGCCCGTCAAATTACGCCGGAAACGGTCGTCTTCGTTTTGATATTGCTTAAAACACGAAGTCGAAGTCCGTTTGTTTGTTTTTCAGATATCGGTTAGTTACTTTTTTTCTATACATGCTAGCGACCTAAAACTTGTTTCATCGCATTCAGCGCGTTAAATTACGCCGGAAACGGTCGTCTTTGTTCTGATATTGCTCAAAACACGGAGTCAATTTCCGTTCGTTTGTTTCGTGGATATCGGTGAGTAACTTTTTTTCTATACATGCTAGCGACCTAAAACTTGTTTTATCGCATTCAGCGCGTCAAATTACGCCGGATACGGTCGTCTTTGTTTTGATATTGCTCAAAACACGAAGTCGAATTCCGTTCGTTTGTTTCGTGGATATCGGTTGGTAACTTTTTTTCTATACATGCTAGCGACCTAAAACTTGTTTCATCGCATTCAGCGCGTCAAATTACGCCGGAAACGGTCGTCTTTGTTCTGATATTGCTCAAAACACGGAGTCGAATTCCGTTTGTTTGTTTCGTGGATATCGGTGTGTAACTTTTTTTCTATACATGCTAGCGACCTAAAACTTGTTTTATCGCATTCAGCCCGTCAAATTACGCCGGAAACGGTCGTCTTCGTTTTGATATTGCTCAAAACACGAAGTCGAAGTCCGTTTGTTTGTTTTTCAGATATCGGTTGGTAACTTTTTTTCTATACATGCTAGCGACCTAAAACTTGTTTCATCGCATTCAGCGCGTCAAATTACGCCGGAAACGGTCGTCTTTGTTCTGATATTGCTCAAAACACGGAGTCAATTTCCGTTCGTTTGTTTCGTGGATATCGGTGAGTAACTTTTTTTCTATACATGCTAGCGACCTAAAACTTGTTTGATCGCATTGAGCGCGTTAAATTACACCGGAAACGGTCGTCTTTGTTTTGATATTGCTTAAAACACGAAGTCGAATTCCGTTCGTTTGTTTCGTGGATATCGGTGGGTAACTTTTTTTCTATACATGCTAGCGACCTAAAACTTGTTTCATCGCATTCAGCGCGTCAAATTACGCCGGAAACGGTCGTCTTTGTTTTGATGTTGCTCAAAACACGAAGTCGAATTCCGTTCGTTTGTTCCGTGGATATCGGTGAGTAACTTTTTTTCTATACATGCTAGCGACCTAAAACTTGTTTCATCGCAATCAGCGCGTCAAATTACGCCGGAAACGGTCGTCTTTGTTTTGATATTGCTCAAAACACGACGTTGAATTCCGTTCGTTTGTTTCGTGGATATCGGTGAGTAACTTTTTTTCTATACATGCTAGCGACCTAAAACTTGTTTTATCGCATTCAGCGCGTCAAATTACGCCGGAAACGGCCGTCTTTGTTTTGATATTGCTCGAAACACGTAGTCGAAGTCCGTTTGTTTGTTTTTCAGATATCGGTTAGTAACTTTTTTTCTATACATGCTAGCGACCTAAAACTTGTTTTATCGCATTCAGCCTGTCAAATTACGCCGGAAACGGTCGTCTTTGTTTTGATATTGCTCAAAACACGACGTCGAATTCCGTTCGTTTGTTTCGTGGATATCGGTGAGTAACTTTTTTTCTATACATGCTAGCGACCTAAAACTTGTTTTATCGCATTCAGCGCGTCAAATTACGCCGGAAACGGCCGTCTTTGTTTTGATATTGCTCGAAACACGTAGTCGAAGTCCGTTTGTTTGTTTTTCAGATATCGGTTGGTAACTTTTTTTCTATACATGCTAGCGACCTAAAACTTGTTTCATCGCAATCAGCGCGTCAAATTACGCCGGAAACGGTCGTCTTTGTTTTGATATTGCTCAAAACACGACGTCGAATTCCGTTCGTTTGTTTCGTGGATATCGGTGAGTAACTTTTTTTCTATACATGCTAGCGACCTAAAACTTGTTTTATCGCATTCAGCGCGTCAAATTACGCCGGAAACGGCCGTCTTTGTTTTGATATTGCTCGAAACACGTAGTCGAAGTCCGTTTGTTTGTTTATCAGATATCGGTTGGTAACTTTTTTTCTATACATGCTAGCGACCTAAAACTTGTTTCATCGCAATCAGCGCGTCAAATTACGCCGGAAACGGTCGTCTTTGTTCTGATATTGCTCAAAACACGGAGTCGAATTCCGTTAGTTTGTTTCGTGGATATCGGTGAGTAACTTTTTTTCTATACATGCTAGCGACCTAAAACTTGTTTTATCGCATTCAGCCCGTCAAATTACGCCGGAAACGGTCGTCTTCGTCTTGATATTGCTTAAAACACGAAGTCGAAGTCCGTTTGTTTGTTTTTCAGATATCGGTTGGTAACTTTTTTTCTATACATGCTAGCGACCTAAAACTTGTTTCATCGCATTCAGCGCGTCAAGTTACGCCGGAAACGGTCGTCTTTGTTCTGATATTGCTCAAAACACGGAGTCAATTTCCGTTCGTTTGTTTCGTGGATATCGGTGAGTAACTTTTTTTCTATACATGCTAGCGACCTAAAACTTGTTTTATCGCATTGAGCGCGTTAAATTACGCCGGAAACGGTCGTCTTTGTTTTGATATTGCTTAAAACACGAAGTCGAATTCCGTTCGTTTGTTTCGTGGATATCGGTGGGTAACTTTTTTCCTATACATGCTAGCGACCTAAAACTTGTTTCATCGCATTCAGCGCGTCAAATTACGCCGAATCGGTCGTCTTTGTTTTGATGTTGCTCAAAACACGAAGTCGAATTCCGTTCGTTTGTTCCGTGGATATCGGTGAGTAACTTTTTTTCTATACATGCTAGCGACCTAAAACTTGTTTCATCGCATTCAGCGCGTCAAATTACGCCGGAAACGGTCGTCTTTGTTTTGATGTTGCTCAAAACACGAAGTCGAATTCCGTTCGTTTGTTCCGTGGATATCGGTGAGTAACTTTTTTTCTATACATGCTAGCGACCTGAAACTTGTTTCATCGCATTCAGCGCGTCAAATTACGCCGGAAACAACCGTCTTTCTCTTGATATTGCTCGATAGACGAAGTCGGAGTCCGTTTGTTTGTTTTTCAGATATCGGTAAGTAACTTTTTTTCTATACATGCTAGCGACCTAAAACTTGTTTTATCGCATTCAGCCTGTCAAATTACGCCGGAAACGGTCGTCTTTGTTTTGATATTGCTCAAAACACGACGTCGAATTCCGTTCGTTTGTTTCGTGGATATCGGTGAGTAACTTTTTTTCTATACATGCTAGCGACCTAAAACTTGTTTCATCGCATTCAGCGCGTCAAATTACGCCGGAAACGGTCGTCTTCGTTTTGATGTTGCTCAAAACACGAAGTCGAATTCCGTTCGTTTGTTCCGTGGATATCGGTGAGTAACTTTTTTTCTATACATGCTAGCGACCTAAAACTTGTTTCATCGCATTCAGCGCGTCAAATTACGCCGGAAACGGTCGTCTTTGTTTTGATGTTGCTCAAAACACGAAGTCGAATTCCGTTCGTTTGTTCCGTGGATATCGGTGAGTAACTTTTTTTCTATACATGCTAGCGACCTGAAACTTGTTTCATCGCATTCAGCGCGTCAAATTACGCCGGAAACAATCGTCTTTCTCTTGATATTGCTCGATAGACGAAGTCGGAGTCCGTTTGTTTGTTTTTCAGATATCGGTTAGTAACTTTTTTTCTATACATGCTAGCGACCTAAAACTTGTTTTATCGCATTCAGCCTGTCAAATTACGCCGGAAACGGTCGTCTTTGTTTTGATATTGCTCAAAACACGACGTCGAATTCCGTTCGTTTGTTTCGTGGATATCGGTGAGTAACTTTTTTTCTATACATGCTAGCGACCTAAAACTTGTTTTATCGCATTCAGCGCGTCAAATTACGCCGGAAACGGCCGTCTTTGTTTTGATATTGCTCGAAACACGTAGTCGAAGTCCGTTTGTTTGTTTTTCAGATATCGGTTGGTAACTTTTTTTCTATACATGCTAGCGACCTAAAACTTGTTTCATCGCAATCAGCGCGTCAAATTACGCCGGAAACGGTCGTCTTTGTTCTGATATTGCTCAAAACACGGAGTCGAATTCCGTTAGTTTGTTTCGTGGATATCGGTGAGTAACTTTTTTTCTATACATGCTAGCGACCTAAAACTTGTTTTATCGCATTCAGCCCGTCAAATTACGCCGGAAACGGTCGTCTTCGTCTTGATATTGCTTGAAACACGAAGTCGAAGTCCGTTTGTTTGTTTTTCAGATATCGGTTGGTAACTTTTTTTCTATACATGCTAGCGACCTAAAACTTGTTTCATCGCATTCAGCGCGTCAAATTACGCCGGAAACGGTCGTCTTTGTTCTGATATTGCTCAAAACACGGAGTCGAGTTCCGTTTGTTTGTTTCGTGGATATCGGTGTGTAACTTTTTTTCTATACATGCTAGCGACCTAAAACTTGTTTTATCGCATTCAGCCCGTCAAATTACGCCGGAAACGGCCGTCTTTGTTTTGATATTGCTCGAAACACGTAGTCGAAGTCCGTTTGTTTGTTTTTCAGATATCGGTTGGTAACTTTTTTTCTATACATGCTAGCGACCTAAAACTTGTTTCATCGCAATCAGCGCGTCAAATTACGCCGGAAACGGTCGTCTTTGTTCTGATATTGCTCAAAACACGGAGTCGAATTCCGTTAGTTTGTTTCGTGGATATCGGTGAGTAACTTTTTTTCTATACATGCTAGCGACCTAAAACTTGTTTTATCGCATTCAGCCCGTCAAATTACGCCGGAAACGGTCGTCTTCGTCTTGATATTGCTTAAAACACGAAGTCGAAGTCCGTTTGTTTGTTTTTCAGATATCGGTTGGTAACTTTTTTTCTATACATGCTAGCGACCTAAAACTTGTTTCATCGCATTCAGCGCGTCAAGTTACGCCGGAAACGGTCGTCTTTGTTCTGATATTGCTCAAAACACGGAGTCGAGTTCCGTTTGTTTGTTTCGTGGATATCGGTGTGTAACTTTTTTTCTATACATGCTAGCGACCTAAAACTTGTTTTATCGCATTCAGCCCGTCAAATTACGCCGGAAACGGTCGTCTTTGTTTTGATATTGCTTAAAACACGAAGTCGAAGTCCGTTTGTTTGTTTTTCAGATATCGGTTGGTAACTTTTTTTCTATACATGCTAGCGACCTAAAACTTGTTTCATCGCATTCAGCGCGTCAAATTACGCCGGAAACGGTCGTCTTTGTTCTGATATTGCTCAAAACACGGAGTCAATTTCCGTTCGTTTGTTCCGTGGATATCGGTGAGTAACTTTTTTTCTATACATGCTAGCGACCTAAAACTTGTTTCATCGCATTCAGCGCGTCAAATTACGCCGGAAACGGTCGTCTTTGTTTTGATGTTGCTCAAAACACGAAGTCGAATTCCGTTCGTTTGTTCCGTGGATATCGGTGAGTAACTTTTTTTCTATACATGCTAGCGACCTGAAACTTGTTTCATCGCATTCAGCGCGTCAAATTACGCCGGAAACAATCGTCTTTCTCTTGATATTGCTCGATAGACGAAGTCGGAGTCCGTTTGTTTGTTTTTCAGATATCGGTTAGTAACTTTTTTTCTATACATGCTAGCGACCTAAAACTTGTTTTATCGCATTCAGCCTGTCAAATTACGCCGGAAACGGTCGTCTTTGTTTTGATATTGCTCAAAACACGACGTCGAATTCCGTTCGTTTGTTTCGTGGATATCGGTGAGTAACTTTTTTTCTATACATGCTAGCGACCTAAAACTTGTTTCATCGCATTCAGCGCGTCAAATTACGCCGGAAACGGTCGTCTTTGTTCTGATATTGCTCAAAACACGGAGTCGAGTTCCGTTTGTTTGTTTCGTGGATATCGGTGTGTAACTTTTTTTCTATACATGCTAGCGACCTAAAACTTGTTTTATCGCATTCAGCCCGTCAAATTACGCCGGAAACGGCCGTCTTTGTTTTGATATTGCTCGAAACACGTAGTCGAAGTCCGTTCGTTTGTTTTTCAGATATCGGTTGGTAACTTTTTTTCTATACATGCTAGCGACCTAAAACTTGTTTCATCGCATTCAGCGCGTCAAATTACGCCGGAAACGGTCGTCTTTGTTCTGATATTGCTCAAAACACGGAGTCGAGTTCCGTTTGTTTGTTTCGTGGATATCGGTGTGTAACTTTTTTTCTATACATGCTAGCGACCTAAAACTTGTTTTATCGCATTCAGCCCGTCAAATTACGCCGGAAACGGTCGTCTTTGTTTTGATATTGCTCGAAACACGTAGTCGAAGTCCGTTTGTTTGTTTTTCAGATATCGGTTGGTAACTTTTTTTCTATACATGCTAGCGACCTAAAACTTGTTTCATCGCAATCAGCGCGTCAAATTACGCCGGAAACGGTCGTCTTTGTTCTGATATTGCTCAAAACACGGAGTCGAGTTCCGTTTGTTTGTTTCGTGGATATCGGTGTGTAACTTTTTTTCTATACATGCTAGCGACCTAAAACTTGTTTTATCGCATTCAGCCAGTCAAATTACGCCGGAAACGGTCGTCTTTGTTTTGATATTGCTTAAAACACGAAGTCGAAGTCCGTTTGTTTGTTTTTTAGATATCGGTTGGTAACTTCTTTTCTATACATGCTAGCGACCTAAAACTTGTTTCATCGCATTCAGCGCGTCAAATTACGCCGAAAACGGTCGTCTTTGTTTTGATGTTGCTCAAAACACGAAGTCGAATTCCGTTCGTTTGTTCCGTGGATATCGGTGAGTAACTTTTTTTCTATACATGCTAGCGACCTGAAACTTGTTTCATCGCATTCAGCGCGTCAAATTACGCCGGAAACAATCGTCTTTCTCTTGATATTGCTCGATAGACGAAGTCGGAGTCCGTTTGTTTGTTTTTCAGATATCGGTTAGTAACTTTTTTTCTATACATGCTAGCGACCTAATACTTGTTTTATCGCATTCAGCCTGTCAAATTACGCCGGAAACGGTCGTCTTTGTTTTGATATTGCTCAAAACACGACGTCGAATTCCGTTCGTTTGTTTCGTGGATATCGGTGAGTAACTTTTTTTCTATACATGCTAGCGACCTAAAACTTGTTTTATCGCATTCAGCGCGTCAAATTACGCCGGAAACGGCCGTCTTTGTTTTGATATTGCTCGAAACACGTAGTCGAAGTCCGTTTGTTTGTTTTTCAGATATCGGTTGGTAACTTTTTTTCTATACATGCTAGCGACCTAAAACTTGTTTCATCGCAATCAGCGCGTCAAATTACGCCGGAAACGGTCGTCTTTGTTCTGATATTGCTCGAAACACGGAGTCGAGTTCCGTTTGTTTGTTTCGTGGATATCGGTGTGTAACTTTTTTTCTATACATGCTAGCGACCTAAAACTTGTTTCATCGCATTCAGCCCGTCAAATTACGCCGGAAACGGTCGTCTTTGTTTTGATATTGCTTAAAACACGAAGTCGAAGTCCGTTTGTTTGTTTTTCAGATATCGGTTGGTAACTTCTTTTCTATACATGCTAGCGACCTGAAACTTGTTTCATCGCATTCAGCGCGTCAAATTACGCCGGAAACGGTCGTCTTTGTTCTGATATTGCTCAAAACACGGAGTCAATTTCCGTTCGTTTGTTTCGTGGATATCGGTGAGTAACTTTTTTTCTATACATGCTAGCGACCTAAAACTTGTTTAATCGCATTCAGCGCGTCAAATTACGCCGGAAACGGTCGTCTTTGTTTTGATATTGCTTAAAACACGAAGTCGAATTCCGTTCGTTTGTTTCGTGGATATCGGTGGGTAACTTTTTTTCTATACATGCTAGCGACCTAAAACTTGTTTCATCGCATTCAGCGCGTCAAATTACGCCGGAAACGGTCGTCTTTGTTTTGATGTTGCTCAAAACACGAAGTCGAATTCCGTTCGTTTGTTCCGTGGATATCGGTGAGTAACTTTTTTTCTATACATGCTAGCGACCTAAAACTTGTTTCATCGCATTCAGCGCGTCAAATTACGCCGGAAACGGTCGTCTTTGTTTTGATGTTGCTCAAAACACGAAGTCGAATTCCGTTCGTTTGTTCCGTGGATATCGGTGAGTAACTTTTTTTCTATACATGCTAGCGACCTGAAACTTGTTTCATCGCATTCAGCTCGTCAAATTACGCCGGAAACAACCGTCTTTCTCTTGATATTGCTCGATAGACGAAGTCGGAGTCTGTTTGTTTGTTTTTCAGATATCGGTAAGTAACTTTTTTTCTATACATGCTAGCGACCTAAAACTTGTTTTATCGCATTCAGCCTGTCAAATTACGCCGGAAACAGTCGTCTTTGTTTTGATATTGCTCAAAACACGAAGTCGAATTCCGTTCGTTTGTTCCGTGGATATCGGTGAGTAACTTTTTTTCTATACATGCTAGCGACCTAAAACTTGTTTCATCGCATTCAGCGCGTCAAATTACGCCGGAAACGGTCGTCTTTGTTTTGATGTTGCTCAAAACACGAAGTCGAATTCCGTTCGTTTGTTCCGTGGATATCGGTGAGTAACTTTTTTTCTATACATGCTAGCGACCTGAAACTTGTTTTATCGCATTCAGCTCGTCAAATTACGCCGGAAACAACCGTCTTTCTCTTGATATTGCTCGATAGACGAAGTCGGAGTCCGTTTGTTTGTTTTTCAGATATCGGTAAGTAACTTTTTTTCTATACATGCTAGCGACCTAAAACTTGTTTCATCGCATTCAGCGCGTCAAATTACGCCGGAAACGGCCGTCTTTGTTTTGATATTGCTCGAAACACGTAGTCGAAGTCCGTTTGTTTGTTTTTCAGATATCGGTTGGTAACTTTTTTTCTATACATGCTAGCGACCTAAAACTTGTTTCATCGCAATCAGCGCGTCAAATTACGCCGGAAACGGTCGTCTTTGTTCTGATATTGCTCGAAACACGGAGTCGAGTTCCGTTTGTTTGTTTCGTGGATATCGGTGTGTAACTTTTTTTCTATACATGCTAGCGACCTAAAACTTGTTTCATCGCATTCAGCCCGTCAAATTACGCCGGAAACGGTCGTCTTTGTTTTGATATTGCTTAAAACACGAAGTCGAAGTCCGTTTGTTTGTTTTTCAGATATCGGTTGGTAACTTCTTTTCTATACATGCTAGCGACCTGAAACTTGTTTCATCGCATTCAGCGCGTCAAATTACGCCGGAAACGGTCGTCTTTGTTCTGATATTGCTCAAAACACGGAGTCAATTTCCGTTCGTTTGTTTCGTGGATATCGGTGAGTAACTTTTTTTCTATACATGCTAGCGACCTAAAACTTGTTTAATCGCATTCAGCGCGTCAAATTACGCCGGAAACGGTCGTCTTTGTTTTGATATTGCTTAAAACACGAAGTCGAATTCCGTTCGTTTGTTTCGTGGATATCGGTGGGTAACTTTTTTTCTATACATGCTAGCGACCTAAAACTTGTTTCATCGCATTCAGCGCGTCAAATTACGCCGGAAACGGTCGTCTTTGTTTTGATGTTGCTCAAAACACGAAGTCGAATTCCGTTCGTTTGTTCCGTGGATATCGGTGAGTAACTTTTTTTCTATACATGCTAGCGACCTAAAACTTGTTTCATCGCATTCAGCGCGTCAAATTACGCCGGAAACGGTCGTCTTTGTTTTGATGTTGCTCAAAACACGAAGTCGAATTCCGTTCGTTTGTTCCGTGGATATCGGTGAGTAACTTTTTTTCTATACATGCTAGCGACCTGAAACTTGTTTCATCGCATTCAGCTCGTCAAATTACGCCGGAAACAACCGTCTTTCTCTTGATATTGCTCGATAGACGAAGTCGGAGTCTGTTTGTTTGTTTTTCAGATATCGGTAAGTAACTTTTTTTCTATACATGCTAGCGACCTAAAACTTGTTTTATCGCATTCAGCCTGTCAAATTACGCCGGAAACAGTCGTCTTTGTTTTGATATTGCTCAAAACACGAAGTCGAATTCCGTTCGTTTGTTCCGTGGATATCGGTGAGTAACTTTTTTTCTATACATGCTAGCGACCTAAAACTTGTTTCATCGCATTCAGCGCGTCAAATTACGCCGGAAACGGTCGTCTTTGTTTTGATGTTGCTCAAAACACGAAGTCGAATTCCGTTCGTTTGTTCCGTGGATATCGGTGAGTAACTTTTTTTCTATACATGCTAGCGACCTGAAACTTGTTTCATCGCATTCAGCTCGTCAAATTACGCCGGAAACAACCGTCTTTCTCTTGATATTGCTCGATAGACGAAGTCGGAGTCCGTTTGTTTGTTTTTCAGATATCGGTAAGTAACTTTTTTTCTATACATGCTAGCGACCTAAAACTTGTTTTATCGCATTCAGCCTGTCAAATTACGCCGGAAACAGTCGTCTTTGTTTTGATATTGCTCAAAACACGAAGTCGAATTCCGTTCGTTTGTTCCGTGGATATCGGTGAGTAACTTTTTTTCTATACATGCTAGCGACCTAAAACTTGTTTCATCGCATTCAGCGCGTCAAATTACGCCGGAAACGGTCGTCTTTGTTTTGATGTTGCTCAAAACACGAAGTCGAATTCCGTTCGTTTGTTCCGTGGATATCGGTGAGTAACTTTTTTTCTATACATGCTAGCGACCTGAAACTTGTTTCATCGCATTCAGCGCGTCAAATTACGCCGGAAACAACCGTCTTTCTCTTGATATTGCTCGATAGACGAAGTCGGAGTCCGTTTGTTTGTTTTTCAGATATCGGTAAGTAACTTTTTTTCTATACATGCTAGCGACCTAAAACTTGTTTTATCGCATTCAGCCTGTCAAATTACGCCGGAAACAGTCGTCTTTGTTTTGATATTGCTCAAAACACGACGTCGAATTCCGTTTGTTTGTTTCGTGGATATCGGTGAGTAACTTTTTTTCTATACATGCTAGCGACCTAAAACTTGTTTTATCGCATTCAGCGCGTCAAATTACGCCGGAAACGGCCGTCTTCGTTTTGATATTGCTCGAAACACGAAGTCGAAGTCCGTTTGTTTGTTTTTCAGATATCGGTTGGTAACTTTTTTTCTATACATGCTAGCGACCTAAAACTTGTTTCATCGCAATCAGCGCGTCAAATTACGCCGGAAACGGTCGTCTTTGTTCTGATATTGCTCAAAACACGGAGTCGAATTCCGTTTGTTTGTTTCGTGGATATCGGTGAGTAACTTTTTTTCTATACATGCTAGCGACCTAAAACTTGTTTTATCGCATTCAGCGCGTCAAATTACGCCGGAAACGGTCGTCTTTGTTTTGATATTGCTTAAAACACGAAGTCGAATTCCGTTCGTTTGTTTCGTGGATATCGGTGGGTGACTTTTTTTCTATACATGCTAGCGACCTAAAACTTGTTTCATCGCATTCAGCGCGTCAAATTACGCCGGAAACGGTCGTCTTTGTTTCGATGTTGCTCAAAACACGAAGTCGAATTCCGTTCGTTTGTTCCGTGGATATCGGTGAGTAACTTTTCTTCTATACATGCTAGCGACCTAAAACTTGTTTCATCGCATTCAGCGCGTCAAATTACGCCGGAAACGGTCGTCTTTGTTTTGATGTTGCTCAAAACACGAAGTCGAATTCCGTTCGTTTGTTCCGTGGATATCGGTGAGTAACTTTTTTTCTATACATGCTAGCGACCTGAAACTTGTTTCATCGCATTCAGCGCGTCAAATTACGCCGGAAACAACCGTCTTTCTTTTGATATTGCTCGATAGACGAAGTCGGAGTCCGTTTGTTTGTTTTTCAGATATCGGTAAGTAACTTTTTTTCTATACATGCTAGCGACCTAAAACTTGTTTTATCGCATTCAGCCTGTCAAATCACGCCGGAAACGGTCGTCTTTGTTTTGATATTGCTCAAAACACGACGTCGAATTCCGTTCGTTTGTTTCGTGGATATCGGTGAGTAACTTTTTTTCTATACATGCTAGCGACCTAAAACTTGTTTTATCGCATTCAGCCCGTCAAATTACGCCGGAAACGGTCGTCTTCGTTTTGATATTGCTTAAAACACGAAGTCGAAGTCCGTTTGTTTGTTTTTCAGATATCGGTTGGTAACTTTTTTTCTATACATGCTAGCGACCTAAAACTTGTTTCATCGCATTCAGCCCGTCAAATTAAGCCGGAAACGGTCGTCTTTGTTCTGATATTGCTCGAAACACGGAGTCAATTTCCGTTCGTTTGTTTCGTGGATATCGGTGAGTAACTTTTTTTCTATACATGCTAGCGACCTAAAACTTGTTTTATCGCATTCAGCGCGTCAAATTACGCCGGAAACGGCCGTCTTTGTTTTGATATTGCTCGAAACACGAAGTCGAAGTCCGTTTGTTTGTTTTTCAGATATCGGTTGGTAACTTTTTTTTTATACATGCTAGCGACCTAAAACTTGTTTTATCGCATTCAGCGCGTCAAATTACGCCGGAAACGGTCGTCTTTGTTCTGATATTGCTCAAAACACGAAGTCGAATTCCGTTCGTTTGTTCCGTGGATATCGGTGAGTAACTTTTTTTCTATACATGCTAGCGACCTGAAACTTGTTTCATCGCATTCAGCGCGTCAAATTACGCCGGAAACGGCCGTCTTTGTTTTGATATTGCTCGATAGACGAAGTCGGAGTCCGTTTGTTTGTTCTTCAGATATCGGTTGGTAACTTTTTTTTTATACATGCTAGCGACCTAAAACTTGTTTTATCGCATTCAGCGCGTCAAATTACGCCGGAAACGGTCGTCTTCGTTTTGATGTTGCTCAAAACACGAAGTCGAATTCCGTTCGTTTGTTCCGTGGATATCGGTGAGTAACTTTTTTTCTATACATGCTAGCGACCTGAAACTTGTTCTATCGCATTCAGCGCGTCAAATTACGCCGGAAACGGCCGTCTTTGTTTTGATATTGCTCAAAACACGGAGTCGAATTCCGTTCGTTTGTTTCGTGGATATCGGTGAGTAACTTTTTTTTGATACATGCTAGCGACCTAAAACTTGTTTTATCGCATTCAGCGCGTCAAATTACGCCGGAAACGGCCGTCTTTGTTTTGATATTGCTCGAAACACGAAGTCGAATTCCGTTCGTTTGTTTCGTGGATATCGGTGGGTAACTTTTTTTCTATACATGCTAGCGACCTAAAACTTGTTTTATCGCATTCAGCCCGTCGAATTACGCCGGAAACGGTCGTCTTCGTTTTGATATTGCTTAAAACACAGAGTCCAAGTCCGTTTGTTTGTTTTTCAGATATCGGTTGGTAACTTTTTTTCTATACATGCTAGCGACCTAAAACTTGTTTCATCGCATTCAGCCCGTCGAATTACGCCGAAAACGGTCGTCTTTGTTTCGATATTGCTCAAAACACGGAGTCAATTTCCGTTCGTTCGTTTCGTGGATATCGGTGAGTAACTTTTTTTCTATACATGCTAGCGACCTAAAACTTGTTTCATCGCATTCAGCGCGTCAAATTACGCCGGAAACGGTCGTCTTTGTTTTGATGTTGCTCAAAACACGAAGTCGAATTCCGTTCGTTTGTTCCGTGGATATCGGTGAGTAACTTTTTTTCTATACATGCTAGCGACCTGAAACTTGTTTCATCGCATTCAGCGCGTCAAATTACGCCGGAAACAACCGTCTTTCTCTTGATATTGCTCGATAGACGAAGTCGGAGTCCGTTTGTTTGTTTTTCAGATATCGGTAAGTAACTTTTTTTCTATACATGCTAGCGACCTAAAACTTGTTTTATCGCATTCAGCCTGTCAAATTACGCCGGAAACAGTCGTCTTTGTTTTGATATTGCTCAAAACACGACGTCGAATTCCGTTTGTTTGTTTCGTGGATATCGGTGAGTAACTTTTTTTCTATACATGCTAGCGACCTAAAACTTGTTTTATCGCATTCAGCGCGTCAAATTACGCCGGAAACGGCCGTCTTCGTTTTGATATTGCTCGAAACACGAAGTCGAAGTCCGTTTGTTTGTTTTTCAGATATCGGTTGGTAACTTTTTTTCTATACATGCTAGCGACCTAAAACTTGTTTCATCGCAATCAGCGCGTCAAATTACGCCGGAAACGGTCGTCTTTGTTCTGATATTGCTCAAAACACGGAGTCGAATTCCGTTTGTTTGTTTCGTGGATATCGGTGAGTAACTTTTTTTCTATACATGCTAGCGACCTAAAACTTGTTTTATCGCATTCAGCGCGTCAAATTACGCCGGAAACGGTCGTCTTTGTTTTGATATTGCTTAAAACACGAAGTCGAATTCCGTTCGTTTGTTTCGTGGATATCGGTGGGTAACTTTTTTTCTATACATGCTAGCGACCTAAAACTTGTTTCATCGCATTCAGCGCGTCAAATTACGCCGGAAACGGTCGTCTTTGTTTCGATGTTGCTCAAAACACGAAGTCGAATTCCGTTCGTTTGTTCCGTGGATATCGGTGAGTAACTTTTCTTCTATACATGCTAGCGACCTAAAACTTGTTTTATCGCATTCAGCCTGTCAAATTACGCCGGAAACGGTCGTCTTTGTTTTGATATTGCTCAAAACACGACGTCGAATTCCGTTCGTTTGTTTCGTGGATATCGGTGAGTAACTTTTTTTCTATACATGCTAGCGACCTAAAACTTGTTTTATCGCATTCAGCGCGTCAAATTACGCCGGAAACGGCCGTCTTTGTTTTGATATTGCTCGAAACACGTAGTCGAAGTCCGTTTGTTTGTTTTTCAGATATCGGTTGGTAACTTTTTTTCTATACATGCTAGCGACCTAAAACTTGTTTCATCGCAATCAGCGCGTCAAATTACGCCGGAAACGGTCGTCTTTGTTTTGATATTGCTCAAAACACGACGTCGAATTCCGTTCGTTTGTTTCGTGGATATCGGTGAGTAACTTTTTTTCTATACATGCTAGCGACCTAAAACTTGTTTTATCGCATTCAGCGCGTCAAATTACGCCGGAAACGGCCGTCTTTGTTTTGATATTGCTCGAAACACGTAGTCGAAGTCCGTTTGTTTGTTTATCAGATATCGGTTGGTAACTTTTTTTCTATACATGCTAGCGACCTAAAACTTGTTTCATCGCAATCAGCGCGTCAAATTACGCCGGAAACGGTCGTCTTTGTTCTGATATTGCTCAAAACACGGAGTCGAATTCCGTTAGTTTGTTTCGTGGATATCGGTGAGTAACTTTTTTTCTATACATGCTAGCGACCTAAAACTTGTTTTATCGCATTCAGCCCGTCAAATTACGCCGGAAACGGTCGTCTTCGTCTTGATATTGCTTAAAACACGAAGTCGAAGTCCGTTTGTTTGTTTTTCAGATATCGGTTGGTAACTTTTTTTCTATACATGCTAGCGACCTAAAACTTGTTTCATCGCATTCAGCGCGTCAAGTTACGCCGGAAACGGTCGTCTTTGTTCTGATATTGCTCAAAACACGGAGTCAATTTCCGTTCGTTTGTTTCGTGGATATCGGTGAGTAACTTTTTTTCTATACATGCTAGCGACCTAAAACTTGTTTTATCGCATTGAGCGCGTTAAATTACGCCGGAAACGGTCGTCTTTGTTTTGATATTGCTTAAAACACGAAGTCGAATTCCGTTCGTTTGTTTCGTGGATATCGGTGGGTAACTTTTTTCCTATACATGCTAGCGACCTAAAACTTGTTTCATCGCATTCAGCGCGTCAAATTACGCCGAATCGGTCGTCTTTGTTTTGATGTTGCTCAAAACACGAAGTCGAATTCCGTTCGTTTGTTCCGTGGATATCGGTGAGTAACTTTTTTTCTATACATGCTAGCGACCTAAAACTTGTTTCATCGCATTCAGCGCGTCAAATTACGCCGGAAACGGTCGTCTTTGTTTTGATGTTGCTCAAAACACGAAGTCGAATTCCGTTCGTTTGTTCCGTGGATATCGGTGAGTAACTTTTTTTCTATACATGCTAGCGACCTGAAACTTGTTTCATCGCATTCAGCGCGTCAAATTACGCCGGAAACAACCGTCTTTCTCTTGATATTGCTCGATAGACGAAGTCGGAGTCCGTTTGTTTGTTTTTCAGATATCGGTAAGTAACTTTTTTTCTATACATGCTAGCGACCTAAAACTTGTTTTATCGCATTCAGCCTGTCAAATTACGCCGGAAACGGTCGTCTTTGTTTTGATATTGCTCAAAACACGACGTCGAATTCCGTTCGTTTGTTTCGTGGATATCGGTGAGTAACTTTTTTTCTATACATGCTAGCGACCTAAAACTTGTTTCATCGCATTCAGCGCGTCAAATTACGCCGGAAACGGTCGTCTTCGTTTTGATGTTGCTCAAAACACGAAGTCGAATTCCGTTCGTTTGTTCCGTGGATATCGGTGAGTAACTTTTTTTCTATACATGCTAGCGACCTAAAACTTGTTTCATCGCATTCAGCGCGTCAAATTACGCCGGAAACGGTCGTCTTTGTTTTGATGTTGCTCAAAACACGAAGTCGAATTCCGTTCGTTTGTTCCGTGGATATCGGTGAGTAACTTTTTTTCTATACATGCTAGCGACCTGAAACTTGTTTCATCGCATTCAGCGCGTCAAATTACGCCGGAAACAATCGTCTTTCTCTTGATATTGCTCGATAGACGAAGTCGGAGTCCGTTTGTTTGTTTTTCAGATATCGGTTAGTAACTTTTTTTCTATACATGCTAGCGACCTAAAACTTGTTTTATCGCATTCAGCCTGTCAAATTACGCCGGAAACGGTCGTCTTTGTTTTGATATTGCTCAAAACACGACGTCGAATTCCGTTCGTTTGTTTCGTGGATATCGGTGAGTAACTTTTTTTCTATACATGCTAGCGACCTAAAACTTGTTTTATCGCATTCAGCGCGTCAAATTACGCCGGAAACGGTCGTCTTTGTTCTGATATTGCTCAAAACACGGAGTCGAATTCCGTTAGTTTGTTTCGTGGATATCGGTGAGTAACTTTTTTTCTATACATGCTAGCGACCTAAAACTTGTTTTATCGCATTCAGCCCGTCAAATTACGCCGGAAACGGTCGTCTTCGTCTTGATATTGCTTGAAACACGAAGTCGAAGTCCGTTTGTTTGTTTTTCAGATATCGGTTGGTAACTTTTTTTCTATACATGCTAGCGACCTAAAACTTGTTTCATCGCATTCAGCGCGTCAAATTACGCCGGAAACGGTCGTCTTTGTTCTGATATTGCTCAAAACACGGAGTCGAGTTCCGTTTGTTTGTTTCGTGGATATCGGTGTGTAACTTTTTTTCTATACATGCTAGCGACCTAAAACTTGTTTTATCGCATTCAGCCCGTCAAATTACGCCGGAAACGGCCGTCTTTGTTTTGATATTGCTCGAAACACGTAGTCGAAGTCCGTTTGTTTGTTTTTCAGATATCGGTTGGTAACTTTTTTTCTATACATGCTAGCGACCTAAAACTTGTTTCATCGCAATCAGCGCGTCAAATTACGCCGGAAACGGTCGTCTTTGTTCTGATATTGCTCAAAACACGGAGTCGAATTCCGTTAGTTTGTTTCGTGGATATCGGTGAGTAACTTTTTTTCTATACATGCTAGCGACCTAAAACTTGTTTTATCGCATTCAGCCCGTCAAATTACGCCGGAAACGGTCGTCTTCGTCTTGATATTGCTTAAAACACGAAGTCGAAGTCCGTTTGTTTGTTTTTCAGATATCGGTTGGTAACTTTTTTTCTATACATGCTAGCGACCTAAAACTTGTTTCATCGCATTCAGCGCGTCAAGTTACGCCGGAAACGGTCGTCTTTGTTCTGATATTGCTCAAAACACGGAGTCGAGTTCCGTTTGTTTGTTTCGTGGATATCGGTGTGTAACTTTTTTTCTATACATGCTAGCGACCTAAAACTTGTTTTATCGCATTCAGCCCGTCAAATTACGCCGGAAACGGTCGTCTTTGTTTTGATATTGCTTAAAACACGAAGTCGAAGTCCGTTTGTTTGTTTTTCAGATATCGGTTGGTAACTTTTTTTCTATACATGCTAGCGACCTAAAACTTGTTTCATCGCATTCAGCGCGTCAAATTACGCCGGAAACGGTCGTCTTTGTTCTGATATTGCTCAAAACACGGAGTCAATTTCCGTTCGTTTGTTCCGTGGATATCGGTGAGTAACTTTTTTTCTATACATGCTAGCGACCTAAAACTTGTTTTATCGCATTCAGCGCGTCAAATTACGCCGGAAACGGCCGTCTTTGTTTTGATATTGCTCGAAACACGTAGTCGAAGTCCGTTTGTTTGTTTTTCAGATATCGGTTGGTAACTTTTTTTCTATACATGCTAGCGACCTAAAACTTGTTTCATCGCAATCAGCGCGTCAAATTACGCCGGAAACGGTCGTCTTTGTTTTGATATTGCTCAAAACACGACGTCGAATTCCGTTCGTTTGTTTCGTGGATATCGGTGAGTAACTTTTTTTCTATACATGCTAGCGACCTAAAACTTGTTTTATCGCATTCAGCGCGTCAAATTACGCCGGAAACGGCCGTCTTTGTTTTGATATTGCTCGAAACACGTAGTCGAAGTCCGTTTGTTTGTTTATCAGATATCGGTTGGTAACTTTTTTTCTATACATGCTAGCGACCTAAAACTTGTTTCATCGCAATCAGCGCGTCAAATTACGCCGGAAACGGTCGTCTTTGTTCTGATATTGCTCAAAACACGGAGTCGAATTCCGTTAGTTTGTTTCGTGGATATCGGTGAGTAACTTTTTTTCTATACATGCTAGCGACCTAAAACTTGTTTTATCGCATTCAGCCCGTCAAATTACGCCGGAAACGGTCGTCTTCGTCTTGATATTGCTTAAAACACGAAGTCGAAGTCCGTTTGTTTGTTTTTCAGATATCGGTTGGTAACTTTTTTTCTATACATGCTAGCGACCTAAAACTTGTTTCATCGCATTCAGCGCGTCAAGTTACGCCGGAAACGGTCGTCTTTGTTCTGATATTGCTCAAAACACGGAGTCAATTTCCGTTCGTTTGTTTCGTGGATATCGGTGAGTAACTTTTTTTCTATACATGCTAGCGACCTAAAACTTGTTTTATCGCATTGAGCGCGTTAAATTACGCCGGAAACGGTCGTCTTTGTTTTGATATTGCTTAAAACACGAAGTCGAATTCCGTTCGTTTGTTTCGTGGATATCGGTGGGTAACTTTTTTCCTATACATGCTAGCGACCTAAAACTTGTTTCATCGCATTCAGCGCGTCAAATTACGCCGAATCGGTCGTCTTTGTTTTGATGTTGCTCAAAACACGAAGTCGAATTCCGTTCGTTTGTTCCGTGGATATCGGTGAGTAACTTTTTTTCTATACATGCTAGCGACCTAAAACTTGTTTCATCGCATTCAGCGCGTCAAATTACGCCGGAAACGGTCGTCTTTGTTTTGATGTTGCTCAAAACACGAAGTCGAATTCCGTTCGTTTGTTCCGTGGATATCGGTGAGTAACTTTTTTTCTATACATGCTAGCGACCTGAAACTTGTTTCATCGCATTCAGCGCGTCAAATTACGCCGGAAACAACCGTCTTTCTCTTGATATTGCTCGATAGACGAAGTCGGAGTCCGTTTGTTTGTTTTTCAGATATCGGTAAGTAACTTTTTTTCTATACATGCTAGCGACCTAAAACTTGTTTTATCGCATTCAGCCTGTCAAATTACGCCGGAAACGGTCGTCTTTGTTTTGATATTGCTCAAAACACGACGTCGAATTCCGTTCGTTTGTTTCGTGGATATCGGTGAGTAACTTTTTTTCTATACATGCTAGCGACCTAAAACTTGTTTCATCGCATTCAGCGCGTCAAATTACGCCGGAAACGGTCGTCTTCGTTTTGATGTTGCTCAAAACACGAAGTCGAATTCCGTTCGTTTGTTCCGTGGATATCGGTGAGTAACTTTTTTTCTATACATGCTAGCGACCTAAAACTTGTTTCATCGCATTCAGCGCGTCAAATTACGCCGGAAACGGTCGTCTTTGTTTTGATGTTGCTCAAAACACGAAGTCGAATTCCGTTCGTTTGTTCCGTGGATATCGGTGAGTAACTTTTTTTCTATACATGCTAGCGACCTGAAACTTGTTTCATCGCATTCAGCGCGTCAAATTACGCCGGAAACAATCGTCTTTCTCTTGATATTGCTCGATAGACGAAGTCGGAGTCCGTTTGTTTGTTTTTCAGATATCGGTTAGTAACTTTTTTTCTATACATGCTAGCGACCTAAAACTTGTTTTATCGCATTCAGCCTGTCAAATTACGCCGGAAACGGTCGTCTTTGTTTTGATATTGCTCAAAACACGACGTCGAATTCCGTTCGTTTGTTTCGTGGATATCGGTGAGTAACTTTTTTTCTATACATGCTAGCGACCTAAAACTTGTTTTATCGCATTCAGCGCGTCAAATTACGCCGGAAACGGTCGTCTTTGTTCTGATATTGCTCAAAACACGGAGTCGAATTCCGTTAGTTTGTTTCGTGGATATCGGTGAGTAACTTTTTTTCTATACATGCTAGCGACCTAAAACTTGTTTTATCGCATTCAGCCCGTCAAATTACGCCGGAAACGGTCGTCTTCGTCTTGATATTGCTTGAAACACGAAGTCGAAGTCCGTTTGTTTGTTTTTCAGATATCGGTTGGTAACTTTTTTTCTATACATGCTAGCGACCTAAAACTTGTTTCATCGCATTCAGCGCGTCAAATTACGCCGGAAACGGTCGTCTTTGTTCTGATATTGCTCAAAACACGGAGTCGAGTTCCGTTTGTTTGTTTCGTGGATATCGGTGTGTAACTTTTTTTCTATACATGCTAGCGACCTAAAACTTGTTTTATCGCATTCAGCCCGTCAAATTACGCCGGAAACGGCCGTCTTTGTTTTGATATTGCTCGAAACACGTAGTCGAAGTCCGTTTGTTTGTTTTTCAGATATCGGTTGGTAACTTTTTTTCTATACATGCTAGCGACCTAAAACTTGTTTCATCGCAATCAGCGCGTCAAATTACGCCGGAAACGGTCGTCTTTGTTCTGATATTGCTCAAAACACGGAGTCGAATTCCGTTAGTTTGTTTCGTGGATATCGGTGAGTAACTTTTTTTCTATACATGCTAGCGACCTAAAACTTGTTTTATCGCATTCAGCCCGTCAAATTACGCCGGAAACGGTCGTCTTCGTCTTGATATTGCTTA
The DNA here is from genome assembly GCF_021155765.1 of Diprion similis. Classification (NCBI taxonomy): domain Eukaryota; kingdom Metazoa; phylum Arthropoda; class Insecta; order Hymenoptera; family Diprionidae; genus Diprion; species Diprion similis. The sequence goes on along the minus strand of NC_060113.1, from coordinate 12,943,936 downwards.
AAACACGAAGTCGAAGTCCGTTTGTTTGTTTTTCAGATATCGGTTGGTAACTTTTTTTCTATACATGCTAGCGACCTAAAACTTGTTTCATCGCATTCAGCGCGTCAAGTTACGCCGGAAACGGTCGTCTTTGTTCTGATATTGCTCAAAACACGGAGTCGAGTTCCGTTTGTTTGTTTCGTGGATATCGGTGTGTAACTTTTTTTCTATACATGCTAGCGACCTAAAACTTGTTTTATCGCATTCAGCCCGTCAAATTACGCCGGAAACGGTCGTCTTTGTTTTGATATTGCTTAAAACACGAAGTCGAAGTCCGTTTGTTTGTTTTTCAGATATCGGTTGGTAACTTTTTTTCTATACATGCTAGCGACCTAAAACTTGTTTCATCGCATTCAGCGCGTCAAATTACGCCGGAAACGGTCGTCTTTGTTCTGATATTGCTCAAAACACGGAGTCAATTTCCGTTCGTTTGTTCCGTGGATATCGGTGAGTAACTTTTTTTCTATACATGCTAGCGACCTAAAACTTGTTTCATCGCATTCAGCGCGTCAAATTACGCCGGAAACGGTCGTCTTTGTTTTGATGTTGCTCAAAACACGAAGTCGAATTCCGTTCGTTTGTTCCGTGGATATCGGTGAGTAACTTTTTTTCTATACATGCTAGCGACCTGAAACTTGTTTCATCGCATTCAGCGCGTCAAATTACGCCGGAAACAATCGTCTTTCTCTTGATATTGCTCGATAGACGAAGTCGGAGTCCGTTTGTTTGTTTTTCAGATATCGGTTAGTAACTTTTTTTCTATACATGCTAGCGACCTAAAACTTGTTTTATCGCATTCAGCCTGTCAAATTACGCCGGAAACGGTCGTCTTTGTTTTGATATTGCTCAAAACACGACGTCGAATTCCGTTCGTTTGTTTCGTGGATATCGGTGAGTAACTTTTTTTCTATACATGCTAGCGACCTAAAACTTGTTTCATCGCATTCAGCGCGTCAAATTACGCCGGAAACGGTCGTCTTTGTTCTGATATTGCTCAAAACACGGAGTCGAGTTCCGTTTGTTTGTTTCGTGGATATCGGTGTGTAACTTTTTTTCTATACATGCTAGCGACCTAAAACTTGTTTTATCGCATTCAGCCCGTCAAATTACGCCGGAAACGGCCGTCTTTGTTTTGATATTGCTCGAAACACGTAGTCGAAGTCCGTTCGTTTGTTTTTCAGATATCGGTTGGTAACTTTTTTTCTATACATGCTAGCGACCTAAAACTTGTTTCATCGCAATCAGCGCGTCAAATTACGCCGGAAACGGTCGTCTTTGTTCTGATATTGCTCAAAACACGGAGTCGAGTTCCGTTTGTTTGTTTCGTGGATATCGGTGTGTAACTTTTTTTCTATACATGCTAGCGACCTAAAACTTGTTTTATCGCATTCAGCCAGTCAAATTACGCCGGAAACGGTCGTCTTTGTTTTGATATTGCTTAAAACACGAAGTCGAAGTCCGTTTGTTTGTTTTTCAGATATCGGTTGGTAACTTCTTTTCTATACATGCTAGCGACCTAAAACTTGTTTCATCGCATTCAGCGCGTCAAATTACGCCGAAAACGGTCGTCTTTGTTTTGATGTTGCTCAAAACACGAAGTCGAATTCCGTTCGTTTGTTCCGTGGATATCGGTGAGTAACTTTTTTTCTATACATGCTAGCGACCTGAAACTTGTTTCATCGCATTCAGCGCGTCAAATTACGCCGGAAACAATCGTCTTTCTCTTGATATTGCTCGATAGACGAAGTCGGAGTCCGTTTGTTTGTTTTTCAGATATCGGTAAGTAACTTTTTTTCTATACATGCTAGCGACCTAAAACTTGTTTTATCGCATTCAGCCTGTCAAATTACGCCGGAAACGGTCGTCTTTGTTTTGATATTGCTCAAAACACGACGTCGAATTCCGTTCGTTTGTTTCGTGGATATCGGTGAGTAACTTTTTTTCTATACATGCTAGCGACCTAAAACTTGTTTTATCGCATTCAGCGCGTCAAATTACGCCGGAAACGGCCGTCTTTGTTTTGATATTGCTCGAAACACGTAGTCGAAGTCCGTTTGTTTGTTTTTCAGATATCGGTTGGTAACTTTTTTTCTATACATGCTAGCGACCTAAAACTTGTTTCATCGCAATCAGCGCGTCAAATTACGCCGGAAACGGTCGTCTTTGTTCTGATATTGCTCGAAACACGGAGTCGAGTTCCGTTTGTTTGTTTCGTGGATATCGGTGTGTAACTTTTTTTCTATACATGCTAGCGACCTAAAACTTGTTTCATCGCATTCAGCCCGTCAAATTACGCCGGAAACGGTCGTCTTTGTTTTGATATTGCTTAAAACACGAAGTCGAAGTCCGTTTGTTTGTTTTTCAGATATCGGTTGGTAACTTCTTTTCTATACATGCTAGCGACCTGAAACTTGTTTCATCGCATTCAGCGCGTCAAATTACGCCGGAAACGGTCGTCTTTGTTCTGATATTGCTCAAAACACGGAGTCAATTTCCGTTCGTTTGTTTCGTGGATATCGGTGAGTAACTTTTTTTCTATACATGCTAGCGACCTAAAACTTGTTTAATCGCATTCAGCGCGTCAAATTACGCCGGAAACGGTCGTCTTTGTTTTGATATTGCTTAAAACACGAAGTCGAATTCCGTTCGTTTGTTTCGTGGATATCGGTGGGTAACTTTTTTTCTATACATGCTAGCGACCTAAAACTTGTTTCATCGCATTCAGCGCGTCAAATTACGCCGAAAACGGTCGTCTTTGTTTTGATGTTGCTCAAAACACGAAGTCGAATTCCGTTCGTTTGTTCCGTGGATATCGGTGAGTAACTTTTTTTCTATACATGCTAGCGACCTAAAACTTGTTTCATCGCATTCAGCGCGTCAAATTACGCCGGAAACGGTCGTCTTTGTTTTGATGTTGCTCAAAACACGAAGTCGAATTCCGTTCGTTTGTTCCGTGAATATCGGTGAGTAACTTTTTTTCTATACATGCTAGCGACCTGAAACTTGTTTCATCGCATTCAGCTCGTCAAATTACGCCGGAAACAACCGTCTTTCTCTTGATATTGCTCGATAGACGAAGTCGGAGTCTGTTTGTTTGTTTTTCAGATATCGGTAAGTAACTTTTTTTCTATACATGCTAGCGACCTAAAACTTGTTTTATCGCATTCAGCCTGTCAAATTACGCCGGAAACAGTCGTCTTTGTTTTGATATTGCTCAAAACACGAAGTCGAATTCCGTTCGTTTGTTCCGTGGATATCGGTGAGTAACTTTTTTTCTATACATGCTAGCGACCTAAAACTTGTTTCATCGCATTCAGCGCGTCAAATTACGCCGGAAACGGTCGTCTTTGTTTTGATGTTGCTCAAAACACGAAGTCGAATTCCGTTCGTTTGTTCCGTGGATATCGGTGAGTAACTTTTTTTCTATACATGCTAGCGACCTGAAACTTGTTTCATCGCATTCAGCTCGTCAAATTACGCCGGAAACAACCGTCTTTCTCTTGATATTGCTCGATAGACGAAGTCGGAGTCCGTTTGTTTGTTTTTCAGATATCGGTAAGTAACTTTTTTTCTATACATGCTAGCGACCTAAAACTTGTTTTATCGCATTCAGCCTGTCAAATTACGCCGGAAACAGTCGTCTTTGTTTTGATATTGCTCAAAACACGAAGTCGAATTCCGTTCGTTTGTTCCGTGGATATCGGTGAGTAACTTTTTTTCTATACATGCTAGCGACCTAAAACTTGTTTCATCGCATTCAGCGCGTCAAATTACGCCGGAAACGGTCGTCTTTGTTTTGATGTTGCTCAAAACACGAAGTCGAATTCCGTTCGTTTGTTCCGTGGATATCGGTGAGTAACTTTTTTTCTATACATGCTAGCGACCTGAAACTTGTTTCATCGCATTCAGCGCGTCAAATTACGCCGGAAACAACCGTCTTTCTCTTGATATTGCTCGATAGACGAAGTCGGAGTCCGTTTGTTTGTTTTTCAGATATCGGTAAGTAACTTTTTTTCTATACATGCTAGCGACCTAAAACTTGTTTTATCGCATTCAGCCTGTCAAATTACGCCGGAAACAGTCGTCTTTGTTTTGATATTGCTCAAAACACGACGTCGAATTTCGTTTGTTTGTTTCGTGGATATCGGTGAGTAACTTTTTTTCTATACATGCTAGCGACCTAAAACTTGTTTTATCGCATTCAGCGCGTCAAATTACGCCGGAAACGGTCGTCTTTGTTTTGATATTGCTTAAAACACGAAGTCGAATTCCGTTCGTTTGTTTCGTGGATATCGGTGGGTAACTTTTTTTCTATACATGCTAGCGACCTAAAACTTGTTTCATCGCATTCAGCGCGTCAAATTACGCCGGAAACGGTCGTCTTTGTTTCGATGTTGCTCAAAACACGAAGTCGAATTCCGTTCGTTTGTTCCGTGGATATCGGTGAGTAACTTTTCTTCTATACATGCTAGCGACCTAAAACTTGTTTCATCGCATTCAGCGCGTCAAATTACGCCGGAAACGGTCGTCTTTGTTTTGATGTTGCTCAAAACACGAAGTCGAATTCCGTTCGTTTGTTCCGTGGATATCGGTGAGTAACTTTTTTTCTATACATGCTAGCGACCTGAAACTTGTTTCATCGCATTCAGCGCGTCAAATTACGCCGGAAACAACCGTCTTTCTTTTGATATTGCTCGATAGACGAAGTCGGAGTCCGTTTGTTTGTTTTTCAGATATCGGTAAGTAACTTTTTTTCTATACATGCTAGCGACCTAAAACTTGTTTTATCGCATTCAGCCTGTCAAATCACGCCGGAAACGGTCGTCTTTGTTTTGATATTGCTCAAAACACGACGTCGAATTCCGTTCGTTTGTTTCGTGGATATCGGTGAGTAACTTTTTTTCTATACATGCTAGCGACCTAAAACTTGTTTTATCGCATTCAGCCCGTCAAATTACGCCGGAAACGGTCGTCTTCGTTTTGATATTGCTTAAAACACGAAGTCGAAGTCCGTTTGTTTGTTTTTCAGATATCGGTTGGTAACTTTTTTTCTATACATGCTAGCGACCTAAAACTTGTTTCATCGCATTCAGCCCGTCAAATTAAGCCGGAAACGGTCGTCTTTGTTCTGATATTGCTCGAAACACGGAGTCAATTTCCGTTCGTTTGTTTCGTGGATATCGGTGAGTAACTTTTTTTCTATACATGCTAGCGACCTAAAACTTGTTTTATCGCATTCAGCGCGTCAAATTACGCCGGAAACGGCCGTCTTTGTTTTGATATTGCTCGAAACACGAAGTCGAAGTCCGTTTGTTTGTTTTTCAGATATCGGTTGGTAACTTTTTTTTTATACATGCTAGCGACCTGAAACTTGTTCTATCGCATTCAGCGCGTCAAATTACGCCGGAAACGGCCGTCTTTGTTTTGATATTGCTCAAAACACGGAGTCGAATTCCGTTCGTTTGTTTCGTGGATATCGGTGAGTAACTTTTTTTTGATACATGCTAGCGACCTAAAACTTGTTTTATCGCATTCAGCGCGTCAAATTACGCCGGAAACGGCCGTCTTTGTTTTGATATTGCTCGAAACACGAAGTCGAATTCCGTTCGTTTGTTTCGTGGATATCGGTGGGTAACTTTTTTTCTATACATGCTAGCGACCTAAAACTTGTTTTATCGCATTCAGCCCGTCGAATTACGCCGGAAACGGTCGTCTTTGTTTTGATATTGCTTAAAACACAGAGTCCAAGTCCGTTTGTTTGTTTTTCAGATATCGGTTGGTAACTTTTTTTCTATACATGCTAGCGACCTAAAACTTGTTTCATCGCATTCAGCCCGTCGAATTACGCCGAAAACGGTCGTCTTTGTTTCGATATTGCTCAAAACACGGAGTCAATTTCCGTTCGTTCGTTTCGTGGATATCGGTGAGTAACTTTTTTTCTATACATGCTAGCGACCTAAAACTTGTTTCATCGCATTCAGCGCGTCAAATTACGCCGGAAACGGTCGTCTTTGTTTTGATGTTGCTCAAAACACGAAGTCGAATTCCGTTCGTTTGTTCCGTGGATATCGGTGAGTAACTTTTTTTCTATACATGCTAGCGACCTGAAACTTGTTTCATCGCATTCAGCGCGTCAAATTACGCCGGAAACAACCGTCTTTCTCTTGATATTGCTCGATAGACGAAGTCGGAGTCCGTTTGTTTGTTTTTCAGATATCGGTAAGTAACTTTTTTTCTATACATGCTAGCGACCTAAAACTTGTTTTATCGCATTCAGCCTGTCAAATTACGCCGGAAACAGTCGTCTTTGTTTTGATATTGCTCAAAACACGACGTCGAATTCCGTTTGTTTGTTTCGTGGATATCGGTGAGTAACTTTTTTTCTATACATGCTAGCGACCTAAAACTTGTTTTATCGCATTCAGCGCGTCAAATTACGCCGGAAACGGCCGTCTTCGTTTTGATATTGCTCGAAACACGAAGTCGAAGTCCGTTTGTTTGTTTTTCAGATATCGGTTGGTAACTTTTTTTCTATACATGCTAGCGACCTAAAACTTGTTTCATCGCAATCAGCGCGTCAAATTACGCCGGAAACGGTCGTCTTTGTTCTGATATTGCTCAAAACACGGAGTCGAATTCCGTTTGTTTGTTTCGTGGATATCGGTGAGTAACTTTTTTTCTATACATGCTAGCGACCTAAAACTTGTTTTATCGCATTCAGCGCGTCAAATTACGCCGGAAACGGTCGTCTTTGTTTTGATATTGCTTAAAACACGAAGTCGAATTCCGTTCGTTTGTTTCGTGGATATCGGTGGGTAACTTTTTTTCTATACATGCTAGCGACCTAAAACTTGTTTCATCGCATTCAGCGCGTCAAATTACGCCGGAAACGGTCGTCTTTGTTTCGATGTTGCTCAAAACACGAAGTCGAATTCCGTTCGTTTGTTCCGTGGATATCGGTGAGTAACTTTTCTTCTATACATGCTAGCGACCTAAAACTTGTTTCATCGCATTTAGCGCGTCAAATTACGCCGGAAACGGTCGTCTTTGTTTTGATGTTGCTCAAAACACGAAGTCGAATTCCGTTCGTTTGTTCCGTGGATATCGGTGAGTAACTTTTTTTCTATACATGCTAGCGACCTGAAACTTGTTTCATCGCATTCAGCGCGTCAAATTACGCCGGAAACAACCGTCTTTCTTTTGATATTGCTCGATAGACGAAGTCGGAGTCCGTTTGTTTGTTTTTCAGATATCGGTAAGTAACTTTTTTTCTATACATGCTAGCGACCTCAAACTTGTTTTATCGCATTCAGCCTGTCAAATCACGCCGGAAACGGTCGTCTTTGTTTTGATATTGCTCAAAACACGACGTCGAATTCCGTTCGTTTGTTTCGTGGATATCGGTGAGTAACTTTTTTTCTATACATGCTAGCGACCTAAAACTTGTTTTATCGCATTCAGCCCGTCAAATTACGCCGGAAACGGTCGTCTTCGTTTTGATATTGCTTAAAACACGAAGTCGAAGTCCGTTTGTTTGTTTTTCAGATATCGGTTGGTAACTTTTTTTCTATACATGCTAGCGACCTAAAACTTGTTTCATCGCATTCAGCCCGTCAAATTAAGCCGGAAACGGTCGTCTTTGTTCTGATATTGCTCGAAACACGGAGTCAATTTCCGTTCGTTTGTTTCGTGGATATCGGTGAGTAACTTTTTTTCTATACATGCTAGCGACCTAAAACTTGTTTTATCGCATTCAGCGCGTCAAATTACGCCGGAAACGGCCGTCTTTGTTTTGATATTGCTCGAAACACGAAGTCGAAGTCCGTTTGTTTGTTTTTCAGATATCGGTTGGTAACTTTTTTTTTATACATGCTAGCGACCTAAAACTTGTTTTATCGCATTCAGCGCGTCAAATTACGCCGGAAACGGTCGTCTTTGTTCTGATATTGCTCAAAACACGAAGTCGAATTCCGTTCGTTTGTTCCGTGGATATCGGTGAGTAACTTTTTTTCTATACATGCTAGCGACCTGAAACTTGTTTCATCGCATTCAGCGCGTCAAATTACGCCGGAAACGGCCGTCTTTGTTTTGATATTGCTCGATAGACGAAGTCGGAGTCCGTTTGTTTGTTCTTCAGATATCGGTTGGTAACTTTTTTTTTATACATGCTAGCGACCTAAAACTTGTTTTATCGCATTCAGCGCGTCAAATTACGCCGGAAACGGTCGTCTTTGTTTTGATGTTGCTCAAAACACGAAGTCGAATTCCGTTCGTTTGTTCCGTGGATATCGGTGAGTAACTTTTTTTCTATACATGCTAGCGACCTGAAACTTGTTCCATCGCATTCAGCGCGTCAAATTACGCCGGAAACGGCCGTCTTTGTTTTGATATTGCTCAAAACACGGAGTCGAATTCCGTTCGTTTGTTTCGTGGATATCGGTGAGTAACTTTTTTTTGATACATGCTAGCGACCTAAAACTTGTTTTATCGCATTCAGCGCGTCAAATTACGCCGGAAACGGCCGTCTTTGTTTTGATATTGCTCGAAACACGAAGTCGAATTCCGTTCGTTTGTTTCGTGGATATCGGTGGGTAACTTTTTTTCTATACATGCTAGCGACCTAAAACTTGTTTTATCGCATTCAGCCCGTCGAATTACGCCGGAAACGGTCGTCTTCGTTTTGATATTGCTTAAAACACAGAGTCCAAGTCCGTTTGTTTGTTTTTCAGATATCGGTTGGTAACTTTTTTTCTATACATGCTAGCGACCTAAAACTTGTTTCATCGCATTCAGCCCGTCGAATTACGCCGAAAACGGTCGTCTTTGTTTCGATATTGCTCAAAACACGGAGTCAATTTCCGTTCGTTCGTTTCGTGGATATCGGTGAGTAACTTTTTTTCTATACATGCTAGCGACCTAAAACTTGTTTCATCGCATTCAGCGCGTCAAATTACGCCGGAAACGGTCGTCTTTGTTTTGATATTGCTCAAAACACGAAGTCGAATTCCGTTCGTTTGTTCCGTGGATATCGGTGAGTAACTTTTTTTCTATACATGCTAGCGACCTGAAACTTGTTTCATCGCATTCAGCGCGTCAAATTACGCCGGAAACGGCCGTCTTTGTTTTGATATTGCTCAAAACACGGAGTCGAATTCCGTTCGTTTGTTTCGTGGATATCGGTGAGTAACTTTTTTTTGATACATGCTAGCGACCTAAAACTTGTTTTATCGCATTCAGCGCGTCAAATTACGCCGGAAACGGCCGTCTTTGTTTTGATATTGCTCGAAACACGAAGTCGAATTCCGTTCGTTTGTTTCGTGGATATCGGTGGGTAACTTTTTTTCTATACATGCTAGCGACCTAAAACTTGTTTTATCGCATTCAGCGCGTCAAATTACGCCGGAAACGGCCGTCTTTGTTTTGATATTGCTCGAAACACGAAGTCCAAGTCCGTTTGTTTGTTTTTCAGTTATCGGTTGGTAACTTTTTTTCTATACATGCTAGCGACCTAAAACTTGTTTGATCGCATTCAGCCCGTCAAATTACGCCGGAAACGGTCGTCTTTGTTCTGATATTGCTCGATAGACGAAGTCGGAGTCCGTTCGTTTGTTTTTCAGATATCGGTTGGTAACTTTTTTTCTATACATGCTAGCGACCTAAAACTTGTTTCATCGCATTCAGCGCGTCAAATTACGCCGGAAACGGCCGTCTTTGTTTTGATATTGCTCGAAACACGAAGTCGAAGTCCGTTTGTTTGTTTTTCAGTTATCGGTTGGTAACTTTTTTTCTATACATGCTAGCGACCTAAAACTTGTTTTATCGCATTCAGCGCGTCAAATTACGCCGGAAACGGTCGTCTTTGTTTTGATATTGCTCAAAACACGGAGTCAATTTCCGTTCGTTTGTTTCGTGGATATCGGTGAGTAACTTTTTTTCTATACATGCTAGCGACCTAAAACTTGTTTGATCGCATTCAGCCTGTCAAATTACGCCGGAAACGGTCGTCTTTGTTTTGATATTGCTCAAAACACGACGTCGAATTCCGTTCGTTTGTTTCGTGGATATCGGTGAGTAACTTTTTTTCTATACATGCTAGCGACCTAAAACTTGTTTTATCGCATTCAGCCCGTCAAATTACGCCGGAAACGGTCGTCTTCGTTTTGATATTGCTTAAAACACGAAGTCGAAGTCCGTTTGTTTGTTTTTCAGATATCGGTTGGTAACTTTTTTTCTATACATGCTAGCGACCTAAAACTTGTTTCATCGCATTCAGCCCGTCAAATTAAGCCGGAAACGGTCGTCTTTGTTCTGATATTGCTCGAAACACGGAGTCAATTTCCGTTCGTTTGTTTCGTGGATATCGGTGAGTAACTTTTTTTCTATACATGCTAGCGACCTAAAACTTGTTTTATCGCATTCAGCGCGTCAACTTACGCCGGAAACGGCCGTCTTTGTTTTGATATTGCTCGAAACACGAAGTCGAAGTCCGTTTGTTTGTTTTTCAGATATCGGTTGGTAACTTTTTTTTTATACATGCTAGCGACCTAAAACTTGTTTTATCGCATTCAGCGCGTCAAATTACGCCGGAAACGGTCGTCTTTGTTCTGATATTGCTCAAAACACGAAGTCGAATTCCGTTCGTTTGTTCCGTGGATATCGGTGAGTAACTTTTTTTCTATACATGCTAGCGACCTGAAACTTGTTTCATCGCATTCAGCGCGTCAAATTACGCCGGAAACGGCCGTCTTTGTTTTGATATTGCTCGAAACACGAAGTCGAAGTCCGTTTGTTTGTTTTTCAGTTATCGGTTGGTAACTTTTTTTCTATACATGCTAGCGACCTAAAACTTGTTTCATCGCATTCAGCGCGTCAAATTACGCCGGAAACGGTCGTCTTTGTTTTGATATTGCTCAAAACACGGAGTCAATTTCCGTTCGTTTGTTTCGTGGATATCGGTGAGTAACTTTTTTTCTATACATGCTAGCGACCTAAAACTTGTTTGATCGCATTCAGCCTGTCAAATCACGCCGGAAACGGTCGTCTTTGTTTTGATATTGCTCAAAACACGACGTCGAATTCCGTTCGTTTGTTTCGTGGATATCGGTGAGTAACTTTTTTTCTATACATGCTAGCGACCTAAAACTTGTTTTATCGCATTCAGCCCGTCAAATTACGCCGGAAACGGTCGTCTTCGTTTTGATATTGCTTAAAACACGAAGTCGAAGTCCGTTTGTTTGTTTTTCAGATATCGGTTGGTAACTTTTTTTCTATACATGCTAGCGACCTAAAACTTGTTTCATCGCATTCAGCCCGTCAAATTAAGCCGGAAACGGTCGTCTTTGTTCTGATATTGCTCGAAACACGGAGTCAATTTCCGTTCGTTTGTTTCGTGGATATCGGTGAGTAACTTTTTTTCTATACATGCTAGCGACCTAAAACTTGTTTTATCGCATTCAGCGCGTCAACTTACGCCGGAAACGGCCGTCTTTGTTTTGATATTGCTCGAAACACGAAGTCGAAGTCCGTTTGTTTGTTTTTCAGATATCGGTTGGTAACTTTTTTTTTATACATGCTAGCGACCTAAAACTTGTTTTATCGCATTCAGCGCGTCAAATTACGCCGGAAACGGTCGTCTTTGTTCTGATATTGCTCAAAACACGAAGTCGAATTCCGTTCGTTTGTTCCGTGGATATCGGTGAGTAACTTTTTTTCTATACATGCTAGCGACCTGAAACTTGTTTCATCGCATTCAGCGCGTCAAATTACGCCGGAAACGGCCGTCTTTGTTTTGATATTGCTCGAAACACGAAGTCGAAGTCCGTTTGTTTGTTTTTCAGTTATCGGTTGGTAACTTTTTTTCTATACATGCTAGCGACCTAAAACTTGTTTCATCGCATTCAGCGCGTCAAATTACGCCGGAAACGGTCGTCTTTGTTTTGATATTGCTCAAAACACGGAGTCAATTTCCGTTCGTTTGTTTCGTGGATATCGGTGAGTAACTTTTTTTCTATACATGCTAGCGACCTAAAACTTGTTTGATCGCATTCAGCCTGTCAAATCACGCCGGAAACGGTCGTCTTTGTTTTGATATTGCTCAAAACACGACGTCGAATTCCGTTCGTTTGTTTCGTGGATATCGGTGAGTAACTTTTTTTCTATACATGCTAGCGACCTAAAACTTGTTTTATCGCATTCAGCCCGTCAAATTACGCCGGAAACGGTCGTCTTCGTTTTGATATTGCTTAAAACACGAAGTCGAAGTCCGTTTGTTTGTTTTTCAGATATCGGTTGGTAACTTTTTTTCTATACATGCTAGCGACCTAAAACTTGTTTCATCGCATTCAGCCCGTCAAATTAAGCCGGAAACGGTCGTCTTTGTTCTGATATTGCTCGAAACACGGAGTCAATTTCCGTTCGTTTGTTTCGTGGATATCGGTGAGTAACTTTTTTTCTATACATGCTAGCGACCTAAAACTTGTTTTATCGCATTCAGCGCGTCAACTTACGCCGGAAACGGCCGTCTTTGTTTTGATATTGCTCGAAACACGAAGTCGAAGTCCGTTTGTTTGTTTTTCAGATATCGGTTGGTAACTTTTTTTTTATACATGCTAGCGACCTAAAACTTGTTTTATCGCATTCAGCGCGTCAAATTACGCCGGAAACGGTCGTCTTTGTTCTGATATTGCTCAAAACACGAAGTCGAATTCCGTTCGTTTGTTCCGTGGATATCGGTGAGTAACTTTTTTTCTATACATGCTAGCGACCTGAAACTTGTTTCATCGCATTCAGCGCGTCAAATTACGCCGGAAACGGCCGTCTTTGTTTTGATATTGCTCGATAGACGAAGTCGGAGTCCGTTTGTTTGTTCTTCAGATATCGGTTGGTAACTTTTTTTTTATACATGCTAGCGACCTAAAACTTGTTTTATCGCATTCAGCGCGTTAAATTACGCCGGAAACGGTCGTCTTTGTTTTGATGTTGCTCAAAACACGAAGTCGAATTCCGTTCGTTTGTTCCGTGGATATCGGTGAGTAACTTTTTTTCTATACATGCTAGCGACCTGAAACTTGTTTCATCGCATTCAGCGCGTCAAATTACGCCGGAAACGGCCGTCTTTGTTTTGATATTGCTCAAAACACGGAGTCGAATTCCGTTCGTTTGTTTCGTGGATATCGGTGAGTAACTTTTTTTTGATACATGCTAGCGACCTAAAACTTGTTTTATCGCATTCAGCGCGTCAAATTACGCCGGAAACGGCCGTCTTTGTTTTGATATTGCTCGAAACACGAAGTCGAATTCCGTTCGTTTGTTTCGTGGATATCGGTGGGTAACTTTTTTTCTATACATGCTAGCGACCTAAAACTTGTTTTATCGCATTCAGCCCGTCGAATTACGCCGGAAACGGTCGTCTTCGTTTTGATATTGCTTAAAACACAGAGTCCAAGTCCGTTTGTTTGTTTTTCAGATATCGGTTGGTAACTTTTTTTCTATACATGCTAGCGACCTAAAACTTGTTTCATCGCATTCAGCCCGTCGAATTACGCCGAAAACGGTCGTCTTTGTTTCGATATTGCTCAAAACACGGAGTCAATTTCCGTTCGTTCGTTTCGTGGATATCGGTGAGTAACTTTTTTTCTATACATGCTAGCGACCTAAAACTTGTTTCATCGCATTCAGCGCGTCAAATTACGCCGGAAACGGTCGTCTTTGTTTTGATATTGCTCAAAACACGAAGTCGAATTCCGTTCGTTTGTTCCGTGGATATCGGTGAGTAACTTTTTTTCTATACATGCTAGCGACCTGAAACTTGTTTCATCGCATTCAGCGCGTCAAATTACGCCGGAAACGGCCGTCTTTGTTTTGATATTGCTCAAAACACGGAGTCGAATTCCGTTCGTTTGTTTCGTGGATATCGGTGAGTAACTTTTTTTTGATACATGCTAGCGACCTAAAACTTGTTTTATCGCATTCAGCGCGTCAAATTACGCCGGAAACGGCCGTCTTTGTTTTGATATTGCTCGAAACACGAAGTCGAATTCCGTTCGTTTGTTTCGTGGATATCGGTGGGTAACTTTTTTTCTATACATGCTAGCGACCTAAAACTTGTTTTATCGCATTCAGCGCGTCAAATTACGCCGGAAACGGCCGTCTTTGTTTTGATATTGCTCGAAACACGAAGTCCAAGTCCGTTTGTTTGTTTTTCAGTTATCGGTTGGTAACTTTTTTTCTATACATGCTAGCGACCTAAAACTTGTTTTATCGCATTCAGCCCGTCAAATTACGCCGGAAACGGTCGTCTTTGTTCTGATATTGCTCGATAGACGAAGTCGGAGTCCGTTCGTTTGTTTTTCAGATATCGGTTGGTAACTTTTTTTCTATACATGCTAGCGACCTAAAACTTGTTTCATCGCATTCAGCGCGTCAAATTACGCCGGAAACGGCCGTCTTTGTTTTGATATTGCTCGAAACACGAAGTCGAAGTCCGTTTGTTTGTTTTTCAGTTATCGGTTGGTAACTTTTTTTCTATACATGCTAGCGACCTAAAACTTGTTTTATCGCATTCAGCGCGTCAAATTACGCCGGAAACGGTCGTCTTTGTTTTGATATTGCTCAAAACACGGAGTCAATTTCCGTTCGTTTGTTTCGTGGATATCGGTGAGTAACTTTTTTTCTATACATGCTAGCGACCTAAAACTTGTTTTATCGCATTCAGCGCGTCAAATTACGCCGGAAACGGTCGTCTTTGTTTTGATATTGCTTAAAACACGAAGTCGAATTCCGTTCGTTTGTTTCGTGGATATCGGTGAGTAACTTTTTTTCTATACATGCTAGCGACCTAAAACTTGTTTTATCGCATTCAGCGCGTCAAATTACGCCGGAAACGGCCGTCTTTGTTTTGATATTGCTCGAAACACGAAGTCCAAGTCCGTTTGTTTGTTTTTCAGTTATCGGTTGGTAACTTTTTTTCTATACATGCTAGCGACCTAAAACTTGTTTTATCGCATTCAGCCCGTCAAATTACGCCGGAAACGGTCGTCTTTGTTCTGATATTGCTCGATAGACGAAGTCGGAGTCCGTTCGTTTGTTTTTCAGATATCGGTTGGTAACTTTTTTTCTATACATGCTAGCGACCTAAAACTTGTTTCATCGCATTCAGCGCGTCAAATTACGCCGGAAACGGCCGTCTTTGTTTTGATATTGCTCGAAACACGAAGTCGAAGTCCGTTTGTTTGTTTTTCAGTTATCGGTTGGTAACTTTTTTTCTATACATGCTAGCGACCTAAAACTTGTTTTATCGCATTCAGCGCGTCAAATTACGCCGGAAACGGTCGTCTTTGTTTTGATATTGCTCAAAACACGGAGTCAATTTCCGTTCGTTTGTTTCGTGGATATCGGTGAGTAACTTTTTTTCTATACATGCTAGCGACCTGAAACTTGTTTCATCGCATTCAGCGCGTCAAATTACGCCGGAAACAACCGTCTTTCTTTTGATATTGCTCGATAGACGAAGTCGGAGTCCGTTTGTTTGTTTTTCAGATATCGGTAAGTCACTTTTTTTCTATACATGCTAGCGACCTAAAACTTGTTTTATCGCATTCAGCCTGTCAAATCACGCCGGAAACGGTCGTCTTTGTTTTGATATTGCTCAAAACACGACGTCGAATTCCGTTCGTTTGTTTCGTGGATATCGGTGAGTAACTTTTTTTCTATACATGCTAGCGACCTAAAACTTGTTTTATCGCATTCAGCCCGTCAAATTACGCCGGAAACGGTCGTCTTCGTTTTGATATTGCTTAAAACACGAAGTCGAAGTCCGTTTGTTTGTTTTTCAGATATCGGTTGGTAACTTTTTTTCTATACATGCTAGCGACCTAAAACTTGTTTCATCGCATTCAGCCCGTCAAATTAAGCCGGAAACGGTCGTCTTTGTTCTGATATTGCTCGAAACACGGAGTCAATTTCCGTTCGTTTGTTTCGTGGATATCGGTGAGTAACTTTTTTTCTATACATGCTAGCGACCTAAAACTTGTTTTATCGCATTCAGCGCGTCAAATTACGCCGGAAACGGCCGTCTTTGTTTTGATATTGCTCGAAACACGAAGTCGAAGTCCGTTTGTTTGTTTTTCAGATATCGGTTGGTAACTTTTTTTTTATACATGCTAGCGACCTAAAACTTGTTTTATCGCATTCAGCGCGTCAAATTACGCCGGAAACGGTCGTCTTTGTTCTGATATTGCTCAAAACACGAAGTCGAATTCCGTTCGTTTGTTCCGTGGATATCGGTGAGTAACTTTTTTTCTATACATGCTAGCGACCTGAAACTTGTTTCATCGCATTCAGCGCGTCAAATTACGCCGGAAACGGCCGTCTTTGTTTTGATATTGCTCGATAGACGAAGTCGGAGTCCGTTTGTTTGTTCTTCAGATATCGGTTGGTAACTTTTTTTTTATACATGCTAGCGACCTAAAACTTGTTTTATCGCATTCAGCGCGTCAAATTACGCCGGAAACGGTCGTCTTTGTTTTGATGTTGCTCAAAACACGAAGTCGAATTCCGTTCGTTTGTTCCGTGGATATCGGTGAGTAACTTTTTTTCTATACATGCTAGCGACCTGAAACTTGTTTCATCGCATTCAGCGCGTCAAATTACGCCGGAAACGGCCGTCTTTGTTTTGATATTGCTCAAAACACGGAGTCGAATTCCGTTCGTTTGTTTCGTGGATATCGGTGAGTAACTTTTTTTTGATACATGCTAGCGACCTAAAACTTGTTTTATCGCATTCAGCGCGTCAAATTACGCCGGAAACGGCCGTCTTTGTTTTGATATTGCTCGAAACACGAAGTCGAATTCCGTTCGTTTGTTTCGTGGATATCGGTGGGTAACTTTTTTTCTATACATGCTAGCGACCTAAAACTTGTTTTATCGCATTCAGCCCGTCGAATTACGCCGGAAACGGTCGTCTTCGTTTTGATATTGCTTAAAACACAGAGTCCAAGTCCGTTTGTTTGTTTTTCAGATATCGGTTGGTAACTTTTTTTCTATACATGCTAGCGACCTAAAACTTGTTTCATCGCATTCAGCCCGTCGAATTACGCCGAAAACGGTCGTCTTTGTTTCGATATTGCTCAAAACACGGAGTCAATTTCCGTTCGTTCGTTTCGTGGATATCGGTGAGTAACTTTTTTTCTATACATGCTAGCGACCTAAAACTTGTTTCATCGCATTCAGCGCGTCAAATTACGCCGGAAACGGTCGTCTTTGTTTTGATATTGCTCAAAACACGAAGTCGAATTCCGTTCGTTTGTTCCGTGGATATCGGTGAGTAACTTTTTTTCTATACATGCTAGCGACCTGAAACTTGTTTCATCGCATTCAGCGCGTCAAATTACGCCGGAAACGGCCGTCTTTGTTTTGATATTGCTCAAAACACGGAGTCGAATTCCGTTCGTTTGTTTCGTGGATATCGGTGAGTAACTTTTTTTTGATACATGCTAGCGACCTAAAACTTGTTTTATCGCATTCAGCGCGTCAAATTACGCCGGAAACGGCCGTCTTTGTTTTGATATTGCTCGAAACACGAAGTCGAATTCCGTTCGTTTGTTTCGTGGATATCGGTGGGTAACTTTTTTTCTATACATGCTAGCGACCTAAAACTTGTTTTATCGCATTCAGCGCGTCAAATTACGCCGGAAACGGCCGTCTTTGTTTTGATATTGCTCGAAACACGAAGTCCAAGTCCGTTTGTTTGTTTTTCAGTTATCGGTTGGTAACTTTTTTTCTATACATGCTAGCGACCTAAAACTTGTTTTATCGCATTCAGCCCGTCAAATTACGCCGGAAACGGTCGTCTTTGTTCTGATATTGCTCGATAGACGAAGTCGGAGTCCGTTCGTTTGTTTTTCAGATATCGGTTGGTAACTTTTTTTCTATACATGCTAGCGACCTAAAACTTGTTTCATCGCATTCAGCGCGTCAAATTACGCCGGAAACGGCCGTCTTTGTTTTGATATTGCTCGAAACACGAAGTCGAAGTCCGTTTGTTTGTTTTTCAGTTATCGGTTGGTAACTTTTTTTCTATACATGCTAGCGACCTAAAACTTGTTTTATCGCATTCAGCGCGTCAAATTACGCCGGAAACGGTCGTCTTTGTTTTGATATTGCTCAAAACACGGAGTCAATTTCCGTTCGTTTGTTTCGTGGATATCGGTGAGTAACTTTTTTTCTATACATGCTAACGACCTAAAACTTGTTTTATCGCATTCAGCGCGTCAAATTACGCCGGAAACGGTCGTCTTTGTTTTGATATTGCTTAAAACACGAAGTCGAATTCCGTTCGTTTGTTTCGTGGATATCGGTGAGTAACTTTTTTTCTATACATGCTAGCGACCTAAAACTTGTTTTATCGCATTCAGCGCGTCAAATTACGCCGGAAACGGCCGTCTTTGTTTTGATATTGCTCGAAACACGAAGTCCAAGTCCGTTTGTTTGTTTTTCAGTTATCGGTTGGTAACTTTTTTTCTATACATGCTAGCGACCTAAAACTTGTTTTATCGCATTCAGCCCGTCAAATTACGCCGGAAACGGTCGTCTTTGTTCTGATATTGCTCGATAGACGAAGTCGGAGTCCGTTCGTTTGTTTTTCAGATATCGGTTGGTAACTTTTTTTCTATACATGCTAGCGACCTAAAACTTGTTTCATCGCATTCAGCGCGTCAAATTACGCCGGAAACGGCCGTCTTTGTTTTGATATTGCTCGAAACACGAAGTCGAAGTCCGTTTGTTTGTTTTTCAGTTATCGGTTGGTAACTTTTTTTCTATACATGCTAGCGACCTAAAACTTGTTTTATCGCATTCAGCGCGTCAAATTACGCCGGAAACGGTCGTCTTTGTTTTGATATTGCTCAAAACACGGAGTCAATTTCCGTTCGTTTGTTTCGTGGATATCGGTGAGTAACTTTTTTTCTATACATGCTAGCGACCTAAAACTTGTTTTATCGCATTCAGCGCGTCAAATTACGCCGGATACGGTCGTCTTTGTTTTGATGTTGCTCAAAACACGAAGTCGAATTCCGTTCGTTTGTTCCGTGGATATCGGTGAGTAACTTTTTTTCTATACATGCTAGCGACCTAAAACTTGTTTCATCGCATTCAGCGCGTCAAATTACGCCGGAAACGGTCGTCTTTGTTCTGATATTGCTCAAAACACGGAGTCAATTTCCGGTCGTTTGTTTCGTGGATATCGGTGAGTAACTTTTTTTCTATACATGCTAGCGACCTAAAACTTGTTTTATCGCATTCAGCGCGTCAAATTACGCCGGAAACGGTCGTCTTTGTTTTGATATTGCTTAAAACACGAAGTCGAATTCCGTTCGTTTGTTTCGTGGATATCGGTGGGTAACTTTTTTTCTATACATGCTAGCGACCTAAAACTTGTTTCATCGCATTCAGCGCGTCAAATTACGCCGGAAACGGTCGTCTTTGTTTTGATGTTGCTCAAAACACGAAGTCGAATTCCGTTCGTTTGTTCCGTGGATATCGGTGAGTAACTTTTTTTCTATACATGCTAGCGACCTAAAACTTGTTTCATCGCATTCAGCGCGTCAAATTACGCCGGAAACGGTCGTCTTTGTTCTGATGTTGCTCAAAACACGAAGTCGAATTCCGTTCGTTTGTTCCGTGGATATCGGTGAGTAACTTTTTTTCTATACATGCTAGCGACCTGAAACTTGTTTCATCGCATTCAGCGCGTCAAATTACGCCGGAAACAACCGTCTTTCTTTTGATATTGCTCGATAGACGAAGTCGGAGTCCGTTTGTTTGTTTTTCAGATATCGGTAAGTAACTTTTTTTCTATACATGCTAGCGACCTAAAACTTGTTTTATCGCATTCAGCCTGTCAAATTACGCCGGAAACGGTCGTCTTTGTTTTGATATTGCCCAAAACACGACGTCGAATTCCGTTCGTTTGTTTCGTGGATATCGGTGAGTAACTTTTTTTCTATACATGCTAGCGACCTAAAACTTGTTTCATCGCATTCAGCGCGTCAAATTACGCCGGAAACAACCGTCTTTCTCTTGATATTGCTCGATAGACGAAGTCGGAGTCCGTTTGTTTGTTTTTCAGATATCGGTAAGTAACTTTTTTTCTATACATGCTAGCGACCTAAAACTTGTTTTATCGCATTCAGCCTGTCAAATTACGCCGGAAACGGCCGTCTTTGTTTTGATATTGCTCGAAACACGAAGTCGAAGTCCGTTTGTTTGTTTTTCAGATATCGGTTGGTAACTTTTTTTCTATACATGCTAGCGACCTGAAACTTGTTTCATCGCATTCAGCCCGTCAAATTACGCCGGAAACGGTCGTCTTTGTTCTGATATTGCTCAAAACACGGAGTCAATTTCCGTTTGTTTGTTTCGTGGATATCGGTGAGTAACTTTTTTTCTATACATGCTAGCGACCTAAAACTTGTTTCATCGCATTCAGCGCGTCAAATTACGCCGGAAACGGTCGTCTTTGTTTTGATATTGCTTAAAACACGAAGTCGAATTCCGTTCGTTTGTTTCGTGGATATCGGTGAGTAACTTTTTTTCTATACATGCTAGCGACCTAAAACTTGTTTTATCGCATTCAGCGCGTTAAATTACGCCGGAAACGGTCGTCTTTGTTTTGATGTTGCTCAAAACACGAAGTCGAATTCCGTTCGTTTGTTCCGTGGATATCGGTGAGTAACTTTTTTTCTATACATGCTAGCGACCTGAAACTTGTTTCATCGCATTCAGCCCGTCAAATTACGCCGGAAACGGTCGTCTTTGTTCTGATATTGCTCAAAACACGGAGTCAATTTCCGTTTGTTTGTTTCGTGGATATCGGTGAGTAAATTTTTTTCTATACATGCTAGCGACCTAAAACTTGTTTCATCGCATTCAGCGCGTCAAATTACGCCGGAAACGGTCGTCTTTGTTTTGATATTGCTTAAAACACGAAGTCGAATTCCGTTCGTTTGTTTCGTGGATATCAGTGAGTAACTTTTTTTCTATACATGCTAGCGACCTAAAACTTGTTTTATCGCATTCAGCGCGTCGAATTACGCCGGAAACGGTCGTCTTTGTTTTGATGTTGCTCAAAACACGAAGTCGAATTCCGTTCGTTTGTTCCGTGGATATCGGTGAGTAACTTTTTTTCTATACATGCTAGCGACCTGAAACTTGTTTCATCGCATTCAGCCCGTCAAATTACGCCGGAAACGGTCGTCTTTGTTCTGATATTGCTCAAAACACGGAGTCAATTTCCGTTCGTTTGTTTCGTGGATATCGGTGAGTAACTTTTTTTCTATACATGCTAGCGACCTAAACCTTGTTTTATCGCATTCAGCGCGTCAAATTACGCCGGAAACGGTCGTCTTTGTTTTGATATTGCTTAAAACACGAAGTCGAATTCCGTTCGTTTGTTTCGTGGATATCGGTGGGTAACTTTTTTTCTATACATGCTAGCGACCTAAAACTTGTTTCATCGCATTCAGCGCGTCAAATTACGCCGGAAACGGTCGTCTTTGTTTTGATGTTGCTCAAAACACGAAGTCGAATTCCGTTCGTTTGTTCCGTGGATATCGGTGAGTAACTTTTTTTCTATACATGCTAGCGACCTGAAACTTGTTTCATCGCATTCAGCGCGTCAAATTACGCCGGAAACAACCGTCTTTCTCTTGATATTGCTCGATAGACGAAGTCGGAGTCCGTTTGTTTGTTTTTCAGATATCGGTTAGTAACTTTTTTTCTATACATGCTAGCGACCTAAAACTTGTTTTATCGCATTCAGCCTGTCAAATTACGCCGGAAACGGTCGTCTTTGTTTTGATATTGCTCAAAACACGACGTCGAATTCCGTTCGTTTGTTTCGTGGATATCGGTGAGTAACTTTTTTTCTATACATGCTAGCGACCTAAAACTTGTTTTATCGCATTCAGCGCGTCAAATTACGCCGGAAACGGCCGTATTTGTTTTGATATTGCTCGAAACACGAAGTCGAAGTCCGTTTGTTTGTTTTTCAGATATCGGTTGGTAACTTTTTCTCTATACATGCTAGCGACCTAAAACTTGTTTCATCGCATTCAGCGCGTCAAATTACGCCGGAAACGGTCGTCTTTGTTCTGATATTGCTCAAAACACGGAGTCGAATTCCGTTTGTTTGTTTCGTGGATATCGGTGAGTAACTTTTCTGCTATACATGCTAGCGACCTAAAACTTGTTTTATCGCATTCAGCGCGTCAAATTACGCCGGAAACGGCCGTCTTTGTTTTGATATTGCTTAAAACACGAAGTCGAAGTCCGTTTGTTTGTTTTTCAGATATCGGTTGGTAACTTGTTTTCTATACATGCTAGCGACCTAAAACTTGTTTCATCGCATTCAGCGCGTCAAATTACGCCGAAAACGGTCGTCTTTGTTCTGATATTGCTCAAAACACGGAGTCAATTTCCGTTCGTTTGTTTCGTGGATATCGGTGAGTAACTTTTTTTCTATACATGCTAGCGACCTAAAACTTGTTTTATCGCATTCAGCGCGTCGAATTACGCCGGAAACGGTCGTCTCTGTTTTGATATTGCTTAAAACACGAAGTCGAATTCCGTTCGTTTGTTTCGTGGATATCGGTAAGTAACTTTTTTTCTATACATGCTAGCGACCTAAAACTTGTTTCATCGCATTCAGCGCGTCAAATTACGCCGGAAACGGTCGTCTTTGTTTTGATGTTGCTCAAAACACGAAGTCGAATTTTGTTCGTTTGTTCCGTGGATATCGGTGAGTAACTTTTTTTCTATACATGCTAGCGACCTGAAACTTGTTTCATCGCATTCAGCGCGTCAAATTACGCCGGAAACAACCGTCTTTCTCTTGATATTGCTCGATAGACGAAGTCGGAGTCCGTTTGTTTGTTTTTCAGATATCGGTTAGTAACTTTTTTTCTATACATGCTAGCGACCTAAAACTTGTTTTATCGCATTCAGCGCAGCAAATTACGCCGGAAACGGTCGTCTTTGTTCTGATATTGCTCAAAACACGGAGTCGAATTCCGTTTGTTTGTTTCGTGGATATCGGTGAGTAACTTTTTTCTATACATGCTAGCGACCTAAAACTTGTTTTATCGCATTCAGCGCGTCAAATTACGCCGGAAACGGTCGTCTTTGTTTTGATATTGCTTGAAACACGAAGTCGAATTCCGTTCGTTTGTTTCGCGGATATCGGTGAGTAACTTTTTTTCTATACATGCTAGCGACCTAAAACTTGTTTTATCGCATTCAGCGCGTCAAATTACGCCGGAAACGGTCGTCTTTGTTTTGATGTTGCTCAAAACACGAAGTCGAATTCCGTTCGTTTGTTCCGTGGATATCGGTGAGTAACTTTTTTTCTATACATGCTAGCGACCTGAAACTTGTTTCATCGCATTTAGCCCGTCAAATTACGCCGGAAACGGTCGTCTTTGTTCTGATATTGCTCAAAACACGGAGTCAATTTCCGTTCGTTTGTTTCGTGGATATCGGTGAGTAACTTTTCTTCTATACATGCTAGCGACCTAAAACTTGTTTCATCGCATTCAGCGCGTCAAATTACGCCGGAAACGGTCGTCTTTGTTTTGATATTGCTTAAAACACGAAGTCGAATTCCGTTCGTTTGTTTCGTGGATATCGGTGAGTAACTTTTTTTCTATACATGCTAGCGACCTAAAACTTGTTTTATCGCATTCAGCGCGTCAAATTACGCCGGAAACGGTCGTCTTTGTTTTGATATTGCTTAAAACACGAAGTCGAATTCCGTTCGTTTGTTTCGTGGATATCGGTGGGTAACTTTTTTTCTATACATGCTAGCGACCTAAAACTTGTTTTATCGCATTCAGCGCGTCGAATTACGCCGGAAACGGTCGTCTTTGTTTTGATGTTGCTCAAAACACGAAGTCGAATTCCGTTCGTTTGTTCCGTGGATATCGGTGAGTAACTTTTTTTCTATACATGCTAGCGACCTGAAACTTGTTTCATCGCATTCAGCCCGTCAAATTACGCCGGAAACGGTCGTCTTTGTTCTGATATTGCTCAAAACACGGAGTCAATTTCCGTTCGTTTGTTTCGTGGATATCGGTGAGTAACTTTTTTTCTATACATGCTAGCGACCTAAAACTTGTTTTATCGCATTCAGCGCGTCAAATTACGCCGGAAACGGTCGTCTTTGTTTTGATATTGCTTAAAACACGAAGTCGAATTCCGTTCGTTTGTTTCGTGGATATCGGTGGGTAACTTTTTTTCTATACATGCTAGCGACCTAAAACTTGTTTCATCGCATTCAGCGCGTCAAATTACGCCGGAAACGGTCGTCTTTGTTTTGATGTTGCTCAAAACACGAAGTCGAATTCCGTTCGTTTGTTCCGTGGATATCGGTGAGTAACTTTTTTTCTATACATGCTAGCGACCTGAAACTTGTTTCATCGCATTCAGCGCGTCAAATTACGCCGGAAACAACCGTCTTTCTCTTGATATTGCTCGATAGACGAAGTCGGAGTCCGTTTGTTTGTTTTTCAGATATCGGTTAGTAACTTTTTTTCTATACATGCTAGCGACCTAAAACTTGTTTTATCGCATTCAGCCTGTCAAATTACGCCGGAAACGGTCGTCTTTGTTTTGATATTGCTCAAAACACGACGTCGAATTCCGTTCGTTTGTTTCGTGGATATCGGTGAGTAACTTTTTTTCTATACATGCTAGCGACCTAAAACTTGTTTTATCGCATTCAGCGCGTCAAATTACGCCGGAAACGGCCGTATTTGTTTTGATATTGCTCGAAACACGAAGTCGAAGTCCGTTTGTTTGTTCCGTGGATATCGGTGAGTAACTTTTTTTCTATACATGCTAGCGACCTGAAACTTGTTTCATCGCATTCAGCGCGTCAAATTACGCCGGAAACAACCGTCTTTCTCTTGATATTGCTCGATAGACGAAGTCGGAGTCCGTTTGTTTGTTTTTCAGATATCGGTTAGTAACTTTTTTTCTATACATGCTAGCGACCTAAAACTTGTTTTATCGCATTCAGCCTGTCAAATTACGCCGGAAACGGTCGTCTTTGTTTTGATATTGCTCAAAACACGACGTCGAATTCCGTTCGTTTGTTTCGTGGATATCGGTGAGTAACTTTTTTTCTATACATGCTAGCGACCTAAAACTTGTTTTATCGCATTCAGCGCGTCAAATTACGCCGGAAACGGCCGTATTTGTTTTGATATTGCTCGAAACACGAAGTCGAAGTCCGTTTGTTTGTTTTTCAGATATCGGTTGGTAACTTTTTCTCTATACATGCTAGCGACCTAAAACTTGTTTTATCGCATTCAGCGCGTCGAATTACGCCGGAAACGGTCGTCTCTGTTTTGATACTGCTTAAAACACGAAGTCGAATTCCGTTCGTTTGTTTCGTGGATATCGGTAAGTAACTTTTTTTCTATACATGCTAGCGACCTAAAACTTGTTTCATCGCATTCAGCGCGTCAAATTACGCCGGAAACGGTCGTCTTTGTTTTGATGTTGCTCAAAACACGAAGTCGAATTTTGTTCGTTTGTTCCGTGGATATCGGTGAGTAACTTTTTTTCTATACATGCTAGCGACCTGAAACTTGTTTCATCGCATTCAGCGCGTCAAATTACGCCGGAAACAACCGTCTTTCTCTTGATATTGCTCGATAGACGAAGTCGGAGTCCGTTTGTTTGTTTTTCAGATATCGGTTAGTAACTTTTTTTCTATACATGCTAGCGACCTAAAACTTGTTTTATCGCATTCAGCGCAGCAAATTACGCCGGAAACGGTCGTCTTTGTTCTGATATTGCTCAAAACACGGAGTCGAATTCCGTTTGTTTGTTTCGTGGATATCGGTGAGTAACTTTTTTCTATACATGCTAGCGACCTAAAACTTGTTTTATCGCATTCAGCGCGTCAAATTACGCCGGAAACGGTCGTCTTTGTTTTGATATTGCTTGAAACACGAAGTCGAATTCCGTTCGTTTGTTTCGCGGATATCGGTGAGTAACTTTTTTTCTATACATGCTAGCGACCTAAAACTTGTTTTATCGCATTCAGCGCGTCAAATTACGCCGGAAACGGTCGTCTTTGTTTTGATGTTGCTCAAAACACGAAGTCGAATTCCGTTCGTTTGTTCCGTGGATATCGGTGAGTAACTTTTTTTCTATACATGCTAGCGACCTGAAACTTGTTTCATCGCATTTAGCCCGTCAAATTACGCCGGAAACGGTCGTCTTTGTTCTGATATTGCTCAAAACACGGAGTCAATTTCCGTTCGTTTGTTTCGTGGATATCGGTGAGTAACTTTTCTTCTATACATGCTAGCGACCTAAAACTTGTTTCATCGCATTCAGCGCGTCAAATTACGCCGGAAACGGTCGTCTTTGTTTTGATATTGCTTAAAACACGAAGTCGAATTCCGTTCGTTTGTTTCGTGGATATCGGTGAGTAACTTTTTTTCTATACATGCTAGCGACCTAAAACTTGTTTTATCGCATTCAGCGCGTTAAATTACGCCGGAAACGGTCGTCTTTGTTTTGATGTTGCTCAAAACACGAAGTCGAATTCCGTTCGTTTGTTCCGTGGATATCGGTGAGTAACTTTTTTTCTATACATGCTAGCGACCTGAAACTTGTTTCATCGCATTCAGCCCGTCAAATTACGCCGGAAACGGTCGTCTTTGTTCTGATATTGCTCAAAACACGGAGTCAATTTCCGTTCGTTTGTTTCGTGGATATCGGTGAGTAACTTTTTTTCTATACATGCTAGCGACCTAAAACTTGTTTCATCGCATTCAGCGCGTCAAATTACGCCGGAAACGGTCGTCTTTGTTTTGATATTGCTTAAAACACGAAGTCGAATTCCGTTCGTTTGTTTCGTGGATATCAGTGAGTAACTTTTTTTCTATACATGCTAGCGACCTAAAACTTGTTTTATCGCATTCAGCGCGTCAAATTACGCCGGAAACGGTCGTCTTTGTTTTGATGTTGCTCAAAACACGAAGTCGAATTCCGTTCGTTTGTTCCGTGGATATCGGTGAGTAACTTTTTTTCTATACATGCTAGCGACCTGAAACTTGTTTCATCGCATTCAGCCCGTCAAATTACGCCGGAAACGGTCGTCTTTGTTCTGATATTGCTCAAAACACGGAGTCAATTTCCGTTCGTTTGTTTCGTGGATATCGGTGAGTAACTTTTTTTCTATACATGCTAGCGACCTTAAACTTGTTTCATCGCATTCAGCGCGTCAAATTACGCCGGAAACGGTCGTCTTTGTTTTGATATTGCTTAAAACACGAAGTCGAATTCCGTTCGTTTGTTTCGTGGATATCGGTGAGTAACTTTTTTTCTATACATGCTAGCGACCTAAAACTTGTTTCATCGCATTCAGCGCGTCAAATTACGCCGGAAACGGTCGTCTTTGTTCTGATATTGCTCAAAACACGGAGTCAATTTCCGTTCGTTTGTTTCGTGGATATCGGTGAGTAACTTTTTTTCTATACATGCTAGCGACCTAAAACTTGTTTTATCGCATTCAGCGCGTCAAATTACGCCGGAAACGGTCGTCTTTGTTTTGATATTGCTTAAAACACGAAGTCGAATTCCGTTCGTTTGTTTCGTGGATATCGGTGGGTAACTTTTTTTCTATACATGCTAGCGACCTAAAACTTGTTTCATCGCATTCAGCGCGTCAAATTACGCCGGAAACGGTCGTCTTTGTTTTGATGTTGCTCAAAACACGAAGTCGAATTCCGTTCGTTTGTTCCGTGGATATCGGTGAGTAACTTTTTTTCTATACATGCTAGCGACCTGAAACTTGTTTCATCGCATTCAGCGCGTCAAATTACGCCGGAAACACCCGTCTTTCTCTTGATATTGCTCGATAGACGAAGTCGGAGTCCGTTTGTTTGTTTTTCAGATATCGGTTAGTAACTTTTTTTCTATACATGCTAGCGACCTAAAACTTGTTTTATCGCATTCAGCCTGTCAAATTACGCCGGAAACGGTCGTCTTTGTTTTGATATTGCTCAAAACACGACGTCGAATTCCGTTCGTTTGTTTCGTGGATATCGGTGAGTAACTTTTTTTCTATACATGCTAGCGACCTAAAACTTGTTTTATCGCATTCAGCGCGTCAAATTACGCCGGAAACGGCCGTATTTGTTTTGATATTGCTCGAAACACGAAGTCGAAGTCCGTTTGTTTGTTTTTCAGATATCGGTTGGTAACTTTTTCTCTATACATGCTAGCGACCTAAAACTTGTTTCATCGCATTCAGCGCGTCAAATTACGCCGGAAACGGTCGTCTTTGTTCTGATATTGCTCAAAACACGGAGTCGAATTCCGTTTGTTTGTTTCGTGGATATCGGTGAGTAACTTTTTTGCTATACATGCTAGCGACCTAAAACTTGTTTTATCGCATTCAGCGCGTCAAATTACGCCGGAAACGGCCGTCTTTGTTTTGATATTGCTTAAAACACGAAGTCGAAGTCCGTTTGTTTGTTTTTCAGATATCGGTTGGTAACTTGTTTTCTATACATGCTAGCGACCTAAAACTTGTTTCATCGCATTCAGCGCGTCAAATTACGCCGGAAACGGTCGTCTTTGTTCTGATATTGCTCAAAACACGGAGTCAATTTCCGTTCGTTTGTTTCGTGGATATCGGTGAGTAACTTTTTTCTATACATGCTAGCGACCTAAAACTTGTTTTATCGCATTCAGCGCGTCGAATTACGCCGGAAACGGTCGTCTTTGTTTTGATATTGCTTAAAACACGAAGTCGAATTCCGTTCGTTTGTTTCGTGGATATCGGTGAGTAACTTTTTTTCTATACATGCTAGCGACCTAAAACTTGTTTTATCGCATTCAGCGCGTCAAATTACGCCGGAAACGGTCGTCTTTGTTTTGATGTTGCTCAAAACACGAAGTCGAATTTTGTTCGTTTGTTCCGTGGATATCGGTGAGTAACTTTTTTTCTTAACATGCTAGCGACCTGAAACTTGTTTCATCGCATTCAGCGCGTCAAATTACGCCGGAAACAACCGTCTTTCTCTTGATATTGCTCGATAGACGAAGTCGGAGTCCGTTTGTTTGTTTTTCAGATATCGGTTAGTAACTTTTTTTCTATACATGCTAGCGACCTAAAACTTGTTTTATCGCATTCAGCGCAGCAAATTACGCCGGAAACGGTCGTCTTTGTTCTGATATTGCTCAAAACACGGAGTCGAATTCCGTTTGTTTGTTTCGTGGATATCGGTGAGTAACTTTTTTCTATACATGCTAGCGACCTAAAACTTGTTTTATCGCATTCAGCGCGTCAAATTACGCCGGAAACGGTCGTCTTTGTTTTGATATTGCTTAAAACACGAAGTCGAATTCCGTTCTTTTGTTTCGTGGATATCGGTGAGTAACTTTTTTTCTATACATGCTAGCGACCTAAAACTTGTTTTATCGCATTCAGCGCGTCAAATTACGCCGGAAACGGTCGTCTTTGTTTTGATGTTGCTCAAAACACGAAGTCGAATTCCGTTCGTTTGTTCCGTGGATATCGGTGAGTAACTTTTTTTCTATACATGCTAGCGACCTGAAACTTGTTTCATCGCATTCAGCCCGTTAAATTACGCCGGAAACGGTCGTCTTTGTTCTGATATTGCTCAAAACACGGAGTCAATTTCCGTTCGTTTGTTTCGTGGATATCGGTGAGTAACTTTTCTTCTATACATGCTAGCGACCTAAAACTTGTTTCATCGCATTCAGCGCGTCAAATTACGCCGGAAACGGTCGTCTTTGTTTTGATATTGCTTAAAACACGAAGTCGAATTCCGTTCGTTTGTTTCGTGGATATCGGTGAGTAACTTTTTTTCTATACATGCTAGCGACCTAAAACTTGTTTTATCGCATTCAGCGCGTTAAATTACGCCGGAAACGGTCGTCTTTGTTTTGATGTTGCTCAAAACACGAAGTCGAATTCCGTTCGTTTGTTCCGTGGATATCGGTGAGTAACTTTTTTTCTATACATGCTAGCGACCTGAAACTTGTTTCATCGCATTCAGCCCGTCAAATTACGCCGGAAACGGTCGTCTTTGTTCTGATATTGCTCAAAACACGGAGTCAATTTCCGTTCGTTTGTTTCGTGGATATCGGTGAGTAACTTTTTTTCTATACATGCTAGCGACCTAAAACTTGTTTCATCGCATTCAGCGCGTCAAATAACGCCGGAAACGGTCGTCTTTGTTTTGATATTGCTTAAAACACGAAGTCGAATTCCGTTCGTTTGTTTCGTGGATATCAGTGAGTAACTTTTTTTCTATACATGCTAGCGACCTAAAACTTGTTTTATCGCATTCAGCGCGTCAAATTACGCCGGAAACGGTCGTCTTTGTTTTGTTGTTGCTCCAAACACGAAGTCGAATTCCGTTCGTTTGTTCCGTGGATATCGGTGAGTAACTTTTTTTCTATACATGCTAGCGACCTGAAACTTGTTTCATCGCATTCAGCCCGTCAAATTACGCCGGAAACGGTCGTCTTTGTTCTGATATTGCTCAAAACACGGAGTCAATTTCCGTTCGTTTGTTTCGTGGATATCGGTGAGTAACTTTTTTTCTATACATGCTAGCGACCTAAAACTTGTCTCATCGCATTCAGCGCGTCAAATTACGCCGGAAACGGTCGTCTTTGTTCTGATATTGCTCAAAACACGGAGTCAATTTCCGTTCGTTTGTTTCGTGGATATCGGTGAGTAACTTTTTTTCTATACATGCTAGCGACCTAAAACTTGTTTTATCGCATTCAGCGCGTCAAATTACGCCGGAAACGGTCGTCTTTGTTTTGATATTGCTTAAAACACGAAGTCGAATTCCGTTCGTTTGTTTCGTGGATATCGGTGGGTAACTTTTTTTCTATACATGCTAGCGACCTAAAACTTGTTTCATCGCATTCAGCGCGTCAAATTACGCCGGAAACGGTCGTCTTTGTTTTGATGTTGCTTAAAACACGAAGTCGAATTCCGTTCGTTTGTTCCGTGGATATCGGTGAGTAACTTTTTTTCTATACATGCTAGCGACCTGAAACTTGTTTCATCGCATTCAGCGCGTCAAATTAGCCGGAAACAACCGTCTTTCTCTTGATATTGCTCGATAGACGGAGTCGGAGTCCGTTTGTTTGTTTTTCAGATATCGGTTAGTAACTTTTTTTCTATACATGCTAGCGACCTAAAACTTGTTTTATCGCATTCAGCCTGTCAAATTACGCCGGAAACGGTCGTCTTTGTTTTGATATTGCTCAAAACACGACGTCGAATTCCGTTCGTTTGTTTCGTGGATATCGGTGAGTAACTTTTTTTCTATACATGCTAGCGACCTAAAACTTGTTTTATCGCATTCAGCGCGTCAAATTACGCCGGAAACGGTCGTCTTTGTTTTGATATTGCTTAAAACACGAAGTCGAATTCCGTTCGTTTGTTTCGTGGATATCGGTGAGTAACTTTTTTTCTATACATGCTAGCGACCTAAAACTTGTTTTATCGCATTCAGCGCGTCAAATTACGCCGGAAACGGTCGTCTTTGTTTTGATGTTGCTCAAAACACGAAGTCGAATTTTGTTCGTTTGTTCCGTGGATATCGGTGAGTAACTTTTTTTCTTAACATGCTAGCGACCTGAAACTTGTTTCATCGCATTCAGCGCGTCAAATTACGCCGGAAACAACCGTCTTTCTCTTGATATTGCTCGATAGACGAAGTCGGAGTCCGTTTGTTTGTTTTTCAGATATCGGTTAGTAACTTTTTTTCTATACATGCTAGCGACCTAAAACTTGTTTTATCGCATTCAGCCTGTCAAATTACGCCGGAAACGGTCGTCTTTGTTTTGATATTGCTCAAAACACGACGTCGAATTCCGTTCGTTTGTTTCGTGGATATCGGTGAGTAACTTTTTTTCTATACATGCTAGCGACCTAAAACTTGTTTTATCGCATTCAGCGCGTCAAATTACGCCGGAAACGGTCGTCTTTGTTTTGATATTGCTTAAAACACGAAGTCGAATTCCGTTCGTTTGTTTCGTGGATATCGGTGAGTAACTTTTTTTCTATACATGCTAGCGACCTAAAACTTGTTTTATCGCATTCAGCGCGTCAAATTACGCCGGAAACGGTCGTCTTTGTTTTGATGTTGCTCAAAACACGAAGTCGAATTTTGTTCGTTTGTTCCGTGGATATCGGTGAGTAACTTTTTTTCTTAACATGCTAGCGACCTGAAACTTGTTTCATCGCATTCAGCGCGTCAAATTACGCCGGAAACAACCGTCTTTCTCTTGATATTGCTCGATAGACGAAGTCGGAGTCCGTTTGTTTGTTTTTCAGATATCGGTTAGTAACTTTTTTTCTATACATGCTAGCGACCTAAAACTTGTTTTATCGCATTCAGCGCAGCAAATTACGCCGGAAACGGTCGTCTTTGTTCTGATATTGCTCAAAACACGGAGTCGAATTCCGTTTGTTTGTTTCGTGGATATCGGTGAGTAACTTTTTTCTATACATGCTAGCGACCTAAAACTTGTTTTATCGCATTCAGCGCGTCAAATTACGCCGGAAACGGTCGTCTTTGTTTTGATATTATTTAAAACACGAAGTCGAATTCCGTTCTTTTGTTTCGTGGATATCGGTGAGTAACTTTTTTTCTATACATGCTAGCGACCTAAAACTTGTTTTATCGCATTCAGCGCGTCAAATTACGCCGGAAACGGTCGTCTTTGTTTTGATGTTGCTCAAAACACGAAGTCGAATTCCGTTCGTTTGTTCCGTGGATATCGGTGAGTAACTTTTTTTCTATACATGCTAGCGACCTGAAACTTGTTTCATCGCATTCAGCCCGTCAAATTACGCCGGAAACGGTCGTCTTTGTTCTGATATTGCTCAAAACACGGAGTCAATTTCCGTTCGTTTGTTTCGTGGATATCGGTGAGTAACTTTTCTTCTATACATGCTAGCGACCTAAAACTTGTTTCATCGCATTCAGCGCGTCAAATTACGCCGGAAACGGTCGTCTTTGTTTTGATATTGCTTAAAACACGAAGTCGAATTCCGTTCGTTTGTTTCGTGGATATCGGTGGGTAACTTTTTTTCTATACATGCTAGCGACCTAAAACTTGTTTTATCGCATTCAGCGCGTTAAATTACGCCGGAAACGGTCGTCTTTGTTTTGATGTTGCTCAAAACACGAAGTCGAATTCCGTTCGTTTGTTCCGTGGATATCGGTGAGTAACTTTTTTTCTATACATGCTAGCGACCTGAAACTTGTTTCATCGCATTCAGCCCGTCAAATTACGCCGGAAACGGTCGTCTTTGTTCTGATATTGCTCAAAACACGGAGTCAATTTCCGTTCGTTTGTTTCGTGGATATCGGTGAGTAACTTTTTTTCTATACATGCTAGCGACCTAAAACTTGTTTCATCGCATTCAGCGCGTCAAATTACGCCGGAAACGGTCGTCTTTGTTTTGATATTGCTTAAAACACGAAGTCGAATTCCGTTCGTTTGTTTCGTGGATATCAGTGAGTAACTTTTTTTCTATACATGCTAGCGACCTAAAACTTGTTTTATCGCATTCAGCGCGTCAAATTACGCCGGAAACGGTCGTCTTTGTTTTGTTGTTGCTCCAAACACGAAGTCGAATTCCGTTCGTTTGTTCCGTGGATATCGGTGAGTAACTTTTTTTCTATACATGCTAGCGACCTGAAACTTGTTTCATCGCATTCGGCCCGTCAAATTACGCCGGAAACGGTCGTCTTTGTTCTGATATTGCTCAAAACACGGAGTCAATTTCCGTTCGTTTGTTTCGTGGATATCGGTGAGTAACTTTTTTTCTATACATGCTAGCGACCTAAAACTTGTCTCATCGCATTCAGCGCGTCAAATTACGCCGGAAACGGTCGTCTTTGTTCTGATATTGCTCAAAACACGGAGTCAATTTCCGTTCGTTTGTTTCGTGGATATCGGTGAGTAACTTTTTTTCTATACATGCTAGCGACCTAAAACTTGTTTTATCGCATTCAGCGCGTCAAATTACGCCGGAAACGGTCGTCTTTGTTTTGATATTGCTTAAAACACGAAGTCGAATTCCGTTCGTTTGTTTCGTGGATATCGGTGGGTAACTTTTTTTCTATACATGCTAGCGACCTAAAACTTGTTTCATCGCATTCAGCGCGTCAAATTACGCCGGAAACGGTCGTCTTTGTTTTGATGTTGCTTAAAACACGAAGTCGAATTCCGTTCGTTTGTTCCGTGGATATCGGTGAGTAACTTTTTTTCTATACATGCTAGCGACCTGAAACTTGTTTCATCGCATTCAGCGCGTCAAATTAGCCGGAAACAACCGTCTTTCTCTTGATATTGCTCGATAGACGAAGTCGGAGTCCGTTTGTTTGTTTTTCAGATATCGGTTAGTAACTTTTTTTCTATACATGCTAGCGACCTAAAACTTGTTTTATCGCATTCAGCCTGTCAAATTACGCCGGAAACGGTCGTCTTTGTTTTGATATTGCTCAAAACACGACGTCGAATTCCGTTCGTTTGTTTCGTGGATATCGGTGAGTAACTTTTTTTCTATACATGCTAGCGACCTAAAACTTGTTTTATCGCATTCAGCGCGTCAAATTACGCCGGAAACGGTCGTCTTTGTTTTGATATTGCTTAAAACACGAAGTCGAATTCCGTTCGTTTGTTTCGTGGATATCGGTGAGTAACTTTTTTTCTATACATGCTAGCGACCTAAAACTTGTTTTATCGCATTCAGCGCGTCAAATTGCGCCGGAAACGGTCGTCTTTGTTTTGATGTTGCTCAAAACACGAAGTCGAATTCCGTTCGTTTGTTCCGTGGATATCGGTGAGTAACTTTTTTTCTATACATGCTAGCGACCTGAAACTTGTTTCATCGCATTCAGCCCGTCAAATTACGCCGGAAACGGTCGTCTTTGTTCTGATATTGCTCAAAACACGGAGTCAATTTCCGTTCGTTTGTTTCGTGGATATCGGTGAGTAACTTTTTTTCTATACATGCTAGCGACCTAAAACTTGTTTCATCGCATTCAGCGCGTCAAATTACGCCGGAAACGGTCGTCTTTGTTTCGATATTGCTTAAAACACGAAGTCGAATTCCGTTCGTTTGTTTCGTGGATATCGGTGAGTAACTTTTTTTCTATACATGCTAGCGACCTAAAACTTGTTTTATCGCATTCAGCGCGTCAAATTACGCCGGAAACGGTCGTCTTTGTTTTGATGTTGCTCAAAACACGAAGTCGAATTCCGTTCGTTTGTTCCGTGGATATCGGTGAGTAACTTTTTTTCTATACATGCTAGCGACCTGAAACTTGTTTCATCGCATTCAGCCCGTCAAATTACGCCGGAAACGGTCGTCTTTGTTCTGATATTGCTCAAAACACGGAGTCAATTTCCGTTCGTTTGTTTCGTGGATATCGGTGAGTAACTTTTTTTCTATACATGCTAGCGACCTAAAACTTGTTTTATCGCATTCAGCGCGTCAAATTACGCCGGAAACGGTCGTCTTTGTTTTGATATTGCTTAAAACACGAAGTCGAATTCCGTTCGTTTGTTTCGTGGATATCGGTGGGTAACTTTTTTTCTATACATGCTAGCGACCTAAAACTTGTTTCATCGCATTCAGCGCGTCAAATTACGCCGGAAACGGTCGTCTTTGTTTTGATGTTGCTTAAAACACGAAGTCGAATTCCGTTCGTTTGTTCCGTGGATATCGGTGAGTAACTTTTTTTCTATACATGCTAGCGACCTGAAACTTGTTTCATCGCATTCAGCGCGTCAAATTAGCCGGAAACAACCGTCTTTCTCTTGATATTGCTCGATAGACGAAGTCGGAGTCCGTTTGTTTGTTTTTCAGATATCGGTTAGTAACTTTTTTTCTATACATGCTAGCGACCTAAAACTTGTTTTATCGCATTCAGCCTGTCAAATTACGCCGGAAACGGTCGTCTTTGTTTTGATATTGCTCAAAACACGACGTCGAATTCCGTTCGTTTGTTTCGTGGATATCGGTGAGTAACTTTTTTTCTATACATGCTAGCGACCTAAAACTTGTTTTATCGCATTCAGCGCGTCAAATTACGCCGGAAACGGTCGTCTTTGTTTTGATATTGCTTAAAACACGAAGTCGAATTCCGTTCGTTTGTTTCGTGGATATCGGTGAGTAACTTTTTTTCTATACATGCTAGCGACCTAAAACTTGTTTTATCGCATTCAGCGCGTCAAATTACGCCGGAAACGGTCGTCTTTGTTTTGATGTTGCTCAAAACACGAAGTCGAATTCCGTTCGTTTGTTCCGTGGATATCGGTGAGTAACTTTTTTTCTATACATGCTAGCGACCTGAAACTTGTTTCATCGCATTCAGCCCGTCAAATTACGCCGGAAACGGTCGTCTTTGTTCTGATATTGCTCAAAACACGGAGTCAATTTCCGTTCGTTTGTTTCGTGGATATCGGTGAGTAACTTTTTTTCTATACATGCTAGCGACCTAAAACTTGTTTCATCGCATTCAGCGCGTCAAATTACGCCGGAAACGGTCGTCTTTGTTTCGATATTGCTTAAAACACGAAGTCGAATTCCGTTCGTTTGTTTCGTGGATATCGGTGAGTAACTTTTTTTCTATACATGCTAGCGACCTAAAACTTGTTTTATCGCATTCAGCGCGTCAAATTACGCCGGAAACGGTCGTCTTTGTTTTGATGTTGCTCAAAACACGAAGTCGAATTCCGTTCGTTTGTTCCGTGGATATCGGTGAGTAACTTTTTTTCTATACATGCTAGCGACCTGAAACTTGTTCCATCGCATTCAGCCCGTCAAATTACGCCGAAAACGGTCGTCTTTGTTCTGATATTGCTCAAAACACGGAGTCAATTTCCGTTCGTTTGTTTCGTGGATATCGGTGAGTAACTTTTTTTCTATACATGCTAGCGACCTAAAACTTGTTTTATCGCATTCAGCGCGTCAAATTACGCCGGAAACGGTCGTCTTTGTTTTGATATTGCTTGAAACACGAAGTCGAATTCCGTTCGTTTGTTTCGTGGATATCGGTGGGTAACTTTTTTTCTATACATGCTAGCGACCTAAAACTTGTTTCATCGCATTCAGCGCGTCAAATTACGCCGGAATCGGTCGTCTTTGTTTTGATGTTGCTCCAAACACGAAGTCGAATTCCGTTCGTTTGTTCCGTGGATATCGGTGAGTAACTTTTTTTCTATACATGCTAGCGACCTGAAACTTGTTTCATCGCATTCAGCGCGTCAAATTACGCCGGAAACAACCGTCTTTCTCTTGATATTGCTCGATAGACGAAGTCGGAGTCCGTTTGTTTGTTTTTCAGATATCGGTTAGTAACTTTTTTTCTATACATGCTAGCGACCTAAAACTTGTTTTATCGCATTCAGCGCAGCAAATTACGCCGGAAACGGTCGTCTTTGTTCTGATATTGCTCAAAACACGGAGTCAATTTCCGTTCGTTTGTTTCGTGGATATCGGTGAGTAACTTTTTTTCTATACATGCTAGCGACCTAAAACTTGTTTCATCGCATTCAGCGCGTCAAATTACGCCGGAAACGGTCGTCTTTGTTCTGATATTGCTCAAAACACGGAGTCAATTTCCGTTCGTTTGTTTCGTGGATATCGGTAGGTAACTTTTTTTCTATACATGCTAGCGACCTAAAACTTGTTTTATCGCATTCAGCGCGTCAAATTACGCCGGAAACGGTCGTCTTTGTTTTGATATTGCTTAAAACACGAAGTCGAATTCCGTTCGTTTGTTTCGTGGATATCGGTGAGTAACTTTTTTTCTATACATGCTAGCGACCTAAAACTTGTTTCATCGCATTCAGCGCGTCAAATTACGCCGGAAACGGTTGTCTTTGTTTTGATGTTGCTCAAAACACGAAGTCGAATTCCGTTCGTTTGTTCCGTGGATATCGGTGAGTAACTTTTTTTCTATACATGCCAGCGACCTGAAACTTGTTTCATCGCATTCAGCGCGTCAAATTACGCCGGAAACAACCGTCTTTCTCTTGATATTGCTCGATAGACGAAGTCGGAGTCCGTTTGTTTGTTTTTCAGATATCGGTTAGTAACTTTTTTTCTATACATGCTAGCGACCTAAAACTTGTTTGATCGCATTCAGCCTGTCAAATTACGCCGGAAACGGTCGTCTTTGTTTTGATATTGCTCGAAACACGACGTCGAATTCCGTTCGTTTGTTTCGTGGATATCGGTGAGTAACTTTTTTTCTATACATGCTAGCGACCTAAAACTTGTTTCATCGCATTCAGCGCGTCAAATTACGCCGGAAACGGTCGTCTTTGTTCTGATATTGCTCAAAACACGGAGTCAATTTCCGTTCGTTTGTTTCGTGGATATCGGTAGGTAACTTTTTTTCTATACATGCTAGCGACCTAAAACTTGTTTTATCGCATTCAGCGCGTCAAATTACGCCGGAAACGGTCGTCTTCGTTTTGATATTGCTTAAAACACGAAGTCGAATTCCGTTCGTTTGTTTCGTGGATATCGGTGAGTAACTTTTTTTCTATACATGCTAGCGACCTAAAACTTGTTTCATCGCATTCAGCGCGTCAAATTACGCCGGAAACGGTCGTCTTTGTTTTGATGTTGCTCAAAACACGAAGTCGAATTCCGTTCGTTTGTTCCGTGGATATCGGTGAGTAACTTTTTTTCTATACATGCCAGCGACCTGAAACTTGTTTCATCGCATTCAGCGCGTCAAATTACGCCGGAAACAACCGTCTTTCTCTTGATATTGCTCGATAGACGAAGTCGGAGTCCGTTTGTTTGTTTTTCAGATATCGGTTAGTAACTTTTTTTCTATACATGCTAGCGACCTAAAACTTGTTTTATCGCATTCAGCGCGTCAAATTACGCCGGAAACGGTCGTCTTTGTTTTGATGTTGCTCAAAACACGAAGTCGAATTCCGTTCGTTTGTTCCGTGGATATCGGTGAGTAACTTTTTTTCTATACATGCTAGCGACCTGAAACTTGTTTCATCGCATTCAGCGCGTCAAATTACGCCGGAAACAACCGTCTTTCTCTTGATATTGCTCGATAGACGAAGTCGGAGTCCGTTTGTTTGTTTTTCAGATATCGGTTAGTAACTTTTTTTCTATACATGCTAGCGACCTAAAACTTGTTTTATCGCATTCAGCCTGTCAAATTACGCCGGAAACGGTCGTCTTTGTTTTGATATTGCTCAAAACACGACGTCGAATTCCGTTCGTTTGTTTCGTGGATATCGGTGAGTAACTTTTTTGCTATACATGCTAGCGACCTAAAACTTGTTTTATCGCATTCAGCGCGTCAAATTACGCCGGAAACGGCCGTCTTTGTTTTGATATTGCTTCAAACACGAAGTCGAAGTCCGTTTGTTTGTTTTTCAGATATCGGTTGGTAACTTGTTTTCTATACATGCTAGCGACCTAAAACTTGTTTCATCGCATTCAGCCCGTCAAATTCCGCCGGAAACGGTCGTCTTTGTTTTGATATTGCTTAAAACACGAAGTCGAATTCCGTTCGTTTGTTTCGTGGATATCGGTGGGTAACTTTTTTTCTATACATGCTAGCGACCTAAAACTTGTTTCATCGCATTCAGCGCGTCAAATTACGCCGGAAACGGTCGTCTTTGTTTTGATGTTGCTTAAAACACGAAGTCGAATTCCGTTCGTTTGTTCCGTGGATATCGGTGAGTAACTTTTTTTCTATACATGCTAGCGACCTGAAACTTGTTTCATCGCATTCAGCGCGTCAAATTAGCCGGAAACAACCGTCTTTCTCTTGATATTGCTCGATAGACGAAGTCGGAGTCCGTTTGTTTGTTTTTCAGATATCGGTTAATAACTTTTTTTCTATACATGCTAGCGACCTAAAACTTGTTTCATCGCATTCAGCCTGTCAAATTACGCCGGAAACGGCCGTCTTTGTTTTGATATTGCTCGAAACACGAAGTCGAAGTCCGTTTGTTTGTTTTTCAGATATCGGTTGGTAACTTTTTTTCTATACATGCTAGCGACCTAAAACTTGTTTCATCGCATTCAGCCCGTCAAATTACGCCGGAAACGGTCGTCTTTGTTCTGATATTGCTCAAAACACGGAGTCAATTTCCGTTCGTTTGTTTCGTGGATATCGGTGAGTAACTTTTTTTCTATACATGCTAGCGACCTAAAACTTGTTTCATCGCATTCAGCGCGTCAAATTACGCCGGAAACGGTCGTCTTTGTTTCGATATTGCTTAAAACACGAAGTCGAATTCCGTTCGTTTGTTTCGTGGATATCGGTGAGTAACTTTTTTTCTATACATGCTAGCGACCTAAAACTTGTTTTATCGCATTCAGCGCGTCAAATTACGCCGGAAACGGTCGTCTTTGTTTTGATGTTGCTCAAAACACGAAGTCGAATTCCGTTCGTTTGTTCCGTGGATATCGGTGAGTAACTTTTTTTCTATACATGCTAGCGACCTGAAACTTGTTTCATCGCATTCAGCCCGTCAAATTACGCCGGAAACGGTCGTCTTTGTTCTGATATTGCTCAAAACACGGAGTCAATTTCCGTTCGTTTGTTTCGTGGATATCGGTGAGTCACTTTTTTTCTATACATGCTAGCGACCTAAAACTTGTTTTATCGCATTCAGCGCGTCAAATTACGCCGGAAACGGTCGTCTTTGTTTTGATATTGCTTAAAACACGAAGTCGAATTCCGTTCGTTTGTTTCGTGGATATCGGTGGGTAACTTTTTTTCTATACATGCTAGCGACCTAAAACTTGTTTCATCGCATTCAGCGCGTCAAATTACGCCGGAAACGGTCGTCTTTGTTTTGATGTTGCTTAAAACACGAAGTCGAATTCCGTTCGTTTGTTCCGTGGATATCGGTGAGTAACTTTTTTTCTATACATGCTAGCGACCTGAAACTTGTTTCATCGCATTCAGCGCGTCAAATTAGCCGGAAACAACCGTCTTTCTCTTGATATTGCTCGATAGACGAAGTCGGAGTCCGTTTGTTTGTTTTTCAGATATCGGTTAGTAACTTTTTTTCTATACATGCTAGCGACCTAAAACTTGTTTTATCGCATTCAGCCTGTCAAATTACGCCGGAAACGGTCGTCTTTGTTTTGATATTGCTCAAAACACGACGTCGAATTCCGTTCGTTTGTTTCGTGGATATCGGTGAGTAACTTTTTTTCTATACATGCTAGCGACCTAAAACTTGTTTTATCGCATTCAGCGCGTCAAATTACGCCGGAAACGGTCGTCTTTGTTTTGATATTGCTTAAAACACGAAGTCGAATTCCGTTCGTTTGTTTCGTGGATATCGGTGAGTAACTTTTTTTCTATACATGCTAGCGACCTAAAACTTGTTTTATCGCATTCAGCGCGTCAAATTACGCCGGAAACGGTCGTCTTTGTTTTGATGTTGCTCAAAACACGAAGTCGAATTCCGTTC
Organism: Diprion similis; assembly: GCF_021155765.1. NCBI lineage: Eukaryota > Metazoa > Arthropoda > Insecta > Hymenoptera > Diprionidae > Diprion > Diprion similis. The sequence goes on along the minus strand of NC_060113.1, from coordinate 12,902,335 downwards.
GTTTGTTCCGTGGATATCGGTGAGTAACTTTTTTTCTATACATGCTAGCGACCTGAAACTTGTTTCATCGCATTCAGCCCGTCAAATTACGCCGGAAACGGTCGTCTTTGTTCTGATATTGCTCAAAACACGGAGTCAATTTCCGTTCGTTTGTTTCGTGGATATCGGTGAGTAACTTTTTTTCTATACATGCTAGCGACCTAAAACTTGTTTCATCGCATTCAGCGCGTCAAATTACGCCGGAAACGGTCGTCTTTGTTTCGATATTGCTTAAAACACGAAGTCGAATTCCGTTCGTTTGTTTCGTGGATATCGGTGAGTAACTTTTTTTCTATACATGCTAGCGACCTAAAACTTGTTTTATCGCATTCAGCGCGTCAAATTACGCCGGAAACGGTCGTCTTTGTTTTGATGTTGCTCAAAACACGAAGTCGAATTCCGTTCGTTTGTTCCGTGGATATCGGTGAGTAACTTTTTTTCTATACATGCTAGCGACCTGAAACTTGTTTCATCGCATTCAGCCCGTCAAATTACGCCGGAAACGGTCGTCTTTGTTCTGATATTGCTCAAAACACGGAGTCAATTTCCGTTCGTTTGTTTCGTGGATATCGGTGAGTAACTTTTTTTCTATACATGCTAGCGACCTAAAACTTGTTTTATCGCATTCAGCGCGTCAAATTACGCCGGAAACGGTCGTCTTTGTTTTGATATTGCTTGAAACACGAAGTCGAATTCCGTTCGTTTGTTTCGTGGATATCGGTGGGTAACTTTTTTTCTATACATGCTAGCGACCTAAAACTTGTTTCATCGCATTCAGCGCGTCAAATTACGCCGAAATCGGTCGTCTTTGTTTTGATGTTGCTCAAAACACGAAGTCGAATTCCGTTCGTTTGTTCCGTGGATATCGGTGAGTAACTTTTTTTCTATACATGCTAGCGACCTGAAACTTGTTTCATCGCATTCAGCGCGTCAAATTACGCCGGAAACAACCGTCTTTCTCTTGATATTGCTCGATAGACGAAGTCGGAGTCCGTTTGTTTGTTTTTCAGATATCGGTTAGTAACTTTTTTTCTATACATGCTAGCGACCTAAAACTTGTTTTATCGCATTCAGCGCAGCAAATTACGCCGGAAACGGTCGTCTTTGTTCTGATATTGCTCAAAACACGGAGTCAATTTCCGTTCGTTTGTTTCGTGGATATCGGTGAGTAACTTTTTTTCTATACATGCTAGCGACCTAAAACTTGTTTCATCGCATTCAGCGCGTCAAATTACGCCGGAAACGGTCGTCTTTGTTCTGATATTGCTCAAAACACGGAGTCAATTTCCGTTCGTTTGTTTCGTGGATATCGGTAGGTAACTTTTTTTCTATACATGCTAGCGACCTAAAACTTGTTTTATCGCATTCAGCGCGTCAAATTACGCCGGAAACGGTCGTCTTTGTTTTGATATTGCTTAAAACACGAAGTCGAATTCCGTTCGTTTGTTTCGTGGATATCGGTGAGTAACTTTTTTTCTATACATGCTAGCGACCTAAAACTTGTTTCATCGCATTCAGCGCGTCAAATTACGCCGGAAACGGTCGTCTTTGTTTTGATGTTGCTCAAAACACGAAGTCGAATTCCGTTCGTTTGTTCCGTGGATATCGGTGAGTAACTTTTTTTCTATACATGCCAGCGACCTGAAACTTGTTTCATCGCATTCAGCGCGTCAAATTACGCCGGAAACAACCGTCTTTCTCTTGATATTGCTCGATAGACGAAGTCGGAGTCCGTTTGTTTGTTTTTCAGATATCGGTTAGTAACTTTTTTTCTATACATGCTAGCGACCTAAAACTTGTTTGATCGCATTCAGCCTGTCAAATTACGCCGGAAACGGTCGTCTTTGTTTTGATATTGCTCGAAACACGACGTCGAATTCCGTTCGTTTGTTTCGTGGATATCGGTGAGTAACTTTTTTTCTATACATGCTAGCGACCTAAAACTTGTTTTATCGCATTCAGCGCGTCAAATTACGCCGGAAACGGTCGTCTTTGTTTTGATGTTGCTCAAAACACGAAGTCGAATTCCGTTCGTTTGTTCCGTGGATATCGGTGAGTAACTTTTTTTCTATACATGCTAGCGACCTGAAACTTGTTTCATCGCATTCAGCGCGTCAAATTACGCCGGAAACAACCGTCTTTCTCTTGATATTGCTCGATAGACGAAGTCGGAGTCCGTTTGTTTGTTTTTCAGATATCGGTTAGTAACTTTTTTTCTATACATGCTAGCGACCTAAAACTTGTTTTATCGCATTCAGCCTGTCAAATTACGCCGGAAACGGTCGTCTTTGTTTTGATATTGCTCGAAACACGACGTCGAATTCCGTTCGTTTGTTTCGTGGATATCGGTGAGTAACTTTTTTTCTATACATGCTAGCGACCTAAAACTTGTTTTATCGCATTCAGCGCGTCAAATTACGCCGGATACGGCCGTCTTTGTTTTGATATTGCTCGAAACACGAAGTCGAAGTCCGTTTGTTTGTTTTTCAGATATCGGTTGGTAACTTTTTCTCTATACATGCTAGCGACCTAAAACTTGTTTCATCGCATTCAGCGCGTCAAATTACGCCGGAAACGGTCGTCTTTGTTTTGATGTTGCTTAAAACACGAAGTCGAATTCCGTTCGTTTGTTCCGTGGATATCGGTGAGTAACTTTTTTTCTATACATGCTAGCGACCTGAAACTTGTTTCATCGCATTCAGCGCGTCAAATTAGCCGGAAACAACCGTCTTTCTCTTGATATTGCTCGATAGACGAAGTCGGAGTCCGTTTGTTTGTTTTTCAGATATCGGTTAGTAACTTTTTTTCTATACATGCTAGCGACCTAAAACTTGTTTTATCGCATTCAGCCTGTCAAATTACGCCGGAAACGGTCGTCTTTGTTTTGATATTGCTCAAAACACGACGTCGAATTCCGTTCGTTTGTTTCGTGGATATCGGTGAGTAACTTTTTTTCTATACATGCTAGCGACCTAAAACTTGTTTTATCGCATTCAGCGCGTCAAATTACGCCGGAAGCGGTCGTCTTTGTTTTGATATTGCTTAAAACACGAAGTCGAATTCCGTTCGTTTGTTTCGTGGATATCGGTGAGTAACTTTTTTTCTATACATGCTAGCGACCTAAAACTTGTTTTATCGCATTCAGCGCGTCAAATTACGCCGGAAACGGTCGTCTTTGTTTTGATGTTGCTCAAAACACGAAGTCGAATTCCGTTCGTTTGTTCCGTGGATATCGGTGAGTAACTTTTTTTCTATACATGCTAGCGACCTGAAACTTGTTTCATCGCATTCAGCCCGTCAAATTACGCCGGAAACGGTCGTCTTTGTTCTGATATTGCTCAAAACACGGAGTCAATTTCCGTTCGTTTGTTTCGTGGATATCGGTGAGTAACTTTTTTTCTATACATGCTAGCGACCTAAAACTTGTTTCATCGCATTCAGCGCGTCAAATTACGCCGGAAACGGTCGTCTTTGTTTCGATATTGCTTAAAACACGAAGTCGAATTCCGTTCGTTTGTTTCGTGGATATCGGTGAGTAACTTTTTTTCTATACATGCTAGCGACCTAAAACTTGTTTTATCGCATTCAGCGCGTCAAATTACGCCGGAAACGGTCGTCTTTGTTTTGATGTTGCTCAAAACACGAAGTCGAATTCCGTTCGTTTGTTCCGTGGATATCGGTGAGTAACTTTTTTTCTATACATGCTAGCGACCTGAAACTTGTTTCATCGCATTCAGCCCGTCAAATTACGCCGGAAACGGTCGTCTTTGTTCTGATATTGCTCAAAACACGGAGTCAATTTCCGTTCGTTTGTTTCGTGGATATCGGTGAGTAACTTTTTTTCTATACATGCTAGCGACCTAAAACTTGTTTTATCGCATTCAGCGCGTCAAATTACGCCGGAAACGGTCGTCTTTGTTTTGATATTGCTTGAAACACGAAGTCGAATTCCGTTCGTTTGTTTCGTGGATATCGGTGGGTAACTTTTTTTCTATACATGCTAGCGACCTAAAACTTGTTTCATCGCATTCAGCGCGTCAAATTACGCCGGAATCGGTCGTCTTTGTTTTGATGTTGCTCAAAACACGAAGTCGAATTCCGTTCGTTTGTTCCGTGGATATCGGTGAGTAACTTTTTTTCTATACATGCTAGCGACCTGAAACTTGTTTCATCGCATTCAGCGCGTCAAATTACGCCGGAAACAACCGTCTTTCTCTTGATATTGCTCGATAGACGAAGTCGGAGTCCGTTTGTTTGTTTTTCAGATATCGGTTAGTAACTTTTTTTCTATACATGCTAGCGACCTAAAACTTGTTTTATCGCATTCAGCGCAGCAAATTACGCCGGAAACGGTCGTCTTTGTTCTGATATTGCTCAAAACACGGAGTCAATTTCCGTTCGTTTGTTTCGTGGATATCGGTGAGTAACTTTTTTTCTATACATGCTAGCGACCTAAAACTTGTTTCATCGCATTCAGCGCGTCAAATTACGCCGGAAACGGTCGTCTTTGTTCAGATATTGCTCAAAACACGGAGTCAATTTCCGTTCGTTTGTTTCGTGGATATCGGTAGGTAACTTTTTTTCTATACATGCTAGCGACCTAAAACTTGTTTTATCGCATTCAGCGCGTCAAATTACGCCGGAAACGGTCGTCTTTGTTTTGATATTGCTTAAAACACGAAGTCGAATTCCGTTCGTTTGTTTCGTGGATATCGGTGAGTAACTTTTTTTCTATACATGCTAGCGACCTAAAACTTGTTTCATCGCATTCAGCGCGTCAAATTACGCCGGAAACGGTCGTCTTTGTTTTGATGTTGCTCAAAACACGAAGTCGAATTCCGTTCGTTTGTTCCGTGGATATCGGTGAGTAACTTTTTTTCTATACATGCCAGCGACCTGAAACTTGTTTCATCGCATTCAGCGCGTCAAATTACGCCGGAAACAACCGTCTTTCTCTTGATATTGCTCGATAGACGAAGTCGGAGTCCGTTTGTTTGTTTTTCAGATATCGGTTAGTAACTTTTTTTCTATACATGCTAGCGACCTAAAACTTGTTTGATCGCATTCAGCCTGTCAAATTACGCCGGAAACGGTCGTCTTTGTTTTGATATTGCTCGAAACACGACGTCGAATTCCGTTCGTTTGTTTCGTGGATATCGGTGAGTAACTTTTTTTCTATACATGCTAGCGACCTAAAACTTGTTTTATCGCATTCAGCGCGTCAAATTACGCCGGAAACGGTCGTCTTTGTTTTGATGTTGCTCAAAACACGAAGTCGAATTCCGTTCGTTTGTTCCGTGGATATCGGTGAGTAACTTTTTTTCTATACATGCTAGCGACCTGAAACTTGTTTCATCGCATTCAGCGCGTCAAATTACGCCGGAAACAACCGTCTTTCTCTTGATATTGCTCGATAGACGAAGTCGGAGTCCGTTTGTTTGTTTTTCAGATATCGGTTAGTAACTTTTTTTCTATACATGCTAGCGACCTAAAACTTGTTTTATCGCATTCAGCCTGTCAAATTACGCCGGAAACGGTCGTCTTTGTTTTGATATTGCTCAAAACACGACGTCGAATTCCGTTCGTTTGTTTCGTGGATATCGGTGAGTAACTTTTTTGCTATACATGCTAGCGACCTAAAACTTGTTTTATCGCATTCAGCGCGTCAAATTACGCCGGAAACGGCCGTCTTTGTTTTGATATTGCTTCAAACACGAAGTCGAAGTCCGTTTGTTTGTTTTTCAGATATCGGTTGGTAACTTGTTTTCTATACATGCTAGCGACCTAAAACTTGTTTCATCGCATTCAGCCCGTCAAATTCCGCCGGAAACGGTCGTCTTTGTTTTGATATTGCTCAAAACACGGAGTCAATTTCCGTTCGTTTGTTTCGTGGATATCGGTGAGTAACTTTTTTTCTATACATGCTAGCGACCTAAAACTTGTTTCATCGCATTCAGCGCGTCAAATTACGCCGGAAACGGTCGTCTTTGTTCTGATATTGCTTAAAACACGGAGTCAATTTCCATTCGTTTGTTTCGTGGATATCGGTAGGTAACTTTTTTTCTATACATGCTAGCGACCTAAAACTTGTTTTATCGCATTCAGCGCGTCAAATTACGCCGGAAACGGTCGTCTTTGTTTTGATATTGCTTAAAACACGAAGTCGAATTCCGTTCGTTTGTTTCGTGGATATCGGTGAGTAACTTTTTTTCTATACATGCTAGCGACCTAAAACTTGTTTCATCGCATTCAGCGCGTCAAATTACGCCGGAAACGGTCGTCTTTGTTTTGATGTTGCTCAAAACACGAAGTCGAATTCCGTTCGTTTGTTCCGTGGATATCGGTGAGTAACTTTTTTTCTATACATGCTAGCGACCTGAAACTTGTTTCATCGCATTCAGCGCGTCAAATTACGCCGGAAACAACCGTCTTTCTCTTGATATTGCTCGATAGACGAAGTCGGAGTCCGTTTGTTTGTTTTTCAGATATCGGTTAGTAACTTTTTTTCTATACATGCTAGCGACCTAAAACTTGTTTTATCGCATTCAGCCTGTCAAATCACGCCGAAAACGGTCGTCTTTGTTTTGATATTGCTCGAAACACGACGTCGAATTCCGTTCGTTTGTTTCGTGGATATCGGTGAGTAACTTTTTTGCTATACATGCTAGCGACCTAAAACTTGTTTTATCGCATTCAGCGCGTCAAATTACGCCGGAAACGGCCGTCTTTGTTTTGATATTGCTTCAAACACGAAGTCGAAGTCCGTTTGTTTGTTTTTCAGATATCGGTTGGTAACTTGTTTTCTATACATGCTAGCGACCTAAAACTTGTTTCATCGCATTCAGCCCGTCAAATTCCGCCGGAAACGGTCGTCTTTGTTTTGATATTGCTCAAAACACGGAGTCAATTTCCGTTCGTTTGTTTCGTGGATATCGGTGAGTAACTTTTTTTCTATACATGCTAGCGACCTAAAACTTGTTTCATCGCATTCAGCGCGTCAAATTACGCCGGAAACGGTCGTCTTTGTTTTGATATTGCTCAAAACACGGAGTCAATTTCCGTTCGTTTGTTTCGTGGATATCGGTAGGTAACTTTTTTTCTATACATGCTAGCGACCTAAAACTTGTTTTATCGCATTCAGCGCGTCAAATCACGCCGGAAACGGTCGTCTTTGTTTTGATATTGCTTAAAACACGAAGTCGAATTCCGTTCGTTTGTTTCGTGGATATCGGTGAGTAACTTTTTTTCTATACATGCTAGCGACCTAAAACTTGTTTCATCGCATTCAGCGCGTCAAATTACGCCGGAAACGGTCGTCTTTGTTTTGATGTTGCTCAAAACACGAAGTCGAATTCCGTTCGTTTGTTCCGTGGATATCGGTGAGTAACTTTTTTTCTATACATGCTAGCGACCTGAAACTTGTTTCATCGCATTCAGCGCGTCAAATTACGCCGGAAACAACCGTCTTTCTCTTGATATTGCTCGATAGACGAAGTCGGAGTCCGTTTGTTTGTTTTTCAGATATCGGTTAGTAACTTTTTTTCTATACATGCTAGCGACCTAAAACTTGTTTTATCGCATTCAGCCTGTCAAATTACGCCGGAAACGGTCGTCTTTGTTTTGATATTGCTCGAAACACGACGTCGAATTCCGTTCGTTTGTTTCGTGGATATCGGTGAGTAACTTTTTTTCTATACATGCTAGCGACCTAAAACTTGTTTTATCGCATTCAGCGCGTCAAATTACGCCGGATACGGCCGTCTTTGTTTTGATATTGCTCGAAACACGAAGTCGAAGTCCGTTTGTTTGTTTTTCAGATATCGGTTGGTAACTTTTTCTCTATACATGCTAGCGACCTAAAACTTGTTTCATCGCATTCAGCGCGTCAAATTACGCCGGAAACGGTCGTCTTTGTTCTGATATTGCTCAAAACACGGAGTCGAATTCCGTTTGTTTGTTTCGTGGATATCGGTGAGTAACTTTTTTTCTATACATGCTAGCGACCTAAAACTTGTTTTATCGCATTCAGCGCGTCAAATTACGCCGGAAACGGTCGTCTTTGTTTTGATATTGCTCGAAACACGAAGTCGAATTCCGTTCGTTTGTTTCGTGGATATCGGTGAGTAACTTTTTTTCTATACATGCTAGCGACCTAAAACTTGTTTTATCGCATTCAGCGCGTCAAATTACGCCGGAAACAACCGTCTTTCTCTTGATATTGCTCGATAGACGAAGTCGGAGTCCGTTTGTTTGTTTTTCAGATATCGGTTAGTAACTTTTTTTCTATACATGCTAGCGACCTAAAACTTGTTTTATCGCATTCAGCCTGTCAAATTACGCCGGAAACGGTCGTCTTTGTTTTGATATTGCTCAAAACACGACGTCGAATTCCGTTCGTTTGTTTCGTGGATATCGGTGAGTAACTTTTTTGCTATACATGCTAGCGACCTAAAACTTGTTTTATCGCATTCAGCGCGTCAAATTACGCCGGAAACGGCCGTCTTTGTTTTGATATTGCTTCAAACACGAAGTCGAAGTCCGTTTGTTTGTTTTTCAGATATCGGTTGGTAACTTGTTTTCTATACATGCTAGCGACCTAAAACTTGTTTCATCGCATTCAGCCCGTCAAATTCCGCCGGAAACGGTCGTCTTTGTTTTGATATTGCTCAAAACACGGAGTCAATTTCCGTTCGTTTGTTTCGTGGATATCGGTGAGTAACTTTTTTTCTATACATGCTAGCGACCTAAAACTTGTTTCATCGCATTCAGCGCGTCAAATTACGCCGGAAACGGTCGTCTTTGTTTTGATATTGCTTAAAACACGGAGTCAATTTCCGTTCGTTTGTTTCGTGGATATCGGTAGGTAACTTTTTTTCTATACATGCTAGCGACCTAAAACTCGTTTTATCGCATTCAGCGCGTCAAATCACGCCGGAAACGGTCGTCTTTGTTTTGATATTGCTTAAAACACGAAGTCGAATTCCGTTCGTTTGTTTCGTGGATATCGGTGAGTAACTTTTTTTCTATACATGCTAGCGACCTAAAACTTGTTTCATCGCATTCAGCGCGTCAAATTACGCCGGAAACGGTCGTCTTTGTTTTGATGTTGCTCAAAACACGAAGTCGAATTCCGTTCGTTTGTTCCGTGGATATCGGTGAGTAACTTTTTTTCTATACATGCTAGCGACCTGAAACTTGTTTTATCGCATTCAGCGCGTCAAATTACGCCGGAAACGGTCGTCTTTGTTTTGATATTGCTCGAAACACGAAGTCGAATTCCGTTCGTTTGTTTCGTGGATATCGGTGAGTAACTTTTTTTCTATACATGCTAGCGACCTAAAACTTGTTTTATCGCATTCAGCGCGTCAAATTACGCCAGAAACGGCCGTCTTTGTTTTGATATTGCTCGAAACACGAAGTCGAAGTCCGTTTGTTTGTTTTTCAGATATCGGCGAGTAACTTTTTTTTTATACATGCTAGCGACCTAAAACTTGTTTTATCGCATTCAGCGCGTCAAATTACGCCGGAAACGGTCGTCTTTAGTTTGATATTGCTCGAAACACGAAGTCGAATTCCGTTCGTTTGTTTCGTGGATATCGGTGAGTAACTTTTTTTCTATACATGCTAGCGACCTAAAACTTGTTTTATCGCATTCAGCGCGTCAAATTACGCCGGAAACGGTCGTCTTTGTTTTGATATTGCTTAAAACACGAAGTCGAATTCCGTTCGTTTGTTTCGTGGATATCCGTGAGTAACTTTTTTTCTATACATGCTACCGACCTGAAACTTGTTTTATCGCATTCAGCGCGTCAAATTACGCCAGAAACGGTCGTCTTTGTTTTGATATTGCTCAAAACACGGAGTCAATTTCCGTTTGTTTGTTTCGTGGATATCGGTGAGTAACTCTTTTTCTATACATGCTAGCGACCTAAAACTTGTTTTATCGCATTCAGCCCGTCAAATTACGCCGGAAACGGTCGTCTTTGTTCTGATATTGCTCAATAGACGAAGTCGGAGTCCGTTCGTTTGTTTTTCAGATATCGGTTGGTAACTTTTTTTCTATACATGCTAGCGACCTAAAACTTGTTTCATCGCATTCAGCGCGTCAAATTACGCCGGAAACGGCCGTCTTTGTTTTGATATTGCTCGAAACACGAAGTCGAAGTCCGTTTGTTTGTTTTTCAGTTATCGGTTGGTAACTTTTTTTCTATACATGCTAGCGACCTAAAACTTGTTTTATCGCATTCAGCGCGTCAAATTACGCCGGAAACGGTCGTCTTTGTTTTGATATTGCTCAAAACACGGAGTCAATTTCCGTTCGTTTGTTTCGTGGATATCGGTGAGTAACTTTTTTTCTATACATGCTAGCGACCTAAAACTTGTTTTATCGCATTCAGCGCGTCAAATTACGCCGGAAACGGTCGTCTTTGTTTTGATATTGCTTAAAACACGAAGTCGAATTCCGTTCGTTTGTTCCGTGGATATCGGTGAGTAACTTTTTTTCTATACATGCTACCGACCTAAAACTTGTTTTATCGCATTCAGCGCGTCAAATTACGCCGGAAACGGTCGTCTTTGTTTTGATATTGCTCAAAACACGGAGTCAATTTCCGTTCGTTTGTTTCGTGGATATCGGTGAGTAACTCTTTTTTTATACATGCTAGCGACCTAAAACTTGTTTTATCGCATTCAGCGCGTCAAATTACGCCGGAAACGGTCGTCTTTGTTTTGATATTGCTTAAAACACGAAGTCGAATTCCGTTCGTTTGTTTCGTGGATATCGGTGAGTAACTTTTTTTCTATACATGCTACCGACCTGAAACTTGTTTTATCGCATTCAGCGCGTCAAATTACGCCAGAAACGGTCGTCTTTGTTTTGATATTGCTCAAAACACGGAGTCAATTTCCGTTTGTTTGTTTCGTGGATATCGGTGAGTAACTCTTTTTCTATACATGCTAGCGACCTAAAACTTGTTTTATCGCATTCAGCCCGTCAAATTACGCCGGAAACGGTCGTCTTTGTTCTGATATTGCTCGATAGACGAAGTCGGAGTCCGTTCGTTTGTTTTTCAGATATCGGTTGGTAACTTTTTTTCTATACATGCTAGCGACCTAAAACTTGTTTCATCGCATTCAGCGCGTCAAATTACGCCGGAAACGGCCGTCTTTGTTTTGATATTGCTCGAAACACGAAGTCGAAGTCCGTTTGTTTGTTTTTCAGTTATCGGTTGGTAACTTTTTTTCTATACATGCTAGCGACCTAAAACTTGTTTTATCGCATTCAGCGCGTCAAATTACGCCGGAAACGGTCGTCTTTGTTTTGATATTGCTTAAAACACGAAGTCGAATTCCGTTCGTTTGTTCCGTGGATATCGGTGAGTAACTTTTTTTCTATACATGCTACCGACCTGAAACTTGTTTTATCGCATTCAGCGCGTCAAATTACGCCGGAAACGGTCGTCTTTGTTTTGATATTGCTCAAAACACGGAGTCAATTTCCGTTCGTTTGTTTCGTGGATATCGGTGAGTAACTCTTTTTTTATACATGCTAGCGACCTAAAACTTGTTTTATCGCATTCAGCCCGTCAAATTACGCCGGAAACGGTCGTCTTTGTTCTGATATTGCTCGATAGACAAAGTCGGAGTCCGTTCGTTTGTTTTTCAGATATCGGTTTGTAACTTTTTTTCTATACATGCTAGCGACCTAAAACTTATTTCATCGCATTCAGCGCGTCAAATTACGCCGGAAACGGTCGTCTTTGTTTTGATATTGCTCAAAACACGAAGTCGAATTCCGTTCGTTTGTTTCGTGGATATCGGTAAGTAACTTTTTTTCTATACATGCTAGCGACCTGAAACTTGTTTCATCGCATTCAGCGCGTCAAATTACGCCGGAAACAACCGTCTTTCTTCTGATATTGCTCGACAGACGAAGTCGAAGTCCGTTTGTTTGTTTCTCAGATATCGGTTGGTAACTTTTTTTCTATACATGCTAGCGACCTAAAACTTGTTTTATCGCATTCAGCGCGTCAAATTACGCCGGAAACGGTCGTCTTTGTTTTGATATTGCTTAAAACACGAAGTCGAATTCCGTTCGTTTGTTTCGTGGATATCGGTGAGTAACTTTTTTTCTATACATGCTACCGACCTAAAACTTGTTTTATCGCATTCAGCGCGTCAAATTACGCCGGAAACGGTCGTCTTTGTTTCGATATTGCTCAAAACACGGAGTCAATTTCCGTTCGTTTGTTTCGTGGATATCGGTGAGTAACTCTTTTTCTATACATGCTAGCGACCTAAAACTTGTTTTATCGCATTCAGCCCGTCAAATTACGCCGGAAACGGTCGTCTTTGTTCTGATATTGCTCGATAGACAAAGTCGGAGTCCGTTCGTTTGTTTTTCAGATATCGGTTGGTAACTTTTTTTCTATACATGCTAGCGACCTAAAACTTGTTTTATCGCATTCAGCCCGTCAAATTACGCCGGAAACGGTCGTCTTTGTTCTGATATTGCTCGATAGACAAAGTCGGAGTCCGTTCGTTTGTTTTTCAGATATCGGTTGGTAACTTTTTTTCTATACATGCTAGCGACCTAAAACTTGTTTCATCGCATTCAGCGCGTCAAATTACGCCGGAAACGGCCGTCTTTGTTTTGATATTGCTTCAAACACGAAGTCGAAGTCCGTTTGTTTGTTTTTCAGATATCGGTTGGTAACTTGTTTTCTATACATGCTAGCGACCTAAAACTTGTTTCATCGCATTCAGCCCGTCAAATTCCGCCGGAAACGGTCGTCTTTGTTTTGATATTGCTCAAAACACGGAGTCAATTTCCGTTCGTTTGTTTCGTGGATATCGGTGAGTAACTTTTTTTCTATACATGCTAGCGACCTAAAACTTGTTTCATCGCATTCAGCGCGTCAAATTACGCCGGAAACGGTCGTCTTTGTTTTGATATTGCTTAAAACACGGAGTTAATTTCCGTTCGTTTGTTTCGTGGATATCGGTAGGTAACTTTTTTTCTATACATGCTAGCGACCTAAAACTTGTTTTATCGCATTCAGCGCGTCAAATCACGCCGGAAACGGTCGTCTTTGTTTTGATATTGCTTAAAACACGAAGTCGAATTCCGTTCGTTTGTTTCGTGGATATCGGTGAGTAACTTTTTTTCTATACATGCTAGCGACCTAAAACTTGTTTCATCGCATTCAGCGCGTCAAATTACGCCGGAAACGGTCGTCTTTGTTTTGATGTTGCTCAAAACACGAAGTCGAATTCCGTTCGTTTGTTCCGTGGATATCGGTGAGTAACTTTTTTTCTATACATGCTAGCGACCTGAAACTTGTTTCATCGCATTCAGCGCGTCAAATTACGCCGGAAACAACCGTCTTTCTCTTGATATTGCTCGATAGACGAAGTCGGAGTCCGTTTGTTTGTTTTTCAGATATCGGTTAGTAACTTTTTTTCTATACATGCTAGCGACCTAAAACTTGTTTTATCGCATTCAGCGCGTCAAATTACGCCGGAAACGGTCGTCTTTGTTTTGATATTGCTCAAAACACGGAGTCAATTTCCGTTCGTTTGTTTCGTGGATATCGGTGAGTAACTTTTTTTCTATACATGCTAGCGACCTAAAACTTGTTTTATCGCATTCAGCGCGTCAAATTACGCCGGAAACGGTCGTCTTTGTTTTGATATTGCTTAAAACACGAAGTCGAATTCCGTTCGTTTGTTCCGTGGATATCGGTGAGTAACTTTTTTTCTATACATGCTACCGACCTAAAACTTGTTTTATCGCATTCAGCGCGTCAAATTACGCCGGAAACGGTCGTCTTTGTTTTGATATTGCTCAAAACACGGAGTCAATTTCCGTTCGTTTGTTTCGTGGATATCGGTGAGTAACTCTTTTTTTATACATGCTAGCGACCTAAAACTTGTTTTATCGCATTCAGCGCGTCAAATTACGCCGAAAACGGTCGTCTTTGTTTTGATATTGCTCAAAACACGAAGTCGAATTCCGTTCGTTTGTTTCGTGGATATCGGTGAGTAACTTTTTTTCTATACATGCTAGCGACCTAAAACTTGTTTTATCGCATTCAGCGCGTCAAATTACGCCGGAAACGGTCGTCTTTGTTTTGATATTGCTTGAAACACGAAGTCGAATTCCGTTCGTTTGTTTCGTGGATATCGGTGAGTAACTTTTTTTCTATACATGCTACCGACCTGAAACTTGTTTTATCGCATTCAGCGCGTCAAATTACGCCAGAAACGGTCGTCTTTGTTTTGATATTGCTCAAAACACGGAGTCAATTTCCGTTTGTTTGTTTCGTGGATATCGGTGAGTAACTCTTTTTCTATACATGCTAGCGACCTAAAACTTGTTTTATCGCATTCAGCCCGTCAAATTACGCCGGAAACGGTCGTCTTTGTTCTGATATTGCTCGATAGACGAAGTCGGAGTCCGTTCGTTTGTTTTTCAGATATCGGTTGGTAACTTTTTTTCTATACATGCTAGCGACCTAAAACTTGTTTCATCGCATTCAGCGCGTCAAATTACGCCGGAAACGGCCGTCTTTGTTTTGATATTGCTCGAAACACGAAGTCGAAGTCCGTTTGTTTGTTTTTCAGTTATCGGTTGGTAACTTTTTTTCTATACATGCTAGCGACCTAAAACTTGTTTTATCGCATTCAGCGCGTCAAATTACGCCGGAAACGGTCGTCTTTGTTTTGATATTGCTCAAAACACGGAGTCAATTTCCGTTCGTTTGTTTCGTGGATATCGGTGAGTAACTTTTTTTCTATACATGCTAGCGACCTAAAACTTGTTTTATCGCATTCAGCGCGTCAAATTACGCCGGAAACGGTCGTCTTTGTTTTGATATTGCTTAAAACACGAAGTCGAATTCCGTTCGTTTGTTCCGTGGATATCGGTGAGTAACTTTTTTTCTATACATGCTACCGACCTAAAACTTGTTTTATCGCATTCAGCGCGTCAAATTACGCCGGAAACGGTCGTCTTTGTTTTGATATTGCTCAAAACACGAAGTCGAATTCCGTTCGTTTGTTCCGTGGATATCGGTGAGTAACTTTTTTTCTATACATGCTAGCGACCTGAAACCTGTTTCATCGCATTCAGCGCGTCAAATTACGCCGGAAACGGCCGTCTTTGTTTTGATATTGCTTGAAACACGAAGTCGAAGTCCGTTTGTTTGTTTTTCAGATATTGGTTAGTAACTTTTTTTCTATACATGCTAGCGACCTAAAACTTGTCTTATCGCATTCAGCGCGTCAAATTACGCCGGAAACGGTCGTCTTTGTTTTGATATTGCTCAAAACACGAAGTCGAATTCCGTTCGTTTGTTTCGTGGATATCGGTGAGTAACTTTTTTTCCATACATGCTAGCGACCTAAAACTTGTTTTATCGCATTCAGCGCATCAAATTACGCCGGAAACGGCCGTCTTTGTTCTGATATTGCTCGAAACACGAAGTCAAAGTCCGTTTGTTTGTTTTTCAGATATCGGTTGGTAACTTTTTTTCTATACATGCTAGCGACCTAAAACTTGTTTTATCGCATTCAGCGCAGCAAATTACGCCGGAAACGGTCGTCTTTGTTCTGATATTGCTCAAAACACGAAGTCGAATTCCGTTCGTTTGTTCCGTGGATATCGGTGAGTAACTTTTTTTCAATACATGCTAGCGACCTGAAACCTGTTTCATCGCATTCAGCGCGTCAAATTACGCCGGAAACGGCCGTCTTTGTTTTGATATTGCTTGAAACACGAAGTCGAAGTCCGTTTGTTTGTTTTCCAGATATCGGTTGGTAACTTTTTTTCTATACATACTAGCGACCTAAAACTTGTTTCATCGCATTCAGCGCGTCAAATTACGCCGGAAACGGTCGTCTTTGTTTTGATATTGCTTAAAACACGAAGTCGAATTCCGTTCGTTTGTTTCGTGGATATCGGTGAGTAACTTTTTTTCTATACATGCTACCGACCTAAAACTTGTTTTATCGCATTCAGCGCGTCAAATTACGCCGGAAACGGTCGTCTTTGTTTTGATATTGCTTAAAACACGAAGTCGAATTCCGTTCGTTTGTTTCGTGGATATCGGTGAGTAACTTTTTTTCTATACATGCTAGCAACCTAAAACTTGTTTCATCGCATTTAGCGCGTCAAATTATGCCGGAAACGGCCGTCTTTGTTTTGATATTGCTCGATAGACAAAGTCGGAGTCCGTTTGTTTGTTTTTCAGATATTGGTTAGTAACTTTTTTTCTATACATGCTAGCGACCTAAAACTTGTCTTATCGCATTCAGCGCGTCAAATTACGCCGGAAACGGTCGTCTTTGTTTTGATATTGCTCAAAACACGAAGTCGAATTCCGTTCGTTTGTTTCGTGGATATCGGTGAGTAACTTTTTTTCTATACATGCTAGCGACCTAAAACTTGTTTCATCGCATTCAGCGCGTCAAATTACGCCGGAAACGGCCATCTTTGTTTTGATATTGCTCGATAGACGAAGTCGGAGTCCGTTTGTTTGTTTTTCAGATATCGGTTAGTAACTTTTTTTTTATACATGCTCGCGACCCAATACTTGTTTTATCGCATTTAGCGCGTCAAATTACGCCGGAAACGGTCGTCTTCGTTCTGATATTGCTCAAAACACGGAGTCGAATTCCGTTTGTTTGTTTCGTGGATATCGGTGAGTAACTTTCTTTCTATACATGCTCGCGACCCAATACTTGTCTTATCGCATTCAGCGCGTCAAATTACGCCGGAAACGGTCGTCTTTGTTTTGATATTGCTCAAAACACGAAGTCGAATTCCGTTCGTTTGTTTCGTGGATATCGGTGAGTAACTTTTTTTCCATACATGCTAGCGACCTAAAACTTGTTTTATCGCATTCAGCGCATCAAATTACGCCGGAAACGGCCGTCTTTGTTCTGATATTGCTCGAAACACGAAGTCAAAGTCCGTTTGTTTGTTTTTCAGATATCGGTTGGTAACTTTTTTTCTATACATGCTAGCGACCTAAAACTTGTTTTATCGCATTCAGCGCAGCAAATTACGCCGGAAACGGTCGTCTTTGTTCTGATATTGCTCAAAACACGAAGTCGAATTCCGTTCGTTTGTTCCGTGGATATCGGTGAGTAACTTTTTTTCAATACATGCTAGCGACCTGAAACCTGTTTCATCGCATTCAGCGCGTCAAATTACGCCGGAAACGGCCGTCTTTGTTTTGATATTGCTTGAAACACGAAGTCGAAGTCCGTTTGTTTGTTTTCCAGATATCGGTTGGTAACTTTTTTTCTATACATACTAGCGACCTAAAACTTGTTTCATCGCATTCAGCGCGTCAAATTACGCCGGAAACGGTCGTCTTTGTTTTGATATTGCTTAAAACACGAAGTCGAATTCCGTTCGTTTGTTTCGTGGATATCGGTGAGTAACTTTTTTTCTATACATGCTACCGACCTAAAACTTGTTTTATCGCATTCAGCGCGTCAAATTACGCCGGAAACGGTCGTCTTTGTTTTGATATTGCTTAAAACACGAAGTCGAATTCCGTTCGTTTGTTTCGTGGATATCGGTGAGTAACTTTTTTTCTATACATGCTAGCAACCTAAAACTTGTTTCATCGCATTTAGCGCGTCAAATTATGCCGGAAACGGCCGTCTTTGTTTTGATATTGCTCGATAGACAAAGTCGGAGTCCGTTTGTTTGTTTTTCAGATATTGGTTAGTAACTTTTTTTCTATACATGCTAGCGACCTAAAACTTGTCTTATCGCATTCAGCGCGTCAAATTACGCCGGAAACGGTCGTCTTTGTTTTGATATTGCTCAAAACACGAAGTCGAATTCCGTTCGTTTGTTTCGTGGATATCGGTGAGTAACTTTTTTTCCATACATGCTAGCGACCTAAAACTTGTTTTATCGCATTCAGCGCATCAAATTACGCCGGAAACGGCCGTCTTTGTTCTGATATTGCTCGAAACACGAAGTCAAAGTCCGTTTGTTTGTTTTTCAGA
This sequence comes from Diprion similis, assembly GCF_021155765.1. Taxonomy (NCBI): domain Eukaryota; kingdom Metazoa; phylum Arthropoda; class Insecta; order Hymenoptera; family Diprionidae; genus Diprion; species Diprion similis. The sequence continues at coordinate 12,884,266 of NC_060113.1, read as the reverse complement.
TATCGGTTGGTAACTTTTTTTCTATACATGCTAGCGACCTAAAACTTGTTTTATCGCATTCAGCGCAGCAAATTACGCCGGAAACGGTCGTCTTTGTTCTGATATTGCTCAAAACACGAAGTCGAATTCCGTTCGTTTGTTCCGTGGATATCGGTGAGTAACTTTTTTTCTATACATGCTAGCGACCTAAAACTTGTTTGATCGCATTCAGCGCGTCAAATTACGCCGGAAACGGTCGTCTTTGTTTTGATATTGCTCGAAACACGAAGTCGAAGTCCGTTTGTTTGTTTTTCAGATATCGGTTGGTAACTTTTTTTCTATACATGCTAGCGGCCTAAAACTTGTTTTATCGCATTCAGCGCGTCAAATTACGCCGGAAACGGCCGTCTTTGTTTTGATATTGCTCGATAGACGAGGTCAGAGTCCGTTTGTTTGTCTCGTGGATATCGGTGAGTAACTTTTTTTCTATACATGCTAGCGACCTGAAACTTGTTTCATCGCATTTAGCGCGTCAAATTACGCCGGAAACGGCCGTCTTTGTTTTGATATTGCTCGATAGACAAAGTCGGAGTCCGTTTGTTTGTTTTTCAGATATCGGTGAGTAACTTTTTTTCTATACATGCTAGCGACCTAAAACTTGTTTTATCGCATTCAGCGCGTCAAATTACGCCGGAAACGGTCGTCTTTGTTTTGATATTGCTTAAAACACGAAGTCGAATTCCGTTCGTTTGTTTCGTGGATATCGGTGAGTAACTTTTTTTCTATACATGCTAGCAACCTAAAACTTGTTTCATCGCATTTAGCGCGTCAAATTATGCCGGAAACGGCCGTCTTTGTTTTGATATTGCTCGATAGACGAAGTCGGAGTCCGTTTGTTTGTTTTTCAGATATTGGTTAGTAACTTTTTTTCTATACATGCTAGCGACCTAAAACTTGTCTTATCGCATTCAGCGCGTCAAATTACGCCGGAAACGGTCGTCTTTGTTTTGATATTGCTCAAAACACGAAGTCGAATTCCGTTCGTTTGTTTCGTGGATATCGGTGAGTAACTTTTTTTCCATACATGCTAGCGACCTAAAACTTGTTTTATCGCATTCAGCGCATCAAATTACGCCGGAAACGGCCGTCTTTGTTCTGATATTGCTCGAAACACGAAGTCAAAGTCCGTTTGTTTGTTTTTCAGATATCGGTTGGTAACTTTTTTTCTATACATGCTAGCGACCTAAAACTTGTTTTATCGCATTCAGCGCAGCAAATTACGCCGGAAACGGTCGTCTTTGTTCTGATATTGCTCAAAACACGAAGTCGAATTCCGTTCGTTTGTTCCGTGGATATCGGTGAGTAACTTTTTTTCAATACATGCTAGCGACCTGAAACCTGTTTCATCGCATTCAGCGCGTCAAATTACGCCGGAAACGGCCGTCTTTGTTTTGATATTGCTTGAAACACGAAGTCGAAGTCCGTTTGTTTGTTTTTCAGATATCGGTTGGTAACTTTTTTTCTATACATACTAGCGACCTAAAACTTGTTTCATCGCATTCAGCGCGTCAAATTACGCCGGAAACGGTCGTCTTTGTTTTGATATTGCTTAAAACACGAAGTCGAATTCCGTTCGTTTGTTTCGTGGATATCGGTGAGTAACTTTTTTTCTATACATGCTACCGACCTAAAACTTGTTTTATCGCATTCAGCGCGTCAAATTACGCCGGAAACGGTCGTCTTTGTTTCGATATTGCTCAAAACACGGAGTCAATTTCCGTTCGTTTGTTTCGTGGATATCGGTGAGTAACTCTTTTTCTATACATGCTAGCGACCTAAAACTTGTTTTATCGCATTCAGCCCGTCAAATTACGCCGGAAACGGTCGTCTTTGTTCTGATATTGCTCGATAGACAAAGTCGGAGTCCGTTCGTTTGTTTTTCAGATATCGGTTGGTAACTTTTTTTCTATACATGCTAGCGACCTAAAACTTGTTTTATCGCATTCAGCCCGTCAAATTACGCCGGAAACGGTCGTCTTTGTTCTGATATTGCTCGATAGACAAAGTCGGAGTCCGTTCGTTTGTTTTTCAGATATCGGTTGGTAACTTTTTTTCTATACATGCTAGCGACCTAAAACTTGTTTCATCGCATTCAGCGCGTCAAATTACGCCGGAAACGGTCGTCTTTGTTTTGATATTGCTCAAAACACGAAGTCGAATTCCGTTCGTTTGTTTCGTGGATATCGGTGAGTAACTTTTTTTCTATACATGCTAGCGACCTGAAACTTGTTTCATCGCATTCAGTGCGTCAAATTACGCCGGAAACAACCGTCTTTCTTCTGATATTGCTCGACAGACGAAGTCGAAGTCCGTTTGTTTGTTTTTCAGATATCGGTTGGTAACTTTTTTTCTATACATGCTAGCGACCTAAAACTTGTTTTATCGCATTCAGCGCGTCAAATTACGCCGGAAACGGTCGTCCTTGTTTCGATATTGCTCAAAACACGAAGTCGAATTCCGTTCGTTTGTTCCGTGGATATCGGTGAGTAACTTTTTTTCTATACATGCTAGCGACCTGAAACCTGTTTCATCGCATTCAGCGCGTCAAATTACGCCGGAAACGGCCGTCTTTGTTTTGATATTGCTTGAAACACGAAGTCGAAGTCCGTTTGTTTGTTTTTCAGATATCGGTTGGTAACTTTTTTTCTATACATACTAGCGACCTAAAACTTGTTTTATCGCATTCAGCGCGTCAAATTACGCCGAAAACGGTCGTCTTTTATCTGATATTGCTCAGAACACGGAGTCGAATTCCGTTTGTTTGTTTCGTGGATATCAGAGAGTAACTTTTTTTCTATACATGCTAGCGACCTGAAACTTGTTTTATCGCATTCAGCGCGTCAAATTACGCCGGAAACGGTCGTCTTTGTTTTGATATTGATCGAAACACGAAGTCGAAGTCCGTTTGTTTGTTTTTCAGATTTCGGTTGGTAACTTTTTTTCTATACATGCTAGCGACCTAAAACTTGTTTTATCGCATTCAGCGCGTCAAATTACGCCGGAAACGGTCGTCTTTGTTTTGATATTGCTCGAAACACGAAGTCGAAGTCCGTTTGTTTGTTTTTCAGATATCGGTTGGTAACTTTTTTTCTATACATGCTAGCGACCTAAAACTTGTTTGATCGCATTCAGCGCGTCAAATTACGCCGGAAACGGTCGTCTTTGTTTTGATATTGCTCGAAACACGAAGTCGAAGTCCGTTTGTTTGTTTTTCAGATATCGGTTGGTAACTTTTTTTCTATACATGCTAGCGGCCTAAAACTTGTTTTATCGCATTCAGCGCGTCAAATTACGCCGGAAACGGCCGTCTTTGTTTTGATATTGCTCGATAGACGAGGTCAGAGTCCGTTTGTTTGTCTCGTGGATATCGGTGAGTAACTTTTTTTCTATACATGCTAGCGACCTGAAACTTGTTTCATCGCATTTAGCGCGTCAAATTACGCCGGAAACGGCCGTCTTTGTTTTGATATTGCTCGATAGACAAAGTCGGAGTCCGTTTGTTTGTTTTTCAGATATCGGTGAGTAACTTTTTTTCTATACATGCTAGCGACCTAAAACTTGTTTCATCGCATTCAGCGCGTCAAATTACGCCGGAAACGGCCATCTTTGTTTTGATATTGCTCGATAGACGAAGTCGGAGTCCGTTTGTTTGTTTTTCAGATATCGGTTAGTAACTTTTTTTTTATACATGCTCGCGACCCAATACTTGTTTTATCGCATTTAGCGCGTCAAATTACGCCGGAAACGGTCGTCTTCGTTCTGATATTGCTCAAAACACGGAGTCGAATTCCGTTTGTTTGTTTCGTGGATATCGGTGAGTAACTTTCTTTCTATACATGCTCGCGACCCAATACTTGTCTTATCGCATTCAGCGCGTCAAATTACGCCGGAAACGGTCGTCTTTGTTTTGATATTGCTCAAAACACGAAGTCGAATTCCGTTCGTTTGTTTCGTGGATATCGGTGAGTAACTTTTTTTCCATACATGCTAGCGACCTAAAACTTGTTTTATCGCATTCAGCGCATCAAATTACGCCGGAAACGGCCGTCTTTGTTCTGATATTGCTCGAAACACGAAGTCAAAGTCCGTTTGTTTGTTTTTCAGATATCGGTTGGTAACTTTTTTTCTATACATGCTAGCGACCTAAAACTTGTTTTATCGCATTCAGCGCAGCAAATTACGCCGGAAACGGTCGTCTTTGTTCTGATATTGCTCAAAACACGAAGTCGAATTCCGTTCGTTTGTTCCGTGGATATCGGTGAGTAACTTTTTTTCTATACATGCTAGCGACCTAAAACCTGTTTCATCGCATTCAGCGCGTCAAATTACGCCGGAAACGGCCGTCTTTGTTTTGATATTGCTCGAAACACGAAGTCGAAGTCCGTTTGTTTGTTTTTCAGATATCGGTTGGTAACTTTTTTTCTATACATGCTAGCGACCTAAAACTTGTTTTATCGCATTCAGCGCGTCAAATTACGCCGGAAACGGTCGTCTTTGTTTTGATATTGCTCGAAACACGAAGTCGAAGTCCGTTTGTTTGTTTTTCAGATATCGGTTGGTAACTTTTTTTCTATACATGCTAGCGACCTAAAACTTGTTTGATCGCATTCAGCGCGTCAAATTACGCCGGAAACGGTCGTCTTTGTTTTGATATTGCTCGAAACACGAAGTCGAAGTCCGTTTGTTTGTTTTTCAGATATCGGTTGGTAACTTTTTTTCTATACATGCTAGCGGCCTAAAACTTGTTTTATCGCATTCAGCGCGTCAAATTACGCCGGAAACGGCCGTCTTTGTTTTGATATTGCTCGATAGACGAGGTCAGAGTCCGTTTGTTTGTCTCGTGGATATCGGTGAGTAACTTTTTTTCTATACATGCTAGCGACCTGAAACTTGTTTCATCGCATTTAGCGCGTCAAATTACGCCGGAAACGGCCGTCTTTGTTTTGATATTGCTCGATAGACAAAGTCGGAGTCCGTTTGTTTGTTTTTCAGATATCGGTGAGTAACTTTTTTTCTATACATGCTAGCGACCTAAAACTTGTTTCATCGCATTCAGCGCGTCAAATTACGCCGGAAACGGCCATCTTTGTTTTGATATTGCTCGATAGACGAAGTCGGAGTCCGTTTGTTTGTTTTTCAGATATCGGTTAGTAACTTTTTTTTTATACATGCTCGCGACCCAATACTTGTTTTATCGCATTTAGCGCGTCAAATTACGCCGGAAACGGTCGTCTTCGTTCTGATATTGCTCAAAACACGGAGTCGAATTCCGTTTGTTTGTTTCGTGGATATCGGTGAGTAACTTTCTTTCTATACATGCTAGCGACCTAAAACTTGTTTTATCGCATTCAGCGCGTCAAATTACGCCGGAAACGGTCGTCTTTGTTTTGATATTGCTTAAAACACGAAGTCGAATTCCGTTCGTTTGTTTCGTGGATATCGGTGAGTAACTTTTTTTCTATACATGCTAGCAACCTAAAACTTGTTTTATCGCATTTAGCGCGTCAAATTATGCCGGAAACGGCCGTCTTTGTTTTGATATTGCTCGATAGACGAAGTCGGAGTCCGTTTGTTTGTTTTTCAGATATTGGTTAGTAACTTTTTTCTATACATGCTAGCGACCTAAAACTTGTCTTATCGCATTCAGCGCGTCAAATTACGCCGGAAACGGTCGTCTTTGTTTTGATATTGCTCAAAACACGAAGTCGAATTCCGTTCGTTTGTTTCGTGGATATCGGTGAGTAACTTTTTTTCCATACATGCTAGCGACCTAAAACTTGTTTTATCGCATTCAGCGCGTCAAATTACGCCGGAAACGGTCGTCTTTGTTTTGATATTGCTCGAAACACGAAGTCGAAGTCCGTTTGTTTGTTTTTCAGATATCGGTTGGTAACTTTTTTTCTATACATGCTAGCGACCTAAAACTTGTTTGATCGCATTCAGCGCGTCAAATTACGCCGGAAACGGTCGTCTTTGTTTTGATATTGCTCGAAACACGAAGTCGAAGTCCGTTTGTTTGTTTTTCAGATATCGGTTGGTAACTTTTTTTCTATACATGCTAGCGGCCTAAAACTTGTTTTATCGCATTCAGCGCGTCAAATTACGCCGGAAACGGCCGTCTTTGTTTTGATATTGCTCGATAGACGAGGTCAGAGTCCGTTTGTTTGTCTCGTGGATATCGGTGAGTAACTTTTTTTCTATACATGCTAGCGACCTGAAACTTGTTTCATCGCATTTAGCGCGTCAAATTACGCCGGAAACGGCCGTCTTTGTTTTGATATTGCTCGATAGACAAAGTCGGAGTCCGTTTGTTTGTTTTTCAGATATCGGTGAGTAACTTTTTTTCTATACATGCTAGCGACCTAAAACTTGTTTCATCGCATTCAGCGCGTCAAATTACGCCGGAAACGGCCATCTTTGTTTTGATATTGCTCGATAGACGAAGTCGGAGTCCGTTTGTTTGTTTTTCAGATATCGGTTAGTAACTTTTTTTTTATACATGCTCGCGACCCAATACTTGTTTTATCGCATTTAGCGCGTCAAATTACGCCGGAAACGGTCGTCTTCGTTCTGATATTGCTCAAAACACGGAGTCGAATTCCGTTTGTTTGTTTCGTGGATATCGGTGAGTAACTTTCTTTCTATACATGCTAGCGACCTAAAACTTGTTTTATCGCATTCAGCGCGTCAAATTACGCCGGAAACGGTCGTCTTTGTTTTGATATTGCTTAAAACACGAAGTCGAATTCCGTTCGTTTGTTTCGTGGATATCGGTGAGTAACTTTTTTTCTATACATGCTAGCAACCTAAAACTTGTTTTATCGCATTTAGCGCGTCAAATTATGCCGGAAACGGCCGTCTTTGTTTTGATATTGCTCGATAGACGAAGTCGGAGTCCGTTTGTTTGTTTTTCAGATATTGGTTAGTAACTTTTTTCTATACATGCTAGCGACCTAAAACTTGTCTTATCGCATTCAGCGCGTCAAATTACGCCGGAAACGGTCGTCTTTGTTTTGATATTGCTCAAAACACGAAGTCGAATTCCGTTCGTTTGTTTCGTGGATATCGGTGAGTAACTTTTTTTCCATACATGCTAGCGACCTAAAACTTGTTTTATCGCATTCAGCGCATCAAATTACGCCGGAAACGGCCGTCTTTGTTCTGATATTGCTCGAAACACGAAGTCAAAGTCCGTTTGTTTGTTTTTCAGATATCGGTTGGTAACTTTTTTTCTATACATGCTAGCGACCTAAAACTTGTTTAATCGCATTCAGCGCAGCAAATTACGCCGGAAACGGTCGTCTTTGTTCTGATATTGCTCAAAACACGAAGTCGAATTCCGTTCGTTTGTTCCGTGGATATCGGTGAGTAACTTTTTTTCTATACATGCTAGCGACCTAAAACCTGTTTCATCGCATTCAGCGCGTCAAATTACGCCGGAAACGGCCGTCTTTGTTTTGATATTGCTCGAAACACGAAGTCGAAGTCCGTTTGTTTGTTTTTCAGATATCGGTTGGTAACTTTTTTTCTATACATGCTAGCGACCTAAAACTTGTTTTATCGCATTCAGCGCGTCAAATTACGCCGGAAACGGTCGTCTTTGTTTTGATATTGCTCGAAACACGAAGTCGAAGTCCGTTTGTTTGTTTTTCAGATATCGGTTGGTAACTTTTTTTCTATACATGCTAGCGACCTAAAACTTGTTTGATCGCATTCAGCGCGTCAAATTACGCCGGAAACGGTCGTCTTTGTTTTGATATTGCTCGAAACACGAAGTCGAAGTCCGTTTGTTTGTTTTTCAGATATCGGTTGGTAACTTTTTTTCTATACATGCTAGCGGCCTAAAACTTGTTTTATCGCATTCAGCGCGTCAAATTACGCCGGAAACGGCCGTCTTTGTTTTGATATTGCTCGATAGACGAGGTCAGAGTCCGTTTGTTTGTCTCGTGGATATCGGTGAGTAACTTTTTTTCTATACATGCTAGCGACCTGAAACTTGTTTCATCGCATTTAGCGCGTCAAATTACGCCGGAAACGGCCGTCTTTGTTTTGATATTGCTCGATAGACAAAGTCGGAGTCCGTTTGTTTGTTTTTCAGATATCGGTGAGTAACTTTTTTTCTATACATGCTAGCGACCTAAAACTTGTTTCATCGCATTCAGCGCGTCAAATTACGCCGGAAACGGCCATCTTTGTTTTGATATTGCTCGATAGACGAAGTCGGAGTCCGTTTGTTTGTTTTTCAGATATCGGTTAGTAACTTTTTTTTTATACATGCTCGCGACCCAATACTTGTTTTATCGCATTTAGCGCGTCAAATTACGCCGGAAACGGTCGTCTTCGTTCTGATATTGCTCAAAACACGGAGTCGAATTCCGTTTGTTTGTTTCGTGGATATCGGTGAGTAACTTTCTTTCTATACATGCTAGCGACCTAAAACTTGTTTTATCGCATTCAGCGCGTCAAATTACGCCGGAAACGGTCGTCTTTGTTTTGATATTGCTTAAAACACGAAGTCGAATTCCGTTCGTTTGTTTCGTGGATATCGGTGAGTAACTTTTTTTCTATACATGCTAGCAACCTAAAACTTGTTTTATCGCATTTAGCGCGTCAAATTATGCCGGAAACGGCCGTCTTTGTTTTGATATTGCTCGATAGACGAAGTCGGAGTCCGTTTGTTTGTTTTTCAGATATTGGTTAGTAACTTTTTTCTATACATGCTAGCGACCTAAAACTTGTCTTATCGCATTCAGCGCGTCAAATTACGCCGGAAACGGTCGTCTTTGTTTTGATATTGCTCAAAACACGAAGTCGAATTCCGTTCGTTTGTTTCGTGGATATCGGTGAGTAACTTTTTTTCCATACATGCTAGCGACCTAAAACTTGTTTTATCGCATTCAGCGCATCAAATTACGCCGGAAACGGCCGTCTTTGTTCTGATATTGCTCGAAACACGAAGTCAAAGTCCGTTTGTTTGTTTTTCAGATATCGGTTGGTAACTTTTTTTCTATACATGCTAGCGACCTAAAACTTGTTTTATCGCATTCAGCGCAGCAAATTACGCCGGAAACGGTCGTCTTTGTTCTGATATTGCTCAAAACACGAAGTCGAATTCCGTTCGTTTGTTCCGTGGATATCGGTGAGTAACTTTTTTTCTATACATGCTAGCGACCTAAAACCTGTTTCATCGCATTCAGCGCGTCAAATTACGCCGGAAACGGCCGTCTTTGTTTTGATATTGCTCGAAACACGAAGTCGAAGTCCGTTTGTTTGTTTTTCAGATATCGGTTGGTAACTTTTTTTCTATACATGCTAGCGACCTAAAACTTGTTTTATCGCATTCAGCGCGTCAAATTACGCCGGAAACGGTCGTCTTTGTTTTGATATTGCTCGAAACACGAAGTCGAAGTCCGTTTGTTTGTTTTTCAGATATCGGTTGGTAACTTTTTTTCTATACATGCTAGCGACCTAAAACTTGTTTGATCGCATTCAGCGCGTCAAATTACGCCGGAAACGGTCGTCTTTGTTTTGATATTGCTCGAAACACGAAGTCGAAGTCCGTTTGTTTGTTTTTCAGATATCGGTTGGTAACTTTTTTTCTATACATGCTAGCGGCCTAAAACTTGTTTTATCGCATTCAGCGCGTCAAATTACGCCGGAAACGGCCGTCTTTGTTTTGATATTGCTCGATAGACGAGGTCAGAGTCCGTTTGTTTGTCTCGTGGATATCGGTGAGTAACTTTTTTTCTATACATGCTAGCGACCTGAAACTTGTTTCATCGCATTTAGCGCGTCAAATTACGCCGGAAACGGCCGTCTTTGTTTTGATATTGCTCGATAGACAAAGTCGGAGTCCGTTTGTTTGTTTTTCAGATATCGGTGAGTAACTTTTTTTCTATACATGCTAGCGACCTAAAACTTGTTTCATCGCATTCAGCGCGTCAAATTACGCCGGAAACGGCCATCTTTGTTTTGATATTGCTCGATAGACGAAGTCGGAGTCCGTTTGTTTGTTTTTCAGATATCGGTTAGTAACTTTTTTTTTATACATGCTCGCGACCCAATACTTGTTTTATCGCATTTAGCGCGTCAAATTACGCCGGAAACGGTCGTCTTCGTTCTGATATTGCTCAAAACACGGAGTCGAATTCCGTTTGTTTGTTTCGTGGATATCGGTGAGTAACTTTCTTTCTATACATGCTAGCGACCTAAAACTTGTTTTATCGCATTCAGCGCGTCAAATTACGCCGGAAACGGTCGTCTTTGTTTTGATATTGCTTAAAACACGAAGTCGAATTCCGTTCGTTTGTTTCGTGGATATCGGTGAGTAACTTTTTTTCTATACATGCTAGCGACCTGAAACTTGTTTCATCGCATTCAGCGCGTCAAATTACGCCGGAAACGGCCGTCTTTGTTTTGATATTGCTCGATAGACGAAGTCGGAGTCCGTTTGTTTGTTTTTCAGATATCGGTTAGTAACTTTTTTTCTATACATGCTAGCGACCTGAAACTTGTTTCATCGCATTCAGCGCGTCAAATTACGCCGGAAACGGCCGTCTTTGTTTTGATATTGCTCGATAGACGAAGTCAGAGTCCGTTTGTTTGTTTCGTGGATATCGGTGAGTAACTTTTTTTCTATACATGCTAGCGACCTGAAACTTGTTTCATCGCATTTAGCGCGTCAAATTACGCCGGAAACGGCCGTCTTTGTTTTGATATTGCTCGATAGACAAAGTCGGAGTCCGTTTGTTTGTTTTTCAGATATCGGTTAGTAACTTTTTTTCTATACATGCTAGCGACCTAAAACTTGTTTCATCGCATTCAGCGCGTCAAAATACGCCGGAAACGGCCGTCTTTGTTTTGATATTGCTCGATAGACGAGGTCAGAGTCCGTTTGTTTGTTTTTCAGATATCGGTTAGTAACTTTTTTTTTGTACATGCTAGCGACCTAAAACTTGTTTCATCGCATTCAGCGCGTCAAATTACGCCGGAAACGGCCGTCTTTGTTTTGATATTGCTCGATAGACAAAGTCGGAGTCCGTTTGTTTGTTTTTCAGATATCGGTTAGTAACTTTTTTTCTATACATGCTAGCGACCTAAAACTTGTTTCATCGCATTCAGCGCGTCAAATTACGCCGGAAACGGCCATCTTTGTTTTGATATTGCTCGATAGACGAAGTCGGAGTCCGTTTGTTTGTTTTTCAGATATCGGTTAGTAACTTTTTTTTTATACATGCTCGCGACCCAATACTTGTTTTATCGCATTTAGCGCGTCAAATTACGCCGGAAACGGTCGTCTTCGTTCTGATATTGCTCAAAACACGGAGTCGAATTCCGTTTGTTTGTTTCGTGGATATCGGTGAGTAACTTTCTTTCTATACATGCTAGCGACCTAAAACTTGTTTTATCGCATTCAGCGCGTCAAATTACGCCGGAAACGGTCGTCTTTGTTTTGATATTGCTTAAAACACGAAGTCGAATTCCGTTCGTTTGTTTCGTGGATATCGGTGAGTAACTTTTTTTCTATACATGCTAGCAACCTAAAACTTGTTTTATCGCATTTAGCGCGTCAAATTATGCCGGAAACGGCCGTCTTTGTTTTGATATTGCTCGATAGACGAAGTCGGAGTCCGTTTGTTTGTTTTTCAGATATTGGTTAGTAACTTTTTTCTATACATGCTAGCGACCTAAAACTTGTCTTATCGCATTCAGCGCGTCAAATTACGCCGGAAACGGTCGTCTTTGTTTTGATATTGCTCAAAACACGAAGTCGAATTCCGTTCGTTTGTTTCGTGGATATCGGTGAGTAACTTTTTTTCCATACATGCTAGCGACCTAAAACTTGTTTTATCGCATTCAGCGCATCAAATTACGCCGGAAACGGCCGTCTTTGTTCTGATATTGCTCGAAACACGAAGTCAAAGTCCGTTTGTTTGTTTTTCAGATATCGGTTGGTAACTTTTTTTCTATACATGCTAGCGACCTAAAACTTGTTTTATCGCATTCAGCGCAGCAAATTACGCCGGAAACGGTCGTCTTTGTTCTGATATTGCTCAAAACACGAAGTCGAATTCCGTTCGTTTGTTCCGTGGATATCGGTGAGTAACTTTTTTTCTATACATGCTAGCGACCTAAAACCTGTTTCATCGCATTCAGCGCGTCAAATTACGCCGGAAACGGCCGTCTTTGTTTTGATATTGCTCGAAACACGGAGTCGAATTCCGTTTGTTTGTTTCGTGGATATCGGTGAGTAACTTTCTTTCTATACATGCTAGCGACCTAAAACTTGTTTTATCGCATTCAGCGCGTCAAATTACGCCGGAAACGGTCGTCTTTGTTTTGATATTGCTTAAAACACGAAGTCGAATTCCGTTCGTTTGTTTCGTGGATATCGGTGAGTAACTTTTTTTCTATACATGCTAGCAACCTAAAACTTGTTTTATCGCATTTAGCGCGTCAAATTATGCCGGAAACGGCCGTCTTTGTTTTGATATTGCTCGATAGACGAAGTCGGAGTCCGTTTGTTTGTTTTTCAGATATTGGTTAGTAACTTTTTTCTATACATGCTAGCGACCTAAAACTTGTCTTATCGCATTCAGCGCGTCAAATTACGCCGGAAACGGTCGTCTTTGTTTTGATATTGCTCAAAACACGAAGTCGAATTCCGTTCGTTTGTTTCGTGGATATCGGTGAGTAACTTTTTTTCCATACATGCTAGCGACCTAAAACTTGTTTTATCGCATTCAGCGCATCAAATTACGCCGGAAACGGCCGTCTTTGTTCTGATATTGCTCGAAACACGAAGTCAAAGTCCGTTTGTTTGTTTTTCAGATATCGGTTGGTAACTTTTTTTCTATACATGCTAGCGACCTAAAACTTGTTTTATCGCATTCAGCGCAGCAAATTACGCCGGAAACGGTCGTCTTTGTTCTGATATTGCTCAAAACACGAAGTCGAATTCCGTTCGTTTGTTCCGTGGATATCGGTGAGTAACTTTTTTTCTATACATGCTAGCGACCTAAAACCTGTTTCATCGCATTCAGCGCGTCAAATTACGCCGGAAACGGCCGTCTTTGTTTTGATATTGCTCGAAACACGAAGTCGAAGTCCGTTTGTTTGTTTTTCAGATATCGGTTGGTAACTTTTTTTCTATACATGCTAGCGACCTAAAACTTGTTTTATCGCATTCAGCGCGTCAAATTACGCCGGAAACGGTCGTCTTTGTTTTGATATTGCTCAAAACACGAAGTCGAATTCCGTTTGTTTGTTTCGTGGATATCGGTGAGTAACTTTTTTTCTATACATGCTAGCGACCTGAAACTTGTTTCATCGCATTCAGCGCGTCAAATTACGCCGGAAACGGCCGTCTTTGTTTTGATATTGCTCGATAGACGAAGTCGGAGTCCGTTTGTTTGTTTTTCAGATATCGGTTAGTAACTTTTTTTCTATACATGCTAGCGACCTGAAACTTGTTTCATCGCATTTAGCGCGTCAAATTACGCCGGAAACGGCCGTCTTTGTTTTGATATTGCTCGATAGACAAAGTCGGAGTCCGTTTGTTTGTTTTTCAGATATCGGTTAGTAACTTTTTTTCTATACATGCTAGCGACCTAAAACTTGTTTCATCGCATTCAGCGCGTCAAAATACGCCGGAAACGGCCGTCTTTGTTTTGATATTGCTCGATAGACGAGGTCAGAGTCCGTTTGTTTGTTTTTCAGATATCGGTTAGTAACTTTTTTTTTGTACATGCTAGCGACCTAAAACTTGTTTCATCGCATTCAGCGCGTCAAATTACGCCGGAAACGGCCGTCTTTGTTTTGATATTGCTCGATAGACAAAGTCGGAGTCCGTTTGTTTGTTTTTCAGATATCGGTTAGTAACTTTTTTTCTATACATGCTAGCGACCTAAAACTTGTTTTATCGCATTCAGCGCAGCAAATCACGCCGAAAACGGTCGTCTTTGTTCTGATATTGCTCAAAACACGAAGTCGAATTCCGTTCGTTTGTTCCGTGGATATCGGTGAGTAACTTTTTTTCTATACATGCTAGCGACCTAAAACTTGTTTTATCGCATTCAGCGCAGCAAATTACGCCGGAAACGGTCGTCTTTGTTCTAATATTGCTCAAAACACGAAGTCGAATTCCGTTCGTTTGTTCCGTGGATATCGGTGAGTAACTTTTTTTCTATACATGCTAGCGACCCAATACTTGTTTTATCGCATTTAGCGCGTCAAATTACGCCGGAAACGGTCGTCTTCGTTCTGATATTGCTCAAAACACGGAGTCGAATTCCGTTTGTTTGTTTCGTGGATATCGGTGAGTAACTTCTTTTCTATATATGCTAGCGACCTAAAACTTGTTTTATCGCATTCAGCGCTTCAAATTACGCCGGAAACGGCCGTCTTTGTTTCGATATTGCTCGAAACACGAAGTCAAAGTCCGTTTGTTTGTTTTTCAGATATTGGTTAGTAACTTTTTTTCTATACATGCTAGCGACCTGAAACTTGTTTTATCGCATTCAGCGCGTCAAATTACGCCGGAAACGGTCGTCTTTGTTTTGATATTGCTTGAAACACGAAGTCGAATTCCGTTTGTTTGTTTCGTGGATATCGGTAAGTAACTTTTTTTCTATACATGCTAGCGACCTGAAACTTGTTTTATCGCATTCAGCGCTTCAAATTACGCCGGAAACGGCCGTCTTTGTTTTGATATTGCTCGAAACACGAAGTCAAAGTCCGTTTGTTTGTTTTTCAGATATCGGTTGGTAACTTTTTTTCTATACATGCTAGCGACCTAAAACTTGTTTTATCGCATTCAGCGCAGCAAATTACGCCGGAAACGGTCGTCTTTGTTTTAATATTGCTCAAAACACGAAGTCGAATTCCGTTCGTTTGTTCCGTGCATATCGGTGAGTAACTTTTTTTCTATACATGCTAGCGACCCAATACTTGTTTTATCGCATTTAGCGCGTCAAATTACGCCGGAAACGGTCGTCTCCGTTCTGATATTGCTCAAAACACGGAGTCGAATTCCGTTTGTTTGTTTCGTGGATATCGGTGAGTAACTTTTTTTCTATACATGCTAGCGACCTAAAACTTGTTTCATCGCATTCAGCGCGTCAAATTACGCCGGAAACGGTCGTCTTTGTTATGATATTGCTTAAAACACGAAGTCGAATTCCGTTCGTTTGTTTCGTGGATATCGGTGAGTAACTTTTTTTCTATACATGCTAGCGACCTAAAACTTGTTTTATCGCATTTAGCGCGTCAAATTATGCCGGAAACGGCCGTCTTTGTTTTGATATTGCTCGATAGACGAAGTCGGAGTCCGTTTGTTTGTTTTTCAGATATTGGTTAGTAACTTTTTTTCTATACATGCTAGCGACCTAAAACTTGTCTTATCGCATTCAGCGCGTCAAATTACGCCGGAAACGGTCGTCTTTGTTTTGATATTGCTCAAAACACGAAGTCGAATTCCGTTCGTTTGTTTCGTGGATATCGGTGAGTAACTTTTTTTCTATACATGCTAGCGACCTAAAACTTGTTTCATCGCATTCAGCGCGTCAAATTACGCCGGAAACGGTCGTCTTTGTTTCGATATTGCTTAAAACACGAAGTCGAATTCCGTTCGTTTGTTTCGTGGATATCGGTGAGTAACTTTTTTTCTATACATGCTAGCGACCTAAAACTTGTTTTATCGCATTCAGCGCGTCAAATTATGCCGGAAACGGCCGTCTTTGTTTTGATATTGCTCGATAGACGAAGTCGGAGTCCGTTTGTTTGTTTTTCAGATATTGGTTAGTAACTTTTTTTCTATACATGCTAGCGACCTGAAACTTGTTTCATCGCATTCAGCGCGTCAAATTACGCCGGAAACGGCCGTCTTTGTTTTGATATTGCTCGATAGACGAAGTCAGAGTCCGTTTGTTTGTTTCGTGGATATCGGTGAGTAACTTTTTTTCTATACATGCTAGCGACCTGAAACTTGTTTCATCGCATTCAGCGCGTCAAATTACGCCGGAAACGGCCGTCTTTGTTTTGATATTGCTCGATAGACAAAGTCGAAGTCCGTTTGTTTGTTTTTCAGATATCGGTTAGTAACTTTTTTTCTATACATGCTAGCGACCTAAAACTTGTTTCATCGCATTCAGCGCAGCAAATTACGCCGAAAACGGTCGTCTTTGTTCTGATATTGCTCAAAACACGAAGTCGAATTCCGTTCGTTTGTTCCGTGGATATCGGTGAGTAACTTTTTTTCTATACATGCTAGCGACCTAAAACTTGTTTTATCGCATTCAGCGCAGCAAATTACTTCGGAAACGGTCGTCTTTGTTCTAATATTGCTCAAAACACGAAGTCGAATTCCGTTCGTTTGTTCCGTGGATATCGGTGAGTAACTTTTTTTCTATACATGCTAGCGACCCAATACTTGTTTTATCGCATTCAGCGCTTCAAATTACGCCGGAAACGGCCGTCTTTGTTTTGATATTGCTCGAAACACGAAGTCAAAGTCCGTTTGTTTGTTTTTCAGATATTGGTTAGTAACTTTTTTTCTATACATGCTAGCGACCTAAAACTTGTCTTATCGCATTCAGCGCGTCAAATTACGCCGGAAACGGTCGTCTTTGTTTTGATATTGCTCAAAACACGAAGTCGAATTCCGTTCGTTTGTTTCGTGGATATCGGTGAGTAACTTTTTTTCTATACATGCTAGCGACCTAAAACTTGTTTCATCGCATTCAGCGCGTCAAATTACGCCGGAAACGGTCGTCTTTGTTCTGATATTGCTTAAAACACGAAGTCGAATTCCGTTCGTTTGTTTCGTGGATATCGGTGAGTAACTTTTTTTCTATACATGCTAGCGACCTAAAACTTGTTTTATCGCATTCAGCGCAGCAAATCACGCCGAAAACGGTCGTCTTTGTTCTGATATTGCTCAAAACACGAAGTCGAATTCCGTTCGTTTGTTCCGTGGATATCGGTGAGTAACTTTTTTTCTATACATGCTAGCGACCTAAAACTTGTTTTATCGCATTCAGCGCAGCAAATTACGCCGGAAACGGTCGTCTTTGTTCTAATATTGCTCAAAACACGAAGTCGAATTCCGTTCGTTTGTTCCGTGGATATCGGTGAGTAACTTTTTTTCTATACATGCTAGCGACCCAATACTTGTTTTATCGCATTTAGCGCGTCAAATTACGCCGGAAACGGTCGTCTTCGTTCTGATATTGCTCAAAACACGGAGTCGAATTCCGTTTGTTTGTTTCGTGGATATCGGTGAGTAACTTCTTTTCTATATATGCTAGCGACCTAAAACTTGTTTTATCGCATTCAGCGCTTCAAATTACGCCGGAAACGGCCGTCTTTGTTTCGATATTGCTCGAAACACGAAGTCAAAGTCCGTTTGTTTGTTTTTCAGATATTGGTTAGTAACTTTTTTTCTATACATGCTAGCGACCTGAAACTTGTTTTATCGCATTCAGCGCGTCAAATTACGCCGGAAACGGTCGTCTTTGTTTTGATATTGCTTGAAACACGAAGTCGAATTCCGTTTGTTTGTTTCGTGGATATCGGTAAGTAACTTTTTTTCTATACATGCTAGCGACCTAAAACTTGTTTTATCGCATTCAGCGCTTCAAATTACGCCGGAAACGGCCGTCTTTGTTTTGATATTGCTCGAAACACGAAGTCAAAGTCCGTTTGTTTGTTTTTCAGATATCGGTTGGTAACTTTTTTTCTATACATGCTAGCGACCTAAAACTTGTTTTATCGCATTCAGCGCAGCAAATTACGCCGGAAACGGTCGTCTTTGTTTTAATATTGCTCAAAACACGAAGTCGAATTCCGTTCGTTTGTTCCGTGCATATCGGTGAGTAACTTTTTTTCTATACATGCTAGCGACCCAATACTTGTTTTATCGCATTTAGCGCGTCAAATTACGCCGGAAACGGTCGTCTCCGTTCTGATATTGCTCAAAACACGGAGTCGAATTCCGTTTGTTTGTTTCGTGGATATCGGTGAGTAACTTTTTTTCTATACATGCTAGCGACCTAAAACTTGTTTCATCGCATTCAGCGCGTCAAATTACGCCGGAAACGGTCGTCTTTGTTTTGATATTGCTTAAAACACGAAGTCGAATTCCGTTCGTTTGTTTCGTGGATATCGGTGAGTAACTTTTTTTCTATACATGCTAGCGACCTAAAACTTGTTTTATCGCATTTAGCGCGTCAAATTATGCCGGAAACGGCCGTCTTTGTTTTGATATTGCTCGATAGACGAAGTCGGAGTCCGTTTGTTTGTTTTTCAGATATTGGTTAGTAACTTTTTTTCTATACATGCTAGCGACCTAAAACTTGTCTTATCGCATTCAGCGCGTCAAATTACGCCGGAAACGGTCGTCTTTGTTTTGATATTGCTCAAAACACGAAGTCGAATTCCGTTCGTTTGTTTCGTGGATATCGGTGAGTAACTTTTTTTCTATACATGCTAGCGACCTAAAACTTGTTTCATCGCATTCAGCGCGTCAAATTACGCCGGAAACGGTCGTCTTTGTTTCGATATTGCTTAAAACACGAAGTCGAATTCCGTTCGTTTGTTTCGTGGATATCGGTGAGTAACTTTTTTTCTATACATGCTAGCGACCTAAAACTTGTTTTATCGCATTCAGCGCGTCAAATTATGCCGGAAACGGCCGTCTTTGTTTTGATATTGCTCGATAGACGAAGTCGGAGTCCGTTTGTTTGTTTTTCAGATATTGGTTAGTAACTTTTTTTCTATACATGCTAGCGACCTGAAACTTGTTTCATCGCATTCAGCGCGTCAAATTACGCCGGAAACGGCCGTCTTTGTTTTGATATTGCTCGATAGACGAAGTCAGAGTCCGTTTGTTTGTTTCGTGGATATCGGTGAGTAACTTTTTTTCTATACATGCTAGCGACCTGAAACTTGTTTCATCGCATTCAGCGCGTCAAATTACGCCGGAAACGGCCGTCTTTGTTTTGATATTGCTCGATAGACAAAGTCGAAGTCCGTTTGTTTGTTTTTCAGATATCGGTTAGTAACTTTTTTTCTATACATGCTAGCGACCTAAAACTTGTTTCATCGCATTCAGCGCAGCAAATTACGCCGAAAACGGTCGTCTTTGTTCTGATATTGCTCAAAACACGAAGTCGAATTCCGTTCGTTTGTTCCGTGGATATCGGTGAGTAACTTTTTTTCTATACATGCTAGCGACCTAAAACTTGTTTTATCGCATTCAGCGCAGCAAATTACTTCGGAAACGGTCGTCTTTGTTCTAATATTGCTCAAAACACGAAGTCGAATTCCGTTCGTTTGTTCCGTGGATATCGGTGAGTAACTTTTTTTCTATACATGCTAGCGACCCAATACTTGTTTTATCGCATTCAGCGCTTCAAATTACGCCGGAAACGGCCGTCTTTGTTTTGATATTGCTCGAAACACGAAGTCAAAGTCCGTTTGTTTGTTTTTCAGATATTGGTTAGTAACTTTTTTTCTATACATGCTAGCGACCTAAAACTTGTCTTATCGCATTCAGCGCGTCAAATTACGCCGGAAACGGTCGTCTTTGTTTTGATATTGCTCAAAACACGAAGTCGAATTCCGTTCGTTTGTTTCGTGGATATCGGTGAGTAACTTTTTTTCTATACATGCTAGCGACCTAAAACTTGTTTCATCGCATTCAGCGCGTCAAATTACGCCGGAAACGGTCGTCTTTGTTCTGATATTGCTTAAAACACGAAGTCGAATTCCGTTCGTTTGTTTCGTGGATATCGGTGAGTAACTTTTTTTCTATACATGCTAGCGACCTAAAACTTGTTTTACCGCATTCAGCGCGTCAAATTATGCCGGAAACGGCCGTCTTTGTTTTGATATTGCTCGATAGACGAAGTCGGAGTCCGTTTGTTTGTTTTTCAGATATTGGTTAGTAACTTTTTTTCTATACATGCTAGCGACCTGAAACTTGTTTCATCGCATTCAGCGCGTCAAATTACGCCGAAAACGGCCGTCTTTGTTTTGATATTGCTCGATAGACGAAGTCAGAGTCCGTTTGTTTGTTTCGTGGATATCGGTGAGTAACTTTTTTTCTATACATGCTAGCGACCTGAAACTTGTTTCATCGCATTCAGCGCGTCAAATTACGCCGGAAACGGCCGTCTTTGTTTTGATATTGCTCGATAGACAAAGTCGGAGTCCGTTTGTTTGTTTTTCAGATATCGGTTAGTAACTTTTTTTCTATACATGCTAGCGACCTAAAACTTGTTTCATCGCATTCAGCGCGTCAAATTACGCCGGAAACGGCCGTCTTTGTTTTGATATTGCTCGATAGACGAGGTCAGAGTCCGTTTGTTTGTTTTTCAGATATCGGTTAGTAACTTTTTTTTTGTACATGCTAGCGACCTAAAACTTGTTTTATCGCATTCAGCGCGTCAAATTACGCCGGAAACGGTCGTCTTTGTTTTAATATTGCTTGAAACACGAAGTCGAATTCCGTTCGTTTGTTTCGTGGATATCGGTGAGTAACTTTTTTTCTATATATGCTAGCGACCTAAAACTTGTTTTATCGCATTCAGCGCTTCAAATTACGCCGGAAACGGCCGTCTTTGTTTTGATATTGCTCGAAACACGAAGTCAAAGTCCGTTTGTTTGTTTTTCAGATATCGGTTGGTAACTTTTTTTCTATACATGCTAGCGACCTAAAACTTGTTTCATCGCATTCAGCGCAGCAAATTACGCCGGAAACGGTTGTCTTTGTTCTGATATTGCTCAAAACACGAAGTCGAATTCCGTTCGTTTGTTCCGTGGATATCGGTGAGTAACTTTTTTTCTATACATGCTAGCGACCTGAAACCTGTTTCATCGCATTCAGCGCGTCAAATTACGCCGGAAACGGCCGTCTTTGTTTCGATATTGCTCGAAACACGAAGTCGAAGTCCGTTTGTTTGTTTTTCAGATATCGGTTAGTAACTTTTTTTTTGTACATGCTAGCGACCCAAAACTTGTTTTATCGCATTCAGCGCGTCAAATTACGCCGGAAACGGTCGTCTTTGTTTTGATATTGCTTGAAACACGAAGTCGAATTCCGTTCGTTTGTTTCGTGGATATCGGTGAGTAACTTTTTTTCTATATATGCTAGCGACCTAAAACTTGTTTTATCGCATTCAGCGCATCAAATTACGCCGGAAACGGCCGTCTTTGTTCTGATATTGCTCGAAACACGAAGTCAAAGTCCGTTTGTTTGTTTTTCAGATATCGGTTGGTAACTTTTTTTCTATACATGCTAGCGACCTAAAACTTGTTTTATCGTATTCAGCGCAGCAAATTACGCCGAAAACGGTCGTCTTTGTTCTGATATTGCTCAAAACACGAAGTCGAATTCCGTTCGTTTGTTCCGTGGATATCGGTGAGTAACTTTTTTTCTATACATGCTAGCGACCTAAAACTTGTTTTATTGCATTCAGCGCAGCAAATTACGCCGGAAACGGTCGTCTTTGTTCTAATATTGCTCAAAACACGAAGTCGAATTCCGTTCGTTTGTTCCGTGGATATCGGTGAGTAACTTTTTTTCTATACATGCTAGCGACCCAATACTTGTTTTATCGCATTTAGCGCGTCAAATTACGCCGGAAACGGTCGTCTTCGTTCTGATATTGCTCAAAACACGGAGTCGAATTCCGTTTGTTTGTTTCGTGGATATCGGTGAGTAACTTCTTTTCTATATATGCTAGCGACCCAAAACTTGTTTTATCGCATTCAGCGCTTCAAATTACGCCGGAAACGGCCGTCTTTGTTTCGATATTGCTCGAAACACGAAGTCAAAGTCCGTTTGTTTGTTTTTCAGATATTGGTTAGTTACTTTTTTTCTATACATGCTAGCGACCTGAAACTTGTTTTATTGCATTCAGCGCGTCAAATTACGCCGGAAACGGTCGTCTTTGTTTTGATATTGCTTGAAACACGAAGTGGAATTCCGTTTGTTTGTTTCGTGGATATCGGTAAGTAACTTTTTTTCTATACATGCTAGCGACCTAAAACTTGTTTTATCGCATTCAGCGCTTCAAATTACGCCGGAAACGGCCGTCTTCGTTTTGATATTGCTCGAAACACGAAGTCAAAGTCCGTTTGTTTGTTTTTCAGATATCGGTTGGTAACTTTTTTTCTATACATGCTAGCGACCTAAAACTTGTTTTATCGCATTCAGCGCAGCAAATTACGCCGGAAACGGTCGTCTTTGTTCTAATATTGCTAAAAACACGAAGTCGAATTCCGTTCGTTTGTTCCGTGGATATCGGTGAGTAACTTTTTTTCTATACATGCTAGCGACCCAATACTTGTTTTATCGCATTTAGCGCGTCAAATTACGCCGGAAACGGTCGTCTCCGTTCTGATATTGCTCAAAACACGGAGTCGAATTCCGTTTGTTTGTTTCGTGGATATCGGTGAGTAACTTTTTTTCTATACATGCTAGCGACCTAAAACTTGTTTCATCGCATTCAGCGCGTCAAATTACGCCGGAAACGGTCGTCTTTGTTTTGATATTGCTTAAAACACGAAGTCGAATTCCGTTCGTTTGTTTCGTGGATATCGGTGAGTAACTTTTTTTCTATACATGCTAGCGACCTAAAACTTGTTTTATCGCATTCAGCGCGTCAAATTATGCCGGAAACGGCCGTCTTTGTTTTGATATTGCTCGATAGACGAAGTCGGAGTCCGTTTGTTTGTTTTTCAGATATTGGTTAGTAACTTTTTTTCTATACATGCTAGCGACCTAAAACTTGTCTTATCGCATTCAGCGCGTCAAATTACGCCGGAAACGGTCGTCTTTGTTTTGATATTGCTCAAAACACGAAGTCGAATTCCGTTCGTTTGTTTCGTGGATATCGGTGAGTAACTTTTTTTCTATACATGCTAGCGACCTAAAACTTGTTTCATCGCATTCAGCGCGTCAAATTACGCCGGAAACGGTCGTCTTTGTTTTGATATTGCTTAAAACACGAAGTCGAATTCCGTTCGTTTGTTTCGTGGATATCGGTGAGTAACTTTTTTTCTATACATGCTAGCGACCTAAAACTTGTTTTATCGCATTCAGCGCGTCAAATTATGCCGGAAACGGCCGTCTTTGTTTTGATATTGCTCGATAGACGAAGTCGGAGTCCGTTTGTTTGTTTTTCAGATATTGGTTAGTAACTTTTTTTCTATACATGCTAGCGACCTGAAACTTGTTTCATCGCATTCAGCGCGTCAAATTACGCCGGAAACGGCCGTCTTTGTTTTGATATTGCTCGATAGACGAAGTCAGAGTCCGTTTGTTTGTTTCGTGGATAGCGGTGAGTAACTTTTTTTCTATACATGCTAGCGACCTGAAACTTGTTTCATCGCATTCAGCGCGTCAAATTACGCCGGAAACGGCCGTCTTTGTTTTGATATTGCTCGATAGACAAAGTCGGAGTCCGTTTGTTTGTTTTTCAGATATCGGTTAGTAACTTTTTTTCTATACATGCTAGCGACCTAAAACTTGTTTCATCGCATTCAGCGCTGCAAATTACGCCGAAAACGGACGTCTTTGTTCTGATATTGCTCAAAACACGAAGTCGAATTCCGTTCGTTTGTTCCGTGGATATCGGTGAGCAACTTTTTTTCTATACATGCTAGCGACCTAAAACTTGTTTTATCGCATTCAGCGCAGCAAATTACGCCGGAAACGGTCGTCTTTGTTCTAATATTGCTCAAAACACGAAGTCGAATTCCGTTCGTTTGTTCCGTGGATATCGGTGAGTAACTTTTTTTCTATACATGCTAGCGACCCAATACTTGTTTTATCGCATTCAGCGCTTCAAATTACGCTGGAAACGGCCGTCTTTGTTTTGATATTGCTCGAAACACGAAGTCAAAGTCCGTTTGTTTGTTTTTCAGATATTGGTTAGTAACTTTTTTTCTATACATGCTAGCGACCTAAAACTTGTTTCATCGCATTCAGCGCGTCAAATTACGCCGGAAACGGTCGTCTTTGTTTTGATATTGCTCAAAACACGGAGTCAATTTCCGTTCGTTTGTTTCGTGGATATCGGTGAGTAACTTTTTTTCTATACATGCTAGCGACCTAAAACTTGTTTTATCGCATTCAGCGCGTCAAATTACGCCGGAAACGGTCGTCTTTGTTTTGATATTGCTTAAAACACGAAGTCGAATTCCGTTCGTTTGTTTCGTGGATATCGGTGAGTAACTTTTTTTCTATACATGCTACCGACCTAAAACTTGTTTTATCGTATTCAGCGCGTCAAATTACGCCGGAAACGGTCGTCTTTGTTTTGATATTGCTCAAAACACGGAGTCAATTTCCGTTCGTTTGTTTCGTGGATATCGGTGAGTAACTCTTTTTCTATACATGCTAGCGACCTAAAACTTGTTTTATCGCATTCAGCCCGTCAAATTACGCCGGAAACGGTCGTCTTTGTTCTGATATTGCTCGATAGACAAAGTCGGAGTCCGTTCGTTTGTTTTTCAGATATCGGTTGGTAACTTTTTTTCTATACATGCTAGCGACCTAAAACTTGTTTCATCGCATTCAGCGCGTCAAATTACGCCGGAAACGGTCGTCTTTGTTTTGATATTGCTCAAAACACGGAGTCGAATTCCGTTCGTTTGTTTCGTGGATATCGGTAAGTAACTTTTTTTCTATACATGCTAGCGACCTGAAACTTGTTTCATCGCATTCAGCGCGTCAAATTACGCCGGAAACAACCGTCTTTCTTCTGATATTGCTCGACAGACGAAGTCGAAGTCCGTTCGTTTGTTTCGTGGATATCGGTGAGTAACTTTTTTTCTATACATGCTAGCGACCTAAAACTTGTTTCATCGCATTCAGCGCGTCAAATTACGCCGGAAACGGTCGTCTTTGTTTCGATATTGCTTAAAACACGAAGTCGAATTCCGTTCGTTTGTTTCGTGGATATCGGTGAGTAACTTTTTTTCTATACATGCTAGCGACCTAAAACTTGTTTTATCGCATTCAGCGCGTCAAATTACGCCGGAAACGGTCGTCTTTGTTTTGATGTTGCTCAAAACACGAAGTCGAATTCCGTTCGTTTGTTCCGTGGATATCGGTGAGTAACTTTTTTTCTATACATGCTAGCGACCTGAAACTTGTTTCATCGCATTCAGCGCGTCAAATTACGCCGGAAACAACCGTCTTTCTCTTGATATTGCTCGATAGACGAAGTCGGAGTCCGTTTGTTTGTTTTTCAGATATCGGTTAGTAACTTTTTTTCTATACATGCTAGCGACCTAAAACTTGTTTTATCGCATTCAGCGCAGCAAATTACGCCGGAAACGGTCGTCTTTGTTCTGATATTGCTCAAAACACGGAGTCAATTTCCGTTCGTTTGTTTCGTGGATATCGGTGAGTAACTTTTTTTCTATACATGCTAGCGACCTAAAACTTGTTTCATCGCATTCAGCGCGTCAAATTACGCCGGAAACGGTCGTCTTTGTTCTGATATTGCTCAAAACACGGAGTCAATTTCCGTTCGTTTGTTTCGTGGATATCGGTAGGTAACTTTTTTTCTATACATGCTAGCGACCTAAAACTTGTTTTATCGCATTCAGCGCGTCAAATTACGCCGGAAACGGTCGTCTTTGTTTTGATATTGCTTAAAACACAAAGTCGAATTCTGTTCGTTTGTTTCGTGGATATCGGTGAGTAACTTTTTTTCTATACATGCTAGCGACCTAAAACTTGTTTCATCGCATTCAGCGCGTCAAATTACGCCGGAAACGGTCGTCTTTGTTTTGATGTTGCTCAAAACACGAAGTCGAATTCCGTTCGTTTGTTCCGTGGATATCGGTGAGTAACTTTTTTTCTATACATGCTAGCGACCTGAAACTTGTTTCATCGCATTCAGCGCGTCAAATTACGCCGGAAACAACCGTCTTTCTCTTGATATTGCTCGATAGACGAAGTCGGAGTCCGTTTGTTTGTTTTTCAGATATCGGTTAGTAACTTTTTTTCTATACATGCTAGCGACCTAAAACTTGTTTTATCGCATTCAGCCTGTCAAATTACGCCGGAAACGGTCGTCTTTGTTTTGATATTGCTCGAAACACGACGTCGAATTCCGTTCGTTTGTTTCGTGGATATCGGTGAGTAACTTTTTTTCTATACATGCTAGCGACCTAAAACTTGTTTTATCGCATTCAGCGCGTCAAATTACGCCGGAAACGGTCGTCTTTGTTTTGATGTTGCTCAAAACACGAAGTCGAATTCCGTTCGTTTGTTCCGTGGATATCGGTGAGTAACTTTTTTTCTATACATGCTAGCGACCTGAAACTTGTTTCATCGCATTCAGCGCGTCAAATTACGCCGGAAACAACCGTCTTTCTCTTGATATTGCTCGATAGACGAAGTCGGAGTCCGTTTGTTTGTTTTTCAGATATCGGTTAGTAACTTTTTTTCTATACATGCTAGCGACCTAAAACTTGTTTTATCGCATTCAGCGCGTCAAATTACGCCGGAAACGGCCGTCTTTGTTTTGATATTGCTTCAAACACGAAGTCGAAGTCCGTTTGTTTGTTTTTCAGATATCGGTTGGTAACTTGTTTTCTATACATGCTACCGACCTAAAACTTGTTTCATCGCATTCAGCCCGTCAAATTCCGCCGGAAACGGTCGTCTTTGTTTTGATATTGCTCAAAACACGGAGTCAATTTCCGTTCGTTTGTTTCGTGGATATCGGTGAGTAACTTTTTTTCTATACATGCTAGCGACCTAAAACTTGTTTCATCGCATTCAGCGCGTCAAATTACGCCGGAAACGGTCGTCTTTGTTCTGATATTGCTTAAAACACGGAGTCAATTTCCGTTCGTTTGTTTCGTGGATATCGGTAGGTAACTTTTTTTCTATACATGCTAGCGACCTGAAACTTGTTTTATCGCATTCAGCGCGTCAAATTACGCCGGAAACGGTCGTCTTTGTTTTGATATTGCTTAAAACACGAAGTCGAATTCCGTTCGTTTGTTTCGTGGATATCGGTGAGTAACTTTTTTTCTATACATGCTAGCGACCTGAAACTTGTTTCATCGCATTCAGCGCGTCAAATTACGCCGGAAACAACCGTCTTTCTTCTGATATTGCTCGACAGACGAAGTCGAAGTCCGTTTGTTTGTTTTTCAGATATCGGTTGGTAACTTTTTTTCTATACATGCTAGCGACCTAAAACTTGTTTTATCGCATTCAGCGCGTCAAATTACGCCGGAAACGGTCGTCTTTGTTTTGATATTGCTCGAAACACGAAGTCGAAGTCCGTTTGTTTGTTTTTCAGATTTCGGTTGGTAACTTTTTTTCTATACATGCTAGCGACCTAAAACTTGTTTTATCGCATTCAGCGCGTCAAATTACGCCGAAAACGGTCGTCTTTGTTCTGATATTGCTCAGAACACGGAGTCGAATTCCGTTTGTTTGTTTCGTGGATATCGGAGAGTAACTTTTTTTCTATACATGCTAGCGACCTAAAACTTGTTTTATCGCATTCAGCGCGTCAAATTACGCCGGAAACGGTCGTCTTTGTTTTGATATTGCTCGAAACACGAAGTCGAAGTCCGTTTGTTTGTTTTTCAGATTTCGGTTGGTAACTTTTTTTCTATACATGCTAGCGACCTAAAACTTGTTTTATCGCATTCAGCGCGTCAAATTACGCCGGAAACGGTCGTCTTTGTTTTGATATTGCTCGAAACACGAAGTCGAAGTCCGTTTGTTTGTTTTTCAGATATCGGTTGGTAACTTTTTTTCTATACATGCTAGCGACCTAAAACTTGTTTCATCGCATTCAGCGCGTCAAATTACGCCGGAAACGGTCGTCTTTGTTTTGATATTGCTCGAAACACGAAGTCGAAGTCCGTTTGTTTGTTTTTCAGATATCGGTTGGTAACTTTTTTTCTATACATGCTAGCGGCCTAAAACTTGTTTTATCGCATTCAGCGCGTCAAATTACGCCGGAAACGGCCGTCTTTGTTTTGATATTGCTTCAAACACGAAGTCGAAGTCCGTTTGTTTGTTTTTCAGATATCGGTTGGTAACTTGTTTTCTATACATGCTACCGACCTAAAACTTGTTTCATCGCATTCAGCCCGTCAAATTCCGCCGGAAACGGTCGTCTTTGTTTTGATATTGCTCAAAACACGGAGTCAATTTCCGTTCGTTTGTTTCGTGGATATCGGTGAGTAACTTTTTTTCTATACATGCTAGCGACCTAAAACTTGTTTCATCGCATTCAGCGCGTCAAATTACGCCGGAAACGGTCGTCTTTGTTCTGATATTGCTTAAAACACGGAGTCAATTTCCGTTCGTTTGTTTCGTGGATATCGGTAGGTAACTTTTTTTCTATACATGCTAGCGACCTGAAACTTGTTTTATCGCATTCAGCGCGTCAAATTACGCCGGAAACGGTCGTCTTTGTTTTGATATTGCTTAAAACACGAAGTCGAATTCCGTTCGTTTGTTTCGTGGATATCGGTGAGTAACTTTTTTTCTATACATGCTAGCGACCTGAAACTTGTTTCATCGCATTCAGCGCGTCAAATTACGCCGGAAACAACCGTCTTTCTTCTGATATTGCTCGACAGACGAAGTCGAAGTCCGTTTGTTTGTTTTTCAGATATCGGTTGGTAACTTTTTTTCTATACATGCTAGCGACCTAAAACTTGTTTTATCGCATTCAGCGCGTCAAATTACGCCGGAAACGGTCGTCTTTGTTTTGATATTGCTCGAAACACGAAGTCGAAGTCCGTTTGTTTGTTTTTCAGATTTCGGTTGGTAACTTTTTTTCTATACATGCTAGCGACCTAAAACTTGTTTTATCGCATTCAGCGCGTCAAATTACGCCGAAAACGGTCGTCTTTGTTCTGATATTGCTCAGAACACGGAGTCGAATTCCGTTTGTTTGTTTCGTGGATATCGGAGAGTAACTTTTTTTCTATACATGCTAGCGACCTAAAACTTGTTTTATCGCATTCAGCGCGTCAAATTACGCCGGAAACGGTCGTCTTTGTTTTGATATTGCTCGAAACACGAAGTCGAAGTCCGTTTGTTTGTTTTTCAGATTTCGGTTGGTAACTTTTTTTCTATACATGCTAGCGACCTAAAACTTGTTTTATCGCATTCAGCGCGTCAAATTACGCCGGAAACGGTCGTCTTTGTTTTGATATTGCTCGAAACACGAAGTCGAAGTCCGTTTGTTTGTTTTTCAGATATCGGTTGGTAACTTTTTTTCTATACATGCTAGCGACCTAAAACTTGTTTCATCGCATTCAGCGCGTCAAATTACGCCGGAAACGGTCGTCTTTGTTTTGATATTGCTCGAAACACGAAGTCGAAGTCCGTTTGTTTGTTTTTCAGATATCGGTTGGTAACTTTTTTTCTATACATGCTAGCGGCCTAAAACTTGTTTTATCGCATTCAGCGCGTCAAATTACGCCGGAAACGGCCGTCTTTGTTTTGATATTGCTCGATAGACGAGGTCAGAGTCCGTTTGTTTGTCTCGTGGATATCGGTGAGTAACTTTTTTTCTATACATGCTAGCGACCTGAAACTTGTTTCATCGCATTCAGCGCGTCAAATTACGCCGGAAACGGCCGTCTTTGTTTTGATATTGCTCGATAGACAAAGTCGGAGTCCGTTTGTTTGTTTTTCAGATATCGGTTAGTAACTTTTTTTCTATACATGCTAGCGACCTAAAACTTGTTTCATCGCATTCAGCGCAGCAAATTACGCCGAAAACGGTCGTCTTTGTTCTGATATTGCTCAAAACACGAAGTCGAATTCCGTTCGTTTGTTCCGTGGATATCGGTGAGTAACTTTTTTTCTATACATGCTAGCGACCTAAAACTTGTTTTATCGCATTCAGCGCGTCAAATTACGTCGGAAACGGTCGTCTTTGTTTTGATATTGCTCGAAACACGAAGTCGAAGTCCGTTTGTTTGTTTTTCAGATTTCGGTTGGTAACTTTTTTTCTATACATGCTAGCGACCTGAAACTTGTTTTATCGCATTCAGCGCGTCAAATTACGCCGGAAACGGTCGTCTTTGTTTTGATATTGCTCGAAACACGAAGTCGAAGTCCGTTTGTTTGTTTTTCAGATATCGGTTGGTAACTTTTTTTCTATACATGCTAGCGACCTAAAACTTGTTTCATCGCATTCAGCGCGTCAAATTACGCCGGAAACGGTCGTCTTTGTTTTGATATTGCTCGAAACACGAAGTCGAAGTCCGTTTGTTTGTTTTTCAGATATCGGTTGGTAACTTTTTTTCTATACATGCTAGCGGCCTAAAACTTGTTTTATCGCATTCAGCGCGTCAAATTACGCCGGAAACGGCCGTCTTTGTTTTGATATTGCTCGATAGACGAGGTCAGAGTCCGTTTGTTTGTCTCGTGGATATCGGTGAGTAACTTTTTTTCTATACATGCTAGCGACCTGAAACTTGTTTCATCGCATTAAGCGCGTCAAATTACGCCGGAAACGGCCGTCTTTGTTTTGATATTGCTCGATAGACAAAGTCGGAGTCCGTTTGTTTGTTTTTCAGATATCGGTGAGTAACTTTTTTTCTATACATGCTAGCGACCTAAAACTTGTTTCATCGCATTCAGCGCGTCAAATTACGCCGGAAACGGCCATCTTTGTTTTGATATTGCTCGATAGACGAAGTCGGAGTCCGTTTGTTTGTTTTTCAGATATCGGTTAGTAACTTTTTTCATACATGCTCGCGACCCAATACTTGTTTTATCGCATTTAGCGCGTCAAATTACGCCGAAAACGGTCGTCTTCGTTCTGATATTGCTCAAAACACGGAGTCGAATTCCGTTTGTTTGTTTCGTGGATATCGGTGAGTAACTTTCTTTCTATACATGCTAGCGACCTAAAACTTGTTTTATCGCATTCAGCGCGTCAAATTACGCCGAAAACGGTCGTCTTTGTTTTGATATTGCTTAAAACACGGAGTCGAATTCCGTTCGTTTGTTTCGTGGATATCGGTGAGTAACTTTTTTTCTATACATGCTAGCAACCTAAAACTTGTTTTATCGCATTTAGCGCGTCAAATTATGCCGGAAACGGCCGTCTTTGTTTTGATATTGCTCGATAGACGAAGTCGGAGTCCGTTTGTTTGTTTTTCAGATATTGGTTAGTAACTTTTTTTCTATACATGCTAGCGACCTAAAACTTGTCTTATCGCATTCAGCGCGTCAAATTACGCCGGAAACGGTCGTCTTTGTTTTGATATTGCTCAAAACACGAAGTCGAATTCCGTTCGTTTGTTTCGTGGATATCGGTGAGTAACTTTTTTTCCATACATGCTAGCGACCTAAAACTTGTTTTATCGCATTCAGCGCGTCAAATTACGCCGGAAACGGCCGTCTTTGTTTTGATATTGCTCGATAGACGAGGTCAGAGTCCGTTTGTTTGTCTCGTGGATATCGGTGAGTAACTTTTTTTCTATACATGCTAGCGACCTGAAACTTGTTTCATCGCATTTAGCGCGTCAAATTACGCCGGTAACGGCCGTCTTTGTTTTGATATTGCTCGATAGACAAAGTCGGAGTCCGTTTGTTTGTTTTTCAGATATCGGTGAGTAACTTTTTTTCTATACATGCTAGCGACCTAAAACTTGTTTCATCGCATTCAGCGCGTCAAATTACGCCGGAAACGGCCATCTTTGTTTTGATATTGCTCGATAGACGAAGTCGGAGTCCGTTTGTTTGTTTTTCAGATATCGGTTAGTAACTTTTTTTTTATACATGCTCGCGACCCAATACTTGTTTTATCGCATTTAGCGCGTCAAATTACGCCGAAAACGGTCGTCTTCGTTCTGATATTGCTCAAAACACGGAGTCGAATTCCGTTTGTTTGTTTCGTGGATATCGGTGAGTAACTTTCTTTCTATACATGCTAGCGACCTAAAACTTGTTTTATCGCATTCAGCGCGTCAAATTACGCCGAAAACGGTCGTCTTTGTTTTGATATTGCTTAAAACACGAAGTCGAATTCCGTTCGTTTGTTTCGTGGATATCGGTGAGTAACTTTTTTTCTATACATGCTAGCAACCTAAAACTTGTTTTATCGCATTTAGCGCGTCAAATTATGCCGGAAACGGCCGTCTTTGTTTTGATATTGCTCGATAGACGAAGTCGGAGTCCGTTTGTTTGTTTTTCAGATATTGGTTAGTAACTTTTTTTCTATACATGCTAGCGACCTAAAACTTGTTTTATCGCATTCAGCGCGTCAAATTACGCCGAAAACGGTCGTCTTTGTTTTGATATTGCTTAAAACACGAAGTCGAATTCCGTTCGTTTGTTTCGTGGATATCGGTGAGTAACTTTTTTTCTATACATGCTAGCAACCTAAAACTTGTTTTATCGCATTTAGCGCGTCAAATTATGCCGGAAACGGCCGTCTTTGTTTTGATATTGCTCGATAGACGAAGTCGGAGTCCGTTTGTTTGTTTTTCAGATATTGGTTAGTAACTTTTTTTCTATACATGCTAGCGACCTAAAACTTGTCTTATCGCATTCAGCGCGTCAAATTACGCCGGAAACGGTCGTCTTTGTTTTGATATTGCTCAAAACACGAAGTCGAATTCCGTTCGTTTGTTTCGTGGATATCGGTGAGTAACTTTTTTTCCATACATGCTAGCGACCTAAAACTTGTTTTATCGCATTCAGAGCATCAAATTACGCCGGAAACGGCCGTCTTTGTTCTGATATTGCTCGAAACACGAAGTCAAAGTCCGTTTGTTTGTTTTTCAGATATCGGTTGGTAACTTTTTTTCTATACATGCTAGCGACCTAAAACTTGTTTTATCGCATTCAGCGCAGCAAATTACGCCGGAAACGGTCGTCTTTGTTCTGATATTGCTCAAAACACGAAGTCGAATTCCGTTCGTTTGTTCCGTGGATATCGGTGAGTAACTTTTTTTCTATACATGCTAGCGACCTAAAACCTGTTTCATCGCATTCAGCGCGTCAAATTACGCCGGAAACGGCCGTCTTTGTTTTGATATTGCTCGAAACACGAAGTCGAAGTCCGTTTGTTTGTTTTTCAGATATCGGTTGGTAACTTTTTTTCTATACATGCTAGCGACCTAAAACTTGTTTTATCGCATTCAGCGCGTCAAATTACGCCGGAAACGGTCGTCTTTGTTTTGATATTGCTCAAAACACGAAGTCGAATTCCGTTTGTTTGTTTCGTGGATATCGGTGTGTAACTTTTTTTCTATACATGCTAGCGACCTGAAACTTGTTTCATCGCATTCAGCGCGTCAAATTACGCCGGAAACGGCCGTCTTTGTTTTGATATTGCTCGATAGACGAAGTCGGAGTCCGTTTGTTTGTTTTTCAGATATCGGTTAGTAACTTTCTTTCTATACATGCTAGCGACCTGAAACTTGTTTCATCGCATTCAGCGCGTCAAATTACGCCGGAAACGGCCGTCTTTGTTTTGATATTGCTCGATAGACGAAGTCAGAGTCCGTTTGTTTGTTTCGTGGATATCGGTGAGTAACTTTTTTTCTATACATGCTATTGACCTGAAACTTGTTTCATCGCATTCAGCGCGTCAAATTACGCCGGAAACGGCCGTCTTTGTTTTGATATTGCTCGATAGACAAAGTCGGAGTCCGTTTGTTTGTTTTTCAGATATCGGTTAGTAACTTTTTTTCTATACATGCTAGCGACCTAAAACTTGTTTCATCGCATTCAGCGCGTCAAAATACGCCGGAAACGGCCGTCTTTGTTTTGATATTGCTCGATAGACGAGGTCAGAGTCCGTTTGTTTGTTTTTCAGATATCGGTTAGTAACTTTTTTTTTGTACATGCTAGCGACCTAAAACTTGTTTCATCGCATTCAGCGCGTCAAATTACGCCGGAAACGGCCGTCTTTGTTTTGATATTGCTCGATAGACAAAGTCGGAGTCCGTTTGTTTGTTTTTCAGATATCGGTTAGTAACTTTTTTTTCTATACATGCTAGCGACCTAAAACTTGTTTCATCGCATTCTGCGCGTCAAATTACGCCGGAAACGGCCGTCTTTGTTTTGATATTGCTCGATAGACGAGGTCAGAGTCCGTTTGTTTGTTTTTCAGATATCGGTTAGTAACTTTTTTTTTGTACATGCTAGCGACCTGAAACTTGTTTTATCGCATTCAGCGCGTCAAATTACGCCGGGAACGGTCGTCTTTGTTTTGATATTGCTTGAAACACGAAGTCGAATTCCGTTCGTTTGTTTCGTGGATATCGGTAAGTAACTTTTTTTCTATATATGCTAGCGACCTGAAACTTGTTTTATCGCATTCAGCGCATCAAATTACGCCGGAAACGGCCGTCTTTGTTCTGATATTGCTCGAAACACGAAGTCAGAGTCCGTTTGTTTGTTTTTCAGATATCGGTTGGTAACTTTTTTTCTATACATGCTAGCGACCTGAAACTTGTTTTATCGCATTCAGCGCAGCAAATTACGCCGAAAACGGTCGTCTTTGTTCTGATATTGCTCAAAACACGAAGTCGAATTCCGTTCGTTTGTTCCGTGGATATCGGTGAGTAACTTTTTTTCTATACATGCTAGCGACCTAAAACCTGTTTCATCGCATTCAGCGCTTTAAATTACGCCGGAAACGGCCGTCTTTGTTTTGATATTGCTCGAAACACGAAGTCGAAGTCCGTTTGTTTGTTTTTCAGATATCGGTTGGTAACTTTTTTTCTATACATGCTAGCGACCTAAAACTTGTTTTATCGCATTCAGCGCGTCAAATTACGCCGGAAACGGTCGTCTTTGTTTTGATATTGCTCAAAACACGAAGTCGAATTCCGTTTGTTTGTTTCGTGGATATCGGTGAGTAACTTTTTTTCTATACATGCTAGCGACCTGAAACTTGTTTCATCGCATTCAGCGCGTCAAATTACGCCGGAAACGGCCGTCTTTGTTTTGATATTGCTCGATAGACGAAGTCGGAGTCCGTTCGTTTGTTCCGTGGATATCGGTGAGTAACTTTTTTTCTATACATGCTAGCGACCTAAAACTTGTTTCATCGCATTTAGCGCGTCAAATTACGCCGGAAACGGTCGTCTTTGTTTTGATATTGCTTGAAACACGAAGTCGAATTCCGTTCGTTTGTTTCGTGGATATCGGTGAGTAACTTTTTTTCTATATATGCTAGCGACCTAAAACTTGTTTTATCGCATTCAGCGCTTCAAATTACGCCGGAAACGGCCGTCTTCGTTTTGATATTGCTTGAAACACGAAGTCAAAGTCCGTTTGTTTGTTTTTCAGATATTGGTTAGTAACTTTTTTTCTATACATGCTAGCGACCTGAAACTTGTTTCATCGCATTCAGCGCGTCAAATTACGCCGGAAACGGCCGTCTTTGTTTTGATATTGCTCGATAGACGAAGTCAGAGTCCGTTTGTTTGTTGCGTGGATATCGGTGAGTAACTTTTTTTCTATACATGCTAGCGACCTGAAACTTGTTTCATCGCATTCAGCGCGTCAAATTACGCCGGAAACGGCCGTCTTTGTTTTGATATTGCTCGATAGACAAAGTCGGAGTCCGTTTGTTTGTTTTTCAGATATCGGTTAGTAACTTTTTTTCTATACATGCTAGCGACCTAAAACTTGTTTCATCGCATTCAGCGCGTCAAATTACGCCGGAAACGGCCGTCTTTGTTTTGATATTGCTCGATAGACGAGGTCAGAGTCCGTTTGTTTGTTTTTCAGATATCGGTTAGTAACTTTTTTTTTGTAAATGCTAGCGACCTAAAACTTGTTTTATCGCATTCAGCGCGTCAAATTACGCCGGAAACGGTCGTCTTTGTTTTGATATTGCTTGAAACACGAAGTCGAATTCCGTTCGTTTGTTTCGTGAATATCGGTGAGTAACTTTTTTTCTATATATGCTAGCGACCTAAAACTTGTTTTATCGCATTCAGCGCTTCAAATTACGCCGGAAACGGCCGTCTTTGTTTTGATATTGCTCGAAACACGAAGTCAAAGTCCGTTTGTTTGTTTTTCAGATATCGGTTGGTAACTTTTTTTCTATACATGCTAGCGACCTCAAACTTGTTTCATCGCATTCAGCGCAGCAAATTACGCCGGAAACGGTCGTCTTTGTTCTGATATTTCTCAAAACACGAAGTCGAATTCCGTTCGTTTGTTCCGTGGATATCGGTGAGTAACTTTTTTTCTATACATGCTAGCGACCTGAAACCTGTTTCATCGCATTCAGCGCGTCAAATTACGCCGGAAACGGCCGTCTTTGTTTCGATATTGCTCGAAACACGAAGTCGAAGTCCGTTTGTTTGTTTTTCAGATATCGGTTAGTAACTTTTTTTTTGTACATGCTAGCGACCTAAAACTTGTTTTATCGCATTCAGCGCAGCAAATTACGCCGAAAACGGTCGTCTTTGTTCTGATATTGCTCAAAACACGAAGTCGAATTCCGTTCGTTTGTTCCGTGGATATCGGTGAGTAACTTTTTTTCTATACATGCTAGCGACCTAAAACTTGTTTCATCGCATTCAGCGCGTCAAATTACGCCGGAAACGGCCGTCTTTGTTTTGATATTGCTCGATAGACGAGGTCAGAGTCCGTTTGTTTGTTTTTCAGATATCGGTTAGTAACTTTTTTTTTGTACATGCTAGCGACCTAAAACTTGTTTTATCGCATTCAGCGCGTCAAATTACGCCGGAAACGGTCGTCTTTGTTTTGATATTGCTTGAAACACGAAGTCGAATTCCGTTCGTTTGTTTCGTGGATATCGGTGAGTAACTTTTTTTCTATATATGCTAGCGACCTAAAACTTGTTTTATCGCATTCAGCGCTTCAAATTACGCCGGAAACGGCCGTCTTTGTTTTGATATTGCTCGAAACACGAAGTCAAAGTCCGTTTGTTTGTTTTTCAGATATCGGTTGGTAACTTTTTTTCTATACATGCTAGCGACCTCAAACTTGTTTCATCGCATTCAGCGCAGCAAATTACGCCGGAAACGGTCGTCTTTGTTCTGATATTGCTCAAAACACGAAGTCGAATTCCGTTCGTTTGTTCCGTGGATATCGGTGAGTAACTTTTTTTCTATACATGCTAGCGACCTGAAACCTGTTTCATCGCATTCAGCGCGTCAAATTACGCCGGAAACGGCCGTCTTTGTTTCGATATTGCTCGAAACACGAAGTCGAAGTCCGTTTGTTTGTTTTTCAGATATCGGTGAGTAACTTTTTTTTTGTACATGCTAGCGACCTAAAACTTGTTTTATCGCATTCAGCGCAGCAAATTACGCCGAAAACGGTCGTCTTTGTTCTGATATTGCTCAAAACACGAAGTCGAATTCCGTTCGTTTGTTCCGTGGATATCGGTGAGTAACTTTTTTTCTATACATGCTAGCGACCTAAAACTTGTTTTATCGCATTCAGCGCGTCAAATTACGCCGGAAACGGTCGTCTTTGTTTTGATTCTGCTCGAAACACGAAGTCGAAGTCCGTTTGTTTGTTTTTCAGATTTCGGTTGGTAACTTTTTTTCTATACATGCTAGCGACCTAAAACTTGTTTTATCGCATTCAGCGCGTCAAATTACGCCGGAAACGGTCGTCTTTGTTTTGATATTGCTCGAAACACGAAGTCGAAGTCCGTTTGTTTGTTTTTCAGATATCGGTTGGTAACTTTTTTTCTATACATGCTAGCGACCTAAAACTTGTTTCATCGCATTCAGCGCGTCAAATTACGCCGGAAACGGTCGTCTTTGTTTTGATATTGCTCGAAACACGAAGTCGAAGTCCGTTTGTTTGTTTTTCAGATATCGGTTGGTAACTTTTTTTCTATACATGCTAGCGGCCTAAAACTTGTTTTATCGCATTCAGCGCGTCAAATTACGCCGGAAACGGCCGTCTTTGTTTTGATATTGCTCGATAGACGAGGTCAGAGTCCGTTTGTTTGTCTCGTGGATATCGGTGAGTAACTTTTTTTCTATACATGCTAGCGACCTGAAACTTGTTTCATCGCATTTAGCGCGTCAAATTACGCCGGAAACGGCCGTCTTTGTTTTGATATTGCTCGATAGACAAAGTCGGAGTCCGTTTGTTTGTTTTTCAGATATCGGTGAGTAACTTTTTTTCTATACATGCTAGCGACCTAAAACTTGTTTCATCGCATTCAGCGCGTCAAATTACGCCGGAAACGGCCATCTTTGTTTTGATATTGCTCGATAGACGAAGTCGGAGTCCGTTTGTTTGTTTTTCAGATATCGGTTAGTAACTTTTTTTTTATACATGCTCGCGACCCAATACTTGTTTTATCGCATTTAGCGCGTCAAATTACGCCGGAAACGGTCGTCTTCGTTCTGATATTGCTCAAAACACGGAGTCGAATTCCGTTTGTTTGTTTCGTGGATATCGGTGAGTAACTTTCTTTCTATACATGCTAGCGACCTAAGACTTGTTTTATCGCATTCAGCGCTTCAAATTACGCCGGAAACGGCCGTCTTTGTTTTGATATTGCTCGAAACACGAAGTCAAAGTCCGTTTGTTTGTTTTTCAGATATTGGTTAGTAACTTTTTTTCTATACATGCTAGCGACCTGAAACTTGTTTCATCGCATTCAGCGCGTCAAATTACGCCGGAAACAACCGTCTTTCTTCTGATATTGCTCGACAGACGAAGTCGAAGTCCGTTTGTTTGTTTTTCAGATATCGGTTGGTAACTTTTTTTCTATACATGCTAGCGACCTAAAACTTGTTTTATCGCATTCAGCGCGTCAAATTACGCCGGAAACGGTCGTCTTTGTTTTGATATTGCTCAAAACACGAAGTCGAATTCCGTTCGTTTGTTCCGTGGATATCGGTGAGTAACTTTTTTTCTATACATGCTAGCGACCTGAAACCTGTTTCATCGCATTCAGCGCGTCAAATTACGCCGGAAACGGCCGTCTTTGTTTTGATATTGCTTGAAACACGAAGTCGAAGTCCGTTTGTTTGTTTTTCAGATATCGGTTGGTAACTTTTTTTCTATACATACTAGCGACCTAAAACTTGTTTTATCGCATTCAGCGCGTCAAATTACGCCGAAAACGGTCGTCTTTGTTCTGATATTGCTCAGAACACGGAGTCGAATTCCGTTTGTTTGTTTCGTGGATATCGGAGAGTAACTTTTTTTCTATACATGCTAGCGACCTAAAACTTGTTTTATCGCATTCAGCGCGTCAAATTACGCCGGAAACGGTCGTCTTTGTTTTGATATTGCTCGAAACACGAAGTCGAAGTCCGTTTGTTTGTTTTTCAGATTTCGGTTGGTAACTTTTTTTCTATACATGCTAGCGACCTAAAACTTGTTTTATCGCATTCAGCGCGTCAAATTACGCCGGAAACGGTCGTCTTTGTTTTGATATTGCTCGAAACACAAAGTCGAAGTCCGTTTGTTTGTTTTTCAGATATCGGTTGGTAACTTTTTTTCTATACATGCTAGCGACCTAAAACTTGTTTGATCGCATTCAGCGCGTCAAATTACGCCGGAAACGGTCGTCTTTGTTTTGATATTGCTCGAAACACGAAGTCGAAGTCCGTTTGTTTGTTTTTCAGATATCGGTTGGTAACTTTTTTTCTATACATGCTAGCGGCCTAAAACTTGTTTTATCGCATTCAGCGCGTCAAATTACGCCGGAAACGGCCGTCTTTGTTTTGATATTGCTCGATAGACGAGGTCAGAGTCCGTTTGTTTGTCTCGTGGATATCGGTGAGTAACTTTTTTTCTATACATGCTAGCGACCTGAAACTTGTTTCATCGCATTTAGCGCGTCAAATTACGCCGGAAACGGCCGTCTTTGTTTTGATATTGCTCGATAGACAAAGTCGGAGTCCGTTTGTTTGTTTTTCAGATATCGGTGAGTAACTTTTTTTCTATACATGCTAGCGACCTAAAACTTGTTTCATCGCATTCAGCGCGTCAAATTACGCCGGAAACGGCCATCTTTGTTTTGATATTGCTCGATAGACGAAGTCGGAGTCCGTTTGTTTGTTTTTCAGATATCGGTTAGTAACTTTTTTTTTATACATGCTCGCGACCCAATACTTGTTTTATCGCATTTAGCGCGTCAAATTACGCCGGAAACGGTCGTCTTCGTTCTGATATTGCTCAAAACACGGAGTCGAATTCCGTTTGTTTGTTTCGTGGATATCGGTGAGTAACTTTCTTTCTATACATGCTAGCGACCTAAAACTTGTTTTATCGCATTCAGCGCGTCAAATTACGCCGAAAACGGTCGTCTTTGTTTTGATATTGCTTAAAACACGAAGTCGAATTCCGTTCGTTTGTTTCGTGGATATCGGTGAGTAACTTTTTTTCTATACATGCTAGCAACCTAAAACTTGTTTTATCGCATTTAGCGCGTCAAATTATGCCGGAAACGGCCGTCTTTGTTTTGATATTGCTCGATAGACGAAGTCGGAGTCCGTTTGTTTGTTTTTCAGATATTGGTTAGTAACTTTTTTTCTATACATGCTAGCGACCTAAAACTTGTCTTATCGCATTCAGCGCGTCAAATTACGCCGGAAACGGTCGTCTTTGTTTTGATATTGCTCAAAACACGAAGTCGAATTCCGTTCGTTTGTTTCGTGGATATCGGTGAGTAACTTTTTTTCCATACATGCTAGCGACCTAAAACTTGTTTTATCGCATTCAGCGCATCAAATTACGCCGGAAACGGCCGTCTTTGTTCTGATATTGCTCGAAACACGAAGTCAAAGTCCGTTTGTTTGTTTTTCAGATATCGGTTGGTAACTTTTTTTCTATACATGCTAGCGACCTCAAACTTGTTTCATCGCATTCAGCGCAGCAAATTACGCCGGAAACGGTCGTCTTTGTTCTGATATTGCTCAAAACACGAAGTCGAATTCCGTTCGTTTGTTCCGTGGATATCGGTGAGTAACTTTTTTTCTATACATGCTAGCGACCTGAAACCTGTTTCATCGCATTCAGCGCGTCAAATTACGCCGGAAACGGCCGTCTTTGTTTCGATATTGCTCGAAACACGAAGTCGAAGTCCGTTTGTTTGTTTTTCAGATATCGGTTAGTAACTTTTTTTTTGTACATGCTAGCGACCTAAAACTTGTTTTATCGCATTCAGCGCAGCAAATTACGCCGAATACGGTCGTCTTTGTTCTGATATTGCTCAAAACACGAAGTCGAATTCCGTTCGTTTGTTCCGTGGATATCGGTGAGTAACTTTTTTTCTATACATGCTAGCGACCTAAAACTTGTTTTATCGCATTCAGCGCAGCAAATTACGCCGGAAACGGTCGTCTTTGTTCTAATATTGCTCAAAACACGAAGTCGAATTCCGTTCGTTTGTTCCGTGGATATCGGTGAGTAACTTTTTTTCTATACATGCTAGCGACCCAATACTTGTTTTATCGCATTTAGCGCGTCAAATTACGCCGGAAACGGTCGTCTTCGTTCTGATATTGCTCAGAACACGGAGTCGAATTCCGTTTGTTTGTTTCGTGGATATCGGTGAGTAACTTCTTTTCTATATATGCTAGCGACCTAAAACTTGTTTTATCGCATTCAGCGCTTCAAATTACGCCGGAAACGGCCGTCTTTGTTTTGATATTGCTCGAAACACGAAGTCAAAGTCCGTTTGTTTGTTTTTCAGATATTGGTTAGTAACTTTTTTTCTATACATGCTAGCGACCTGAAACTTGTTTCATCGCATTCAGCGCGTCAAATTACGCCGGAAACAACCGTCTTTCTTCTGATATTGCTCGACAGACGAAGTCGAAGTCCGTTTGTTTGTTTTTCAGATATCGGTTGGTAACTTTTTTTCTATACATGCTAGCGACCTAAAACTTGTTTTATCGCATTCAGCGCGTCAAATTACGCCGGAAACGGTCGTCTTTGTTTTGATATTGCTCAAAACACGAAGTCGAATTCCGTTCGTTTGTTCCGTGGATATCGGTGAGTAACTTTTTTTCTATACATGCTAGCGACCTGAAACCTGTTTCATCGCATTCAGCGCGTCAAATTACGCCGGAAACGGCCGTCTTTGTTTTGATATTGCTTGAAACACGAAGTCGAAGTCCGTTTGTTTGTTTTTCAGATATCGGTTGGTAACTTTTTTTCTATACATACTAGCGACCTAAAACTTGTTTTATCGCATTCAGCGCGTCAAATTACGCCGAAAACGGTCGTCTTTGTTCTGATATTGCTCAGAACACGGAGTCGAATTCCGTTTGTTTGTTTCGTGGATATCGGAGAGTAACTTTTTTTCTATACATGCTAGCGACCTAAAACTTGTTTTATCGCATTCAGCGCGTCAAATTACGCCGGAAACGGTCGTCTTTGTTTTGATATTGCTCGAAACACGAAGTCGAAGTCCGTTTGTTTGTTTTTCAGATTTCGGTTGGTAACTTTTTTTCTATACATGCTAGCGACCTAAAACTTGTTTTATCGCATTCAGCGCGTCAAATTACGCCGGAAACGGTCGTCTTTGTTTTGATATTGCTCGAAACACGAAGTCGAAGTCCGTTTGTTTGTTTTTCAGATATCGGTTGGTAACTTTTTTTCTATACATGCTAGCGACCTAAAACTTGTTTCATCGCATTCAGCGCGTCAAATTACGCCGAAAACGGTCGTCTTTGTTTTGATATTGCTCGAAACACGAAGTCGAAGTCCGTTTGTTTGTTTTTCAGATATCGGTTGGTAACTTTTTTTCTATACATGCTAGCGGCCTAAAACTTGTTTTATCGCATTCAGCGCGTCAAATTACGCCGGAAACGGCCGTCTTTGTTTTGATATTGCTCGATAGACGAGGTCAGAGTCCGTTTGTTTGTCTCGTGGATATCGGTGAGTAACTTTTTTTCTATACATGCTAGCGACCTGAAACTTGTTTCATCGCATTTAGCGCGTCAAATTACGCCGGAAACGGCCGTCTTTGTTTTGATATTGCTCGATAGACAAAGTCGGAGTCCGTTTGTTTGTTTTTCAGATATCGGTGAGTAACTTTTTTTCTATACATGCTAGCGACCTAAAACTTGTTTCATCGCATTCAGCGCGTCAAATTACGCCGGAAACGGCCATCTTTGTTTTGATATTGCTCGATAGACGAAGTCGGAGTCCGTTTGTTTGTTTTTCAGATATCGGTTAGTAACTTTTTTTTTATACATGCTCGCGACCCAATACTTGTTTTATCGCATTTAGCGCGTCAAATTACGCCGGAAACGGTCGTCTTCGTTCTGATATTGCTCAAAACACGGAGTCGAATTCCGTTTGTTTGTTTCGTGGATATCGGTGAGT
The DNA here is from genome assembly GCF_021155765.1 of Diprion similis. Classification (NCBI taxonomy): domain Eukaryota; kingdom Metazoa; phylum Arthropoda; class Insecta; order Hymenoptera; family Diprionidae; genus Diprion; species Diprion similis. The sequence continues at coordinate 12,840,897 of NC_060113.1, read as the reverse complement.
AACTTTCTTTCTATACATGCTAGCGACCTAAAACTTGTTTTATCGCATTCAGCGCGTCAAATTACGCCGAAAACGGTCGTCTTTGTTTTGATATTGCTTAAAACACGAAGTCGAATTCCGTTCGTTTGTTTCGTGGATATCGGTGAGTAACTTTTTTTCTATACATGCTAGCAACCTAAAACTTGTTTTATCGCATTTAGCGCGTCAAATTATGCCGGAAACGGCCGTCTTTGTTTTGATATTGCTCGATAGACGAAGTCGGAGTCCGTTTGTTTGTTTTTCAGATATTGGTTAGTAACTTTTTTTCTATACATGCTAGCGACCTAAAACTTGTCTTATCGCATTCAGCGCGTCAAATTACGCCGGAAACGGTCGTCTTTGTTTTGATATTGCTCAAAACACGAAGTCGAATTCCGTTCGTTTGTTTCGTGGATATCGGTGAGTAACTTTTTTTCCATACGTGCTAGCGACCTAAAACTTGTTTTATCGCATTCAGCGCATCAAATTACGCCGGAAACGGCCGTCTTTGTTCTGATATTGCTCGAAACACGAAGTCAAAGTCCGTTTGTTTGTTTTTCAGATATCGGTTGGTAACTTTTTTTCTATACATGCTAGCGACCTAAAACTTGTTTTATCGCATTCAGCGCAGCAAATTACGCCGGAAACGGTCGTCTTTGTTCTGATATTGCTCAAAACACGAAGTCGAATTCCGTTCGTTTGTTCCGTGGATATCGGTGAGTAACTTTTTTTCTATACATGCTAGCGACCTAAAACCTGTTTCATCGCATTCAGCGCGTCAAATTACGCCGGAAACGGCCGTCTTTGTTCTGATATTGCTCGAAACACGAAGTCGGAGTCCGTTTGTTTGTTTTTCAGATATTGGTTAGTAACTTTTTTTCTATACATGCTAGCGACCTGAAACTTGTTTCATCGCATTCAGCGCGTCAAATTACGCCGGAAACGGCCGTCTTTGTTTTGATATTGCTCGATAGACGAAGTCAGAGTCCGTTTGTTTGTTTCGTGGATATCGGTGAGTAACTTTTTTTCTATACATGCTATTGACCTGAAACTTGTTTCATCGCATTCAGCGCGTCAAATTACGCCGGAAACGGCCGTCTTTGTTTTGATATTGCTCGATAGACAAAGTCGGAGTCCGTTTGTTTGTTTTTCAGATATCGGTTAGTAACTTTTTTTCTATACATGCTAGCGACCTAAAACTTGTTTCATCGCATTCAGCGCGTCAAAATACGCCGAAAACGGCCGTCTTCGTTTTGATATTGCTCGATAGACGAGGTCAGAGTCCGTTTGTTTGTTTTTCAGATATCGGTTAGTAACTTTTTTTTTGTACATGCTAGCGACCTAAAACTTGTTTCATCGCATTCAGCGCGTCAAATTACGCCGGAAACGGCCGTCTTTGTTTTGATATTGCTCGATAGACAAAGTCGGAGTCCGTTTGTTTGTTTTTCAGATATCGGTTGGTAACTTTTTTTTCTATACATGCTAGCGACCTAAAACTTGTTTCATCGCATTCTGCGCGTCAAATTACGCCGGAAACGGCCGTCTTTGTTTTGATATTGCTCGATAGACGAGGTCAGAGTCCGTTTGTTTGTTTTTCAGATATCGGTTAGTAACTTTTTTTTTGTACATGCTAGCGACCTAAAACTTGTTTCATCGCATTCAGCGCGTCAAATTACGCCGGAAACGGCCATCTTTGTTTTGATATTGCTCGATAGACGAAGTCGGAGTCCGTTTGTTTGTTTTTCAGATATCGGTTAGTAACTTTTTTTTTATACATGCTCGCGACCCAATACTTGTTTTATCGCATTTAGCGCGTCAAATTACGCCGGAAACGGTCGTCTTCGTTCTGATATTGCTCAAAACACGGAGTCGAATTCCGTTTGTTTGTTTCGTGGATATCGGTGAGTAACTTTCTTTCTATACATGCTAGCGACCTAAAACTTGTTTTATCGCATTCAGCGCGTCAAATTACGCCGAAAACGGTCGTCTTTGTTTTGATATTGCTTAAAACACGAAGTCGATTTCCGTTCGTTTGTTTCGTGGATATCGGTGAGTAACTTTTTTTCTATACATGCTAGCAACCTAAAACTTGTTTTATCGCATTTAGCGCGTCAAATTATGCCGGAAACGGCCGTCTTTGTTTTGATATTGCTCGATAGACGAAGTCGGAGTCCGTTTGTTTGTTTTTCAGATATTGGTTAGTAACTTTTTTTCTATACATGCTAGCGACCTAAAACTTGTCTTATCGCATTCAGCGCGTCAAATTACGCCGGAAACGGTCGTCTTTGTTTTGATATTGCTCAAAACACGAAGTCGAATTCCGTTCGTTTGTTTCGTGGATATCGGTGAGTAACTTTTTTTCCATACATGCTAGCGACCTAAAACTTGTTTTATCGCATTCAGCGCATCAAATTACGCCGGAAACGGCCGTCTTTGTTCTGATATTGCTCGAAACACGAAGTCAAAGTCCGTTTGTTTGTTTTTCAGATATCGGTTGGTAACTTTTTTTCTATACATGCTAGCGACCTAAAACTTGTTTTATCGCATTCAGCGCAGCAAATTACGCCGGAAACGGTCGTCTTTGTTCTGATATTGCTCAAAACACGAAGTCGAATTCCGTTCGTTTGTTCCGTGGATATCGGTGAGTAACTTTTTTTCTATACATGCTAGCGACCTAAAACCTGTTTCATCGCATTCAGCGCGTCAAATTACGCCGGAAACGGCCGTCTTTGTTCTGATATTGCTCGAAACACGAAGTCGAAGTCCGTTTGTTTGTTTTTCAGATATCGGTTGGTAACTTTTTTTCTATACATGCTAGCGACCTAAAACTTGTTTTATCGCATTCAGCGCGTCAAATTACGCCGGAAACGGTCGTCTTTGTTTTGATATTGCTCAAAACACGAAGTCGAATTCCGTTTGTTTGTTTCGTGGATATCGGTGTGTAACTTTTTTTCTATACATGCTAGCGACCTGAAACTTGTTTCATCGCATTCAGCGCGTCAAATTACGCCGGCAACGGCCGTCTTTGTTTTGATATTGCTCGATAGACGAAGTCGGAGTCCGTTTGTTTGTTTTTCAGATATTGGTTAGTAACTTTTTTTCTATACATGCTAGCGACCTGAAACTTGTTTCATCGCATTCAGCGCGTCAAATTACGCCGGAAACGGCCGTCTTTGTTTTGATATTGCTCGATAGACGAAGTCAGAGTCCGTTTGTTTGTTTCGTGGATATCGGTGAGTAACTTTTTTTCTATACATGCTATTGACCTGAAACTTGTTTCATCGCATTCAGCGCGTCAAATTACGCCGGAAACGGCCGTCTTTGTTTTGATATTGCTCGATAGACAAAGTCGGAGTCCGTTTGTTTGTTTTTCAGATATCGGTTAGTAACTTTTTTTCTATACATGCTAGCGACCTAAAACCTGTTTCATCGCATTCAGCGCTTTAAATTACGCCGGAAACGGCCGTCTTTGTTTTGATATTGCTCGAAACACGAAGTCGAAGTCCGTTTGTTTGTTTTTCAGATATCGGTTGGTAACTTTTTTTCTATACATGCTAGCGACCTAAAACTTGTTTTATCGCATTCAGCGCGTCAAATTACGCCGGAAACGGTCGTCTTAGTTTTGATATTGCTCAAAACACGAAGTCGAATTCCGTTTGTTTGTTTCGTGGATATCGGTGAGTAACTTTTTTTCTATACATGCTAGCGACCTGAAACTTGTTTCATCGCATTCAGCGCGTCAAATTACGCCGGAAACGGCCGTCTTTGTTTTGATATTGCTCGATAGACGAAGTCGGAGTCCGTTTGTTTGTTTTTCAGATATCGGTTAGTAACTTTTTTTCTATACATGCTAGCGACCTAAAACTCGTTTTATCGCATTTAGCGCGTCAAATTACGCCGGAAACGGTCGTCTTTGTTTTGATATTGCTTGAAACACGAAGTCGAATTCCGTTCGTTTGTTTCGTGGATATCGGTGAGTAACTTTTTTTCTATATATGCTAGCGACCTAAAACTTGTTTTATCGCATTCAGCGCTTCAAATTACGCCGGAAACGGCCGTCTTCGTTTTGATATTGCTCGAAACACGAAGTCAAAGTCCGTTTGTTTGTTTTTCAGATATTGGTTAGTAACTTTTTTTCTATACATGCTAGCGACCTGAAACTTGTTTCATCGCATTCAGCGCGTCAAATTACGCCGGAAACGGCCGTCTTTGTTTTGATATTGCTCGATAGACGAAGTCAGAGTCCGTTTGTTTGTTTCGTGGATATCGGTGAGTAACTTTTTTTCTATACATGCTAGCGACCTGAAACTTGTTTCATCGCATTCAGCGCGTCAAATTACGCCGGAAACGGCCGTCTTTGTTTTGATATTGCTCGATAGACAAAGTCGGAGTCCGTTTGTTTGTTTTTCAGATATCGGTTAGTAACTTTTTTTTTGTACATGCTAGCGACCTAAAACTTGTTTTATCGCATTCAGCGCGTCAAATTACGCCGGAAACGGTCGTCTTTGTTTTGATATTGCTTGAAACACGAAGTCGAATTCCGTTCGTTTGTTTCGTGGATATCGGTGGGTAACTTTTTTTCTATATATGCTAGCGACCTAAAACTTGTTTTATCGCATTCAGCGCTTCAAATTACGCCGGAAACGGCCGTCTTTGTTTTGATATTGCTCGAAACACGAAGTCAAAGTCCGTTTGTTTGTTTTTCAGATATCGGTTGGTAACTTTTTTTCTATACATGCTAGCGACCTCAAACTTGTTTCATCGCATTCAGCGCAGCAAATTACGCCGGAAACGGTCGTCTTTGTTCTGATATTGCTCAAAACACGAAGTCGAATTCCGTTCGTTTGTTCCGTGGATATCGGTGAGTAACTTTTTTTCTATACATGCTAGCGACCTAAAACCTGTTTCATCGCATTCAGCGCGTCAAATTACGCCGGAAACGGCCGTCTTTGTTTTGATATTGCTCGAAACACGAAGTCGAAGTCCGTTTGTTTGTTTTTCAGATATCGGTTGGTAACTTTTTTTCTATACATGCTAGCGACCTAAAACTTGTTTTATCGCATTCAGCGCGTCAAATTACGCCGGAAACGGTCGTCTTTGTTTTGATATTGCTCAAAACACGAAGTCGAATTCCGTTTGTTTGTTTCGTGGATATCGGTGTGTAACTTTTTTTCTATACATGCTAGCGACCTGAAACTTGTTTCATCGCATTCAGCGCGTCAAATTACGCCGGAAACGGCCGTCTTTGTTTTGATATTGCTCGATAGACGAAGTCGGAGTCCGTTTGTTTGTTTTTCAGATATTGGTTAGTAACTTTTTTTCTATACATGCTAGCGACCTGAAACTTGTTTCATCGCATTCAGCGCGTCAAATTACGCCGGAAACGGCCGTCTTTGTTTTGATATTGCTCGATAGACGAAGTCAGAGTCCGTTTGTTTGTTTCGTGGATATCGGTGAGTAACTTTTTTTCTATACATGCTATTGACCTGAAACTTGTTTCATCGCATTCAGCGCGTCAAATTACGCCGGAAACGGCCGTCTTTGTTTTGATATTGCTCGATAGACAAAGTCGGAGTCCGTTTGTTTGTTTTTCAGATATCGGTTAGTAACTTTTTTTCTATACATGCTAGCGACCTAAAACTTGTTTCATCGCATTCAGCGCGTCAAAATACGCCGGAAACGGCCGTCTTCGTTTTGATATTGCTCGATAGACGAGGTCAGAGTCCGTTTGTTTGTTTTTCAGATATCGGTTAGTAACTTTTTTTTTGTACATGCTAGCGACCTAAAACTTGTTTCATCGCATTCAGCGCGTCAAATTACGCCGGAAACGGCCGTCTTTGTTTTGATATTGCTCGATAGACAAAGTCGGAGTCCGTTTGTTTGTTTTTCAGATATCTGTTAGTAACTTTTTTTTCTATACATGCTAGCGACCTAAAACTTGTTTCATCGCATTCTGCGCGTCAAATTACGCCGGAAACGGCCGTCTTTGTTTTGATATTGCTCGATAGACGAGGTCAGAGTCCGTTTGTTTGTTTTTCAGATATCGGTTAGTAACTTTTTTTTTGTACATGCTAGCGACCTAAAACTTGTTTTATCGCATTCAGCGCGTCAAATTACGCCGGGAACGGTCGTCTTTGTTTTGATATTGCTTGAAACACGAAGTCGAATTCCGTTCGTTTGTTTCGTGGATATCGGTAAGTAACTTTTTTTCTATATATGCTAGCGACCTAAAACTTGTTTTATCGCATTCAGCGCATCAAATTACGCCGGAAACGGCCGTCTTTGTTCTGATATTGCTCGAAACACGAAGTCAGAGTCCGTTTGTTTGTTTTTCAGATATCGGTTGGTAACTTTTTTTCTATACATGCTAGCGACCTGAAACTTGTTTTATCGCATTCAGCGCAGCAAATTACGCCGAAAACGGTCGTCTTTGTTCTGATATTGCTCAAAACACGAAGTCGAATTCCGTTCGTTTGTTCCGTGGATATCGGTAAGTAACTTTTTTTCTATACATGCTAGCGACCTAAAACCTGTTTCATCGCATTCAGCGCTTTAAATTACGCCGGAAACGGCCGTCTTTGTTTTGATATTGCTCGAAACACGAAGTCGAAGTCCGTTTGTTTGTTTTTCAGATATCGGTTGGTAACTTTTTTTCTATACATGCTAGCGACCTAAAACTTGTTTTATCGCATTCAGCGCGTCAAATTACGCCGGAAACGGTCGTCTTAGTTTTGATATTGCTCAAAACACGAAGTCGAATTCCGTTTGTTTGTTTCGTGGATATCGGTGAGTAACTTTTTTTCTATACATGCTAGCGACCTGAAACTTGTTTCATCGCATTCAGCGCGTTAAATTACGCCGGAAACGGCCGTCTTTGTTTTGATATTGCTCGATAGACGAAGTCGGAGTCCGTTTGTTTGTTTTTCAGATATCGGTTAGTAACTTTTTTTCTATACATGCTAGCGACCTAAAACTTGTTTTATCGCATTTAGCGCGTCAAATTACGCCGGAAACGGTCGTCTTTGTTTTGATATTGCTTGAAACACGAAGTCGAATTCCGTTCGTTTGTTTCGTGGATATCGGTGAGTAACTTTTTTTCTATATATGCTAGCGACCTAAAACTTGTTTTATCGCATTCAGCGCTTCAAATTACGCCGGAAACGGCCGTCTTCGTTTTGATATTGCTCGAAACACGAAGTCAAAGTCCGTTTGTTTGTTTTTCAGATATTGGTTAGTAACTTTTTTTCTATACATGCTAGCGACCTGAAACTTGTTTCATCGCATTCAGCGCGTCAAATTACGCCGGAAACAGCCGTCTTTGTTTTGATATTGCTCGATAGACGAAGTCAGAGTCCGTTTGTTTGTTTCGTGGATATCGGTGAGTAACTTTTTTTCTATACATGCTAGCGACCTGAAACTTGTTTCATCGCATTCAGCGCGTCAAATTACGCCGAAAACGGCCGTCTTTGTTTTGATATTGCTCGATAGACAAAGTCGGAGTCCGTTCGTTTGTTTCGTGGATATCGGTGGGTAACTTTTTTTCTATATATGCTAGCGACCTAGAACTTGTTTTATCGCATTCAGCGCGTCAAATTACGCCGGAAACGGTCGTCTTTGTTTTGATATTGCTTGAAACACGAAGTCGAATTCCGTTCGTTTGTTTCGTGGATATCGGTGGGTAACTTTTTTTCTATATATGCTAGCGACCTAAAACTTGTTTTATCGCATTCAGCGCTTCAAATTACGCCGGAAACGGCCGTCTTTGTTTTGATATTGCTCGAAACACGAAGTCAAAGTCCGTTTGTTTGTTTTTCAGATATCGGTTGGTAACTTTTTTTCTATACATGCTAGCGACCTCAAACTTGTTTCATCGCATTCAGCGCAGCAAATTACGCCGGAAACGGTCGTCTTTGTTCTGATATTGCTCAAAACACGAAGTCGAATTCCGTTCGTTTGTTCCGTGGATATCGGTGAGTAACTTTTTTTCTATACATGCTAGCGACCTGAAACCTGTTTCATCGCATTCAGCGCGTCAAATTACGCCGGAAACGGCCGTCTTTGTTTCGATATTGCTCGAAACACGAAGTCGAAGTCCGTTTGTTTGTTTTTCAGATATCGGTTAGTAACTTTTTTTTTGTACATGCTAGCGACCTAAAACTTGTTTTATCGCATTCAGCGCAGCAAATTACGCCGAAAACGGTCGTCTTTGTTCTGATATTGCTCAAAACACGAAGTCGAATTCCGTTTGTTTGTTCCGTGGATATCGGTGAGTAACTTATTTTCTATACATGCTAGCGACCTAAAACTTGTTTCATCGCATTCAGCGCGTCAAATTACGCCGGAAACGGCCGTCTTTGTTTTGATATTGCTCGATAGACGAGGTCAGAGTCCGTTTGTTTGTTTTTCAGATATCGGTTGGTAACTTTTTTTTTGTACATGCTAGCGACCTAAAACTTGTTTTATCGCATTCAGCGCGTCAAATTACGCCGGAAACGGTCGTCTTTGTTTTGATATTGCTTGAAACACGAAGTCGAATTCCGTTCGTTTGTTTCGTGGATATCGGTGAGTAACTTTTTTTCTATATATGCTAGCGACCTAAAACTTGTTTTATCGCATTCAGCGCTTCAAATTACGCCGGAAACGGCCGTCTTTGTTTTGATATTGCTCGAAACACGAAGTCAAAGTCCGTTTGTTTGTTTTTCAGATATCGGTTGGTAACTTTTTTTCTATACATGCTAGCGACCTCAAACTTGTTTCATCGCATTCAGCGCAGCAAATTACGCAGGAAACGGTCGTCTTTGTTCTGATATTGCTCAAAACACGAAGTCGAATTCCGTTCGTTTGTTCCGTGGATATCGGTGAGTAACTTTTTTTCTATACATGCTAGCGACCTGAAACCTGTTTCATCGCATTCAGCGCGTCAAATTACGCCGGAAACGGCCGTCTTTGTTTCGATATTGCTCGAAACACGAAGTCGAAGTCCGTTTGTTTGTTTTTCAGATATCGGTCAGTGACTTTTTTTTTGTACATGCTAGCGACCTAAAACTTGTTTTATCGCATTCAGCGCAGCAAATTACGCCGAAAACGGTCGTCTTTGTTCTGATATTGCTCAAAACACGAAGTCGAATTCCGTTCGTTTGTTCCGTGGATATCGGTGAGTAACTTTTTTTCTATACATGCTAGCGACCTAAAACTTGTTTTATCGCATTCAGCGCAGCAAATTACGCCGGAAACGGTCGTCTTTGTTCTAATATTGCTCAAAACACGAAGTCGAATTCCGTTCGTTTGTTCCGTGGATATCGGTGAGTAACTTTTTTTCTATACATGCTAGCGACCCAATACTTGTTTTATCGCATTCAGCGCAGCAAATTACGCCGAAAACGGTCGTCTTTGTTCTGATATTGCTCAAAACACGAAGTCGAATTCCGTTTGTTTGTTCCGTGGATATCGGTGAGTAACTTATTTTCTATACATGCTAGCGACCTAAAACTTGTTTCATCGCATTCAGCGCGTCAAATTACGCCGGAAACGGCCGTCTTTGTTTTGATATTGCTCGATAGACGAGGTCAGAGTCCGTTTGTTTGTTTTTCAGATATCGGTTAGTAACTTTTTTTTTGTACATGCTAGCGACCTAAAACTTGTTTTATCGCATTCAGCGCGTCAAATTACGCCGGAAACGGTCGTCTTTGTTTTGATATTGCTTGAAACACGAAGTCGAATTCCGTTCGTTTGTTTCGTGGATATCGGTGAGTAACTTTTTTTCTATATATGCTAGCGACCTAAAACTTGTTTTATCGCATTCAGCGCTTCAAATTACGCCGGAAACGGCCGTCTTTGTTTTGATATTGCTCGAAACACGAAGTCAAAGTCCGTTTGTTTGTTTTTCAGATATCGGTTGGTAACTTTTTTTCTATACATGCTAGCGACCTCAAACTTGTTTCATCGCATTCAGCGCAGCAAATTACGCAGGAAACGGTCGTCTTTGTTCTGATATTGCTCAAAACACGAAGTCGAATTCCGTTCGTTTGTTCCGTGGATATCGGTGAGTAACTTTTTTTCTATACATGCTAGCGACCTGAAACCTGTTTCATCGCATTCAGCGCGTCAAATTACGCCGGAAACGGCCGTCTTTGTTTCGATATTGCTCGAAACACGAAGTCGAAGTCCGTTTGTTTGTTTTTCAGATATCGGTCAGTAACTTTTTTTTTGTACATGCTAGCGACCTAAAACTTGTTTTATCGCATTCAGCGCAGCAAATTACGCCGAAAACGGTCGTCTTTGTTCTGATATTGCTCAAAACACGAAGTCGAATTCCGTTCGTTTGTTCCGTGGATATCGGTGAGTAACTTTTTTTCTATACATGCTAGCGACCTAAAACTTGTTTTATCGCATTCAGCGCAGCAAATTACGCCGGAAACGGTCGTCTTTGTTCTAATATTGCTCAAAACACGAAGTCGAATTCCGTTCGTTTGTTCCGTGGATATCGGTGAGTAACTTTTTTTCTATACATGCTAGCGACCTCAAACTTGTTTCATCGCATTCAGCGCAGCAAATTACGCAGGAAACGGTCGTCTTTGTTCTGATATTGCTCAAAACACGAAGTCGAATTCCGTTCGTTTGTTCCGTGGATATCGGTGAGTAACTTTTTTTCTATACATGCTAGCGACCTGAAACCTGTTTCATCGCATTCAGCGCGTCAAATTACGCCGGAAACGGCCGTCTTTGTTTCGATATTGCTCGAAACACGAAGTCGAAGTCCGTTTGTTTGTTTTTCAGATATCGGTCAGTAACTTTTTTTTTGTACATGCTAGCGACCTAAAACTTGTTTTATCGCATTCAGCGCAGCAAATTACGCCGAAAACGGTCGTCTTTGTTCTGATATTGCTCAAAACACGAAGTCGAATTCCGTTCGTTTGTTCCGTGGATATCGGTGAGTAACTTTTTTTCTATACATGCTAGCGACCTAAAACTTGTTTTATCGCATTCAGCGCAGCAAATTACGCCGGAAACGGTCGTCTTTGTTCTAATATTGCTCAAAACACGAAGTCGAATTCCGTTCGTTTGTTCCGTGGATATCGGTGAGTAACTTTTTTTCTATACATGCTAGCGACCCAATACTTGTTTTATCGCATTTAGCGCGTCAAATTACGCCGGAAACGGTCGTCTTCGTTCTGATATTGCTCAAAACACGGAGTCGAATTCCGTTTGTTTGTTTCGTGGATATCGGTGAGTAACTTCTTTTCTATATATGCTAGCGACCTAAAACTTGTTTTATCGCATTCAGCGCTTCAAATTACGCCGGAAACGGCCGTCTTTGTTTTGATATTGCTCGAAACACGAAGTCAAAGTCCGTTTGTTTGTTTTCCAGATATTGGTTAGTAACTTTTTTTCTATACATGCTAGCGACCTAAAACTTGTCTTATCGCATTCAGCGCGTCAAATTACGCCGGAAACGGTCGTCTTTGTTTTGATATTGCTCAAAACACGAAGTCGGATTCCGTTCGTTTGTTTCGTGGATATCGGTGAGTAACTTTTTTTCTATACATGCTAGCGACCTAAAACTTGTTTCATCGCATTCAGCGCGTCAAATTACGCCGGAAACGGTCGTCTTTGTTTCGATATTGCTTAAAACACGAAGTCGAATTCCGTTCGTTTGTTTCGTGGATATCGGTGAGTAACTTTTTTTCTATACATGCTAGCGACCTAAAACTTGTTTTATCGCATTCAGCGCGTCAAATCATGCCGGAAACGGCCGTCTTTGTTTTGATATTGCTCGATAGACGAAGTCGGAGTCCGTTTGTTTGTTTTTCAGATATTGGTTAGTAACTTTTTTTCTATACATGCTAGCGATCTGAAACTTGTTTCATCGCATTCAGCGCGTCAAATTACGCCGGAAACGGCCGTCTTTGTTTTGATATTGCTCGATAGACGAAGTCAGAGTCCGTTTGTTTGTTTCGTGGATATCGGTGAGTAACTTTTTTTCTATACATGCTAGCGACCTGAAACTTGTTTCATCGCATTCAGCGCGTCAAATTACGCCGGAAACGGCCGTCTTTGTTTTGATATTGCTCGATAGACAAAGTCGGAGTCCGTTTGTTTGTTTTTCAGATATCGGTTAGTAACTTTTTTTCTATACATGCTAGCGACCTAAAACTTGTTTCATCGCATTCAGCGCGACAAATTACGCCGGAAACGGCCGTCTTTGTTTTGATATTGCTCGATAGACGAGGTCAGAGTCCGTTTGTTTGTTTTTCAGATATCGGTTAGTAACTTTTTTTTTGTACATGCTAGCGACCTAAAACTTGTTTTATCGCATTCAGCGCGTCAAATTACGCCGGAAACGGTCGTCTTTGTTTTGATATTGCTTGAAACACGAAGTCGAATTCCGTTCGTTTGTTTCGTGGATATCGGTGAGTAACTTTTTTTCTATACATGCTAGCGACCCAATACTTGTTTTATCGCATTTAGCGCGTCAAATTACGCCGGAAACGGTCGTCTTCGTTCCGATATTGCTCAAAACACGGAGTCGAATTCCGTTTGTTTGTTTCGTGGATATCGGTGAGTAACTTCTTTTCTATATATGCTAGCGACCTAAAACTTGTTTTATCGCATTCAGCGCTTCAAATTACGCCGGAAACGGCCGTCTTTGTTTTGATATTGCTCGAAACACGAAGTCAAAGTCCGTTTGTTTGTTTTTCAGATATTGGTTAGTAACTTTTTTTCTATACATGCTAGCGACCTAAAACTTGTCTTATCGCATTCAGCGCGTCAAATTACGCCGGAAACGGTCGTCTTTGTTTTGATATTGCTCAAAACACGAAGTCGAATTCCGTTCGTTTGTTTCGTGGATATCGGTGAGTAACTTTTTTTCTATACATGCTAGCGACCTAAAACTTGTTTCATCGCATTCAGCGCGTCAAATTACGCCGGAAACGGTCGTCTTTGTTTTGATATTGCTTAAAACACGAAGTCGAATTCCGTTCGTTTGTTTCGTGGATATCGGTGAGTAACTTTTTTTCTATACATGCTAGCGACCTAAAACTTGTTTTATCGCATTCAGCGCGTCAAATTATGCCGGAAACGGCCGTCTTTGTTTTGATATTGCTCGATAGACGAAGTCGGAGTCCGTTTGTTTGTTTTTCAGATATTGGTTAGTAACTTTTTTTCTATACATGCTAGCGACCTGAAACTTGTTTCATCGCATTCAGCGCGTCAAATTACGCCGGAAACGGCCGTCTTTGTTTTGATATTGCTCGATAGACGAAGTCAGAGTCCGTTTGTTTGTGTCGTGGATATCGGTGAGTAACTTTTTTTCTATACATGCTAGCGACCTGAAACTTGTTTCATCGCATTCAGCGCGTCAAATTACGCCGGAAACGGCCGTCTTTGTTTTGATATTGCTCGATAGACAAAGTCGGAGTCCGTTTGTTTGTTTTTCAGATATCGGTTAGTAACTTTTTTTCTATACATGCTAGCGACCTAAAACTTGTTTCATCGCATTCAGCGCGTCAAATTACGCCGGAAACGGCCGTCTTTGTTTTGATATTGCTCGATAGACGAGGTCAGAGTCCGTTTGTTTGTTTTTCAGATATCGGTTAGTAACTTTTTTTTTGTACATGCTAGCGACCTAAAACTTGTTTTATCGCATTCAGCGCGTCAAATTACGCCGGAAACGGTCGTCTTTGTTTTGATATTGCTTGAAACACGAAGTCGAATTCCGTTCGTTTGTTTCGTGGATATCGGTGGGTAACTTTTTTTCTATATATGCTAGCGACCTAAAACTTGTTTTATCGCATTCAGCGCTTCAAATTACGCCGGAAACGGCCGTCTTTGTTTTGATATTGCTCGAAACACGAAGTCAAAGTCCGTTTGTTTGTTTTTCAGATATCGGTTGGTAACTTTTTTTCTATACATGCTAGCGACCTCAAACTTGTTTCATCGCATTCAGCGCAGCAAATTACGCCGGAAACGGTCGTCTTTGTTCTGATATTGCTCAAAACACGAAGTCGAATTCCGTTCGTTTGTTCCGTGGATATCGGTGAGTAACTTTTTTTCTATACATGCTAGCGACCTGAAACCTGTTTCATCGCATTCAGCGCGTCAAATTACGCCGGAAACGGCCGTCTTTGTTTCGATATTGCTCGAAACACGAAGTCAAAGTCCGTTTGTTTGTTTTTCAGATATCGGTTAGTAACTTTTTTTTTGTACATGCTAGCGACCTAAAACTTGTTTTATCGCATTCAGCGCAGCAAATTACGCCGAAAACGGTCGTCTTTGTTCTGATATTGCTCAAAACACGAAGTCGAATTCCGTTCGTTTGTTCCGTGGATATCGGTGAGTAACTTTTTTTCTATACATGCTAGCGACCTAAAACTTGTTTCATCGCATTCAGCGCGTCAAATTACGCCGGAAACGGCCGTCTTTGTTTTGATATTGCTCGATAGACGAGGTCAGAGTCCGTTTGTTCGTTTTTCAGATATCGGTTAGTAACTTTTTTTTTGTACATGCTAGCGACCTAAAACTTGTTTTATCGCATTCAGCGCGTCAAATTACGCCGGAAACGGTCGTCTTTGTTTTGATATTGCTTGAAACACGAAGTCGAATTCCGTTCGTTTGTTTCGTGGATATCGGTGAGTAACTTTTTTTCTATATATGCTAGCGACCTAAAACTTGTTTTATCGCATTCAGCGCTTCAAATTACGCCGGAAACGGCCGTCTTTGTTTTGATATTGCTCGAAACACGAAGTCAAAGTCCGTTTGTTTGTTTTTCAGATATCGGTTGGTAACTTTTTTTCTATACATGCTAGCGACCTGAAACTTGTTTCATCGCATTCAGCGCAGCAAATTACGCAGGAAACGGTCGTCTTTGTTCTGATATTGCTCAAAACACGAAGTCGAATTCCGTTCGTTTGTTCCGTGGATATCGGTGAGTAACTTTTTTTCTATACATGCTAGCGACCTGAAACCTGTTTCATCGCATTCAGCGCGTCAAATTACGCCGGAAACGGCCGTCTTTGTTTCGATATTGCTCGAAACACGAAGTCGAAGTCCGTTTGTTTGTTTTTCAGATATCGGTTAGTAACTTTTTTTTTGTACATGCTAGCGACCTAAAACTTGTTTTATCGCATTCAGCGCAGCAAATTACGCCGAAAACGGTCGTCTTTGTTCTGATATTGCTCAAAACACGAAGTCGAATTCCGTTCGTTTGTTCCGTGGATATCGGTGAGTAACTTTTTTTCTATACATGCTAGCGACCTAAAACTTGTTTTATCGCATTCAGCGCAGCAAATTACGCCGGAAACGGTCGTCTTTGTTCTAATATTGCTCAAAACACGAAGTCGAATTCCGTTCGTTTGTTCCGTGGATATCGGTGAGTAACTTTTTTTCTATACATGCTAGCGACCCAATACTTGTTTTATCGCATTTAGCGCGTCAAATTACGCCGGAAACGGTCGTCTTCGTTCTGATATTGCTCAAAACACGGAGTCGAATTCCGTTTGTTTGTTTCGTGGATATCGGTGAGTAACTTCTTTTCTATATATGCTAGCGACCTAAAACTTGTTTTATCGCATTCAGCGCTTCAAATTACGCCGGAAACGGCCGTCTTTGTTTTGATATTGCTCGAAACACGAAGTCAAAGTCCGTTTGTTTGTTTTCCAGATATTGGTTAGTAACTTTTTTTCTATACATGCTAGCGACCTAAAACTTGTCTTATCGCATTCAGCGCGTCAAATTACGCCGGGAACGGTCGTCTTTGTTTTGATATTGCTCAAAACACGAAGTCGGATTCCGTTCGTTTGTTTCGTGGATATCGGTGAGTAACTTTTTTTCTATACATGCTAGCGACCTAAAACTTGTTTCATCGCATTCAGCGCGTCAAATTACGCCGGAAACGGTCGTCTTTGTTTTGATATTGCTTAAAACACGAAGTCGAATTCCGTTCGTTTGTTTCGTGGATATCGGTGAGTAACTTTTTTTCTATACATGCTAGCGACCTAAAACTTGTTTTATCGCATTCAGCGCGTCAAATTATGCCGGAAACGGCCGTCTTTGTTTTGATATTGCTCGATAGACGAAGTCGGAGTCCGTTTGTTTGTTTTTCAGATATTGGTTAGTAACTTTTTTTCTATACATGCTAGCGATCTGAAACTTGTTTCATCGCATACAGCGCGTCAAATTACGCCGGAAACGGCCGTCTTTGTTTTGATATTGCTCGATAGACGAAGTCAGAGTCCGTTTGTTTGTTTCGTGGATATCGGTGAGTAACTTTTTTTCTATACATGCTAGCGACCTGAAACTTGTTTCATCGCATTCAGCGCGTCAAATTACGCCGGAAACGGCCGTCTTTGTTTTGATATTGCTCGATAGACAAAGTCGGAGTCCGTTTGTTTGTTTTTCAGATATCGGTTAGTAACTTTTTTTCTATACATGCTAGCGACCTAAAACTTGTTTCATCGCATTCAGCGCGACAAATTACGCCGGAAACGGCCGTCTTTGTTTTGATATTGCTCGATAGACGAGGTCAGAGTCCGTTTGTTTGTTTTTCAGATATCGGTTAGTAACTTTTTTTTTGTACATGCTAGCGACCTAAAACTTGTTTTATCGCATTCAGCGCGTCAAATTACGCCGGAAACGGTCGTCTTTGTTTTGATATTGCTTGAAACACGAAGTCGAATTCCGTTCGTTTGTTCCGTGGATATCGGTGAGTAACTTTTTTTCTATACATGCTAGCGACCCAATACTTGTTTTATCGCATTTAGCGCGTCAAATTACGCCGGAAACGGTCGTCTTCGTTCTGATATTGCTCAAAACACGGAGTCGAATTCCGTTTGTTTGTTTCGTGGATATCGGTGAGTAACTTCTTTTCTATATATGCTAGCGACCTAAAACTTGTTTTATCGCATTCAGCGCTTCAAATTACGCCGGAAACGGCCGTCTTTGTTTTGATATTGCTCGAAACACGAAGTCAAAGTCCGTTTGTTTGTTTTTCAGATATTGGTTAGTAACTTTTTTTCTATACATGCTAGCGACCTAAAACTTGTCTTATCGCATTCAGCGCGTCAAATTACGCCGGAAACGGTCGTCTTTGTTTTGATATTGCTCAAAACACGAAGTCGAATTCCGTTCGTTTGTTTCGTGGATATCGGTGAGTAACTTTTTTTCTATACATGCTAGCGACCTAAAACTTGTTTCATCGCATTCAGCGCGTCAAATTACGCCGGAAACGGTCGTCTTTGTTTTGATATTGCTCGAAACACGAAGTCGAAGTCCGTTTGTTTGTTTTTCAGATTTCGGTTGGTAACTTTTTTTCTATACATGCTAGCGACCTAAAACTTGTTTTATCGCATTCAGCGCGTCAAATTACGCCGGAAACGGTCGTCTTTGTTTTGATATTGCTCGAAACACGAAGTCAAAGTCCGTTTGTTTGTTTTTCAGATATCGGTTGGTAACTTTTTTTCTATACATGCTAGCGACCTAAAACTTGTTTGATCGCATTCAGCGCGTCAAATTACGCCGGAAACGGTCGTCTTTGTTTTGATATTGCTCGAAACACGAAGTCGAAGTCCGTTTGTTTGTTTTTCAGATATCGGTTGGTAACTTTTTTTCTATACATGCTAGCGGCCTAAAACTTGTTTTATCGTATTCAGCGCGTCAAATTACGCCGGAAACGGTCGTCTTTGTTTTGATATTGCTCAAAACACGGAGTCAATTTCCGTTCGTTTGTTTCGTGGATATCGGTGAGTAACTCTTTTTCTATACATGCTAGCGACCTAAAACTTGTTTTATCGCATTCAGCGCGTCAAATTACGCCGGAAACGGTCGTCTTTGTTTTGATATTGCTTGAAACACGAAGTCGAATTCCGTTCGTTTGTTTCGTGGATATCGGTGAGTAACTTTTTTTCTATATATGCTAGCGACCTAAAACTTGTTTTATCGCATTCAGCGCTTCAAATTACGCCGGAAACGGCCGTCTTTGTTTTGATATTGCTCGAAACACGAAGTCAAAGTCCGTTTGTTTGTTTTTCAGATATCGGTTGGTAACTTTTTTTCTATACATGCTAGCGACCTAAAACTTGTTTTATCGCATTCAGCGCAGCAAATTACGCCGGAAACGGTCGTCTTTGTTCTGATATTGCTCAAAACACGAAGTCGAATTCCGTTCGTTTGTTCCGTGGATATCGGTGAGTAACTTTTTTTCTATACATGCTAGCGACCTGAAACCTGTTTCATCGCATTCAGCGCGTCAAATTACGCCGGAAACGGCCGTCTTTGTTTTGATATTGCTCGAAACACGAAGTCGAAGTCCGTTTGTTTGTTTTTCAGATATTGGTTGGTTACTTTTTTTCTGTACATGCTAGCGACCTAAAACTTGTTTTATCGCATTCAGCGCGTCAAATTACGCCGGAAACGGTCGTCTTTGTTTTGATATTGCTCAAAACACGAAGTCGAATTCCGTTTGTTTGTTTCGTGGATATCGGTGAGTAACTTTTTTTCTATACATGCTAGCGACCTGAAACTTGTTTCATCGCATTCAGCGCGTCAAATTACGCCGGAAACGGCCGTCTTTGTTTTGATATTGCTCGATAGACGAAGTCGGAGTCCGTTTGTTTGTTTTTCAGATATCGGTTAGTAACTTTTTTTCTATACATGCTAGCGACCTGAAACTTGTTTCATCGCATTCAGCGCGTCAAATTACGCCGGAAACGGCCGTCTTTGTTTTGATATTGCTTGAAACACGAAGTCGAAGTCCGTTTGTTTGTTTTTCAGATATCGGTTGGTAACTTTTTTTCTATACATACTAGCGACCTAAAACTTGTTTCATCGCATTCAGCGCGTCAATATACGCCGGAAACGGTCGTCTTTGTTTTGATATTGCTCAAAACACGGAGTCAATTTCCGTTCGTTTGTTTCGTGGATATCGGTGAGTAACTCTTTTTCTATACATGCTAGCGACCTAAAACTTGTTTTATCGCATTCAGCCCGTCAAATTACGCCGGAAACGGTCGTCTTTGTTCTGATATTGCTCGATAGACAAAGTCGGAGTCCGTTTGTTTGTTTTTCAGATATCGGTTGGTAACTTTTTTTCTATACATGCTAGCGACCTAAAACTTGTTTTATCGCATTCAGCGCGTCGAATTACGCCGGAAACGGTCGTCTTTGTTATGATATTGCTCAAAACACGAAGTCGAATTATGTTCGTTTGTTCCGTGGATATCGGTGAGTAACTTTTTTTCTATACATGCTAGCGACCTGAAACCTGTTTCATCGCATTCAGCGCGTCAAATTACGCCGGAAACGGCCGTCTTTGTTTTGATATTGCTTGAAACACGAATTCGAAGTCCGTTTGTTTGTTTTTCAGATATCGGTTGGTAACTTTTTTTCTATACATACTAGCGACCTATAACTTGTTTTATCGCATTCAGCGCGTCAAATTACGCCGAAAACGGTCGTCTTCGTTCTGATATTGCTCAGAACACGGAGTCGAATTCCGTTTGTTTGTTTCGTGGATATCGGAGAGTAACTTTTTTTCTATACATGCTAGCGACCTAAAACTTGTTTTATCGCATTCAGCGCGTCAAATTACGCCGGAAACGGTCGTCTTTGTTTTGATATTGCTCGAAACACGAAGTCGAAGTCCGTTTGTTTGTTTTTCAGATTTCGGTTGGTAACTTTTTTTCTATACATGCTAGCGACCTAAAACTTGTTTTATCGCATTCAGCGCGTCAAATTACGCCGGAAACGGTCGTCTTTGTTTTGATATTGCTCGAAACACGAAGTCGAAGTCCGTTTGTTTGTTTTTCAGATTTCGGTTGGTAATTTTTTTTCTATACATGCTAGCGACCTAAAACTTGTTTTATCGCATTCAGCGCGTCAAATTACGCCGGAAACGGTCGTCTTTGTTTTGATATTGCTCGAAACACGAAGTCAAAGTCCGTTTGTTTGTTTTTCAGATATCGGTTGGTAACTTTTTTTCTATACATGCTAGCGACCTAAAACTTGTTTGATCGCATTCAGCGCGTCAAATTACGCCGGAAACGGTCGTCTTTGTTTTGATATTGCTCGAAACACGAAGTCGAAGTCCGTTTGTTTGTTTTTCAGATTTCGGTTGGTAACTTTTTTTCTATACATGCTAGCGACCTAAAACTTGTTTTATCGCATTCAGCGCGTCAAATTACGCCGGAAACGGTCGTCTTTGTTTTGATATTGCTTGAAACACGAAGTCGAATTCCGTTCGTTTGTTTCGTGGATATCGGTGAGTAACTTTTTTTCTATATATGCTAGCGACCTAAAACTTGTTTTATCGCATTCAGCGCAGCAAATTACGCCGGAAACGGTCGTCTTTGTTCTGATATTGCTCAAAACACGAAGTCGAATTCCGTTCGTTTGTTCCGTGGATATCGGTGAGTAACTTTTTTTCTATACATGCTAGCGACCTGAAACCTGTTTCATCGCATTCAGCGCGTCAAATTACGCCGGAAACGGCCGTCTTTGTTTTGATATTGCTCGAAACACGAAGTCGAAGTCCGTTTGTTTGTTTTTCAGATATTGGTTGGTTACTTTTTTTCTGTACATGCTAGCGACCTAAAACTTGTTTTATCGCATTCAGCGCGTCAAATTACGCCGGAAACGGTCGTCTTTGTTTTGATATTGCTCAAAACACGAAGTCGAATTCCGTTTGTTTGTTTCGTGGATATCGGTGAGTAACTTTTTTTCTATACATGCTAGCGACCTGAAACTTGTTTCATCGCATTCAGCGCGTCAAATTACGCCGGAAACGGCCGTCTTTGTTTTGATATTGCTCGATAGACGAAGTCGGAGTCCGTTTGTTTGTTTTTCAGATATCGGTTGGTAACTTTTTTTCTATACATGCTAGCGACCTAAAACTTGTTTCATCGCATTCAGCGCGTCAAATTACGCCGGAAACGGTCGTCTTTGTTTTGATATTGCTCAAAACACGAAGTCGAATTCCGTTCGTTTGTTTCGTGGATATCGGTAAGTAACTTTTTTTCTATACATGCTAGCGACCTGAAACTTGTTTCATCGCATTCAGCGCGTCAAATTACGCCGGAAACAACCGTCTTTCTTCTGATATTGCTCGACAGACGAAGTCGAAGTCCGTTTGTTTGTTTTTCAGATATCGGTTGGTAACTTTTTTTCTATACATGCTAGCGACCTAAAACTTGTTTTATCGCATTCAGCGCGTCGAATTACGCCGGAAACGGTCGTCTTTGTTATGATATTGCTCAAAACACGAAGTCGAATTATGTTCGTTTGTTCCGTGGATATCGGTGAGTAACTTTTTTTCTATACATGCTAGCGACCTGAAACCTGTTTCATCGCATTCAGCGCGTCAAATTACGCCGGAAACGGCCGTCTTTGTTTTGATATTGCTCGATAGACAAAGTCGGAGTCCGTTTGTTTGTTTTTCAGATATCGGTTAGTAACTTTTTTTCTATACATGCTAGCGACCTAAAACTTGTTTCATCGCATTCAGCGCGACAAATTACGCCGGAAACGGCCGTCTTTGTTTTGATATTGCTCGATAGACGAGGTCAGAGTCCGTTTGTTTGTTTTTCAGATATCGGTTAGTAACTTTTTTTTTGTACATGCTAGCGACCTAAAACTTGTTTTATCGCATTCAGCGCGTCAAATTACGCCGGAAACGGTCGTCTTTGTTTTGATATTGCTTGAAACACGAAGTCGAATTCCGTTCGTTTGTTCCGTGGATATCGGTGAGTAACTTTTTTTCTATACATGCTAGCGACCCAATACTTGTTTTATCGCATTTAGCGCGTCAAATTACGCCGGAAACGGTCGTCTTCGTTCTGATATTGCTCAAAACACGGAGTCGAATTCCGTTTGTTTGTTTCGTGGATATCGGTGAGTAACTTCTTTTCTATATATGCTAGCGACCTAAAACTTGTTTTATCGCATTCAGCGCTTCAAATTACGCCGGAAACGGCCGTCTTTGTTTTGATATTGCTCGAAACACGAAGTCAAAGTCCGTTTGTTTGTTTTTCAGATATTGGTTAGTAACTTTTTTTCTATACATGCTAGCGACCTAAAACTTGTCTTATCGCATTCAGCGCGTCAAATTACGCCGGAAACGGTCGTCTTTGTTTTGATATTGCTCAAAACACGAAGTCGAATTCCGTTCGTTTGTTTCGTGGATATCGGTGAGTAACTTTTTTTCTATACATGCTAGCGACCTAAAACTTGTTTCATCGCATTCAGCGCGTCAAATTACGCCGGAAACGGTCGTCTTTGTTTTGATATTGCTTAAAACACGAAGTCGAATTCCGTTCGTTTGTTTCGTGGATATCGGTGAGTAACTTTTTTTCTATACATGCTAGCGACCTAAAACTTGTTTTATCGCATTCAGCGCGTCAAATTATGCCGGAAACGGCCGTCTTTGTTTTGATATTGCTCGATAGACGAAGTCGGAGTCCGTTTGTTTGTTTTTCAGATATTGGTTAGTAACTTTTTTTCTATACATGCTAGCGACCTGAAACTTGTTTCATCGCATTCAGCGCGTCAAATTACGCCGGAAACGGCCGTCTTTGTTTTGATATTGCTCGATAGACGAAGTCAGAGTCCGTTTGTTTGTGTCGTGGATATCGGTGAGTAACTTTTTTTCTATACATGCTAGCGACCTGAAACTTGTTTCATCGCATTCAGCGCGTCAAATTACGCCGGAAACGGCCGTCTTTGTTTTGATATTGCTCGATAGACAAAGTCGGAGTCCGTTTGTTTGTTTTTCAGATATCGGTTAGTAACTTTTTTTCTATACATGCTAGCGACCTAAAACTTGTTTCATCGCATTCAGCGCGTCAAATTACGCCGGAAACGGCCGTCTTTGTTTTGATATTGCTCGATAGACGAGGTCAGAGTCCGTTTGTTTGTTTTTCAGATATCGGTTAGTAACTTTTTTTTTGTACATGCTAGCGACCTAAAACTTGTTTTATCGCATTCAGCGCGTCAAATTACGCCGGAAACGGTCGTCTTTGTTTTGATATTGCTTGAAACACGAAGTCGAATTCCGTTCGTTTGTTTCGTGGATATCGGTGAGTAACTTTTTTTCTATATATGCTAGCGACCTAAAACTTGTTTCATCGCATTCAGCGCGTCAAATTACGCCGGAAAC
This sequence comes from Diprion similis, assembly GCF_021155765.1. Lineage (NCBI taxonomy): Eukaryota > Metazoa > Arthropoda > Insecta > Hymenoptera > Diprionidae > Diprion > Diprion similis. The sequence continues at coordinate 12,817,733 of NC_060113.1, read as the reverse complement.
GGCCGTCTTTGTTTTGATATTGCTCGATAGACAAAGTCGGAGTCCGTTTGTTTGTTTTTCAGATATCGGTGAGTAACTTCTTTTCTATATATGCTAGCGACCTAAAACTTGTTTTATCGCATTCAGCGCTTCAAATTACGCCGGAAACGGCCGTCTTTGTTTTGATATTGCTCGAAACACAAAGTCAAAGTCCGTTTGTTTGTTTTTCAGATATTGGTTAGTAACTTTTTTTCTATACATGCTAGCGACCTAAAACTTGTCTTATCGCATTCAGCGCGTCAAATTACGCCGGAAACGGTCGTCTTTGTTTTGATATTGCTCAAAACACGAAGTCGAATTCCGTTCGTTTGTTTCGTGGATATCGGTGAGTAACTTTTTTTCTATACATGCTAGCGACCTGAAACTTGTTTCATCGCATTCAGCGCGTCAAATTACGCCGGAAACGGTCGTCTTTGTTTTGATATTGCTTAAAACACGAAGTCGAATTCCGTTCGTTTGTTTCGTGGATATCGGTGAGTAACTTTTTTTCTATACATGCTAGCGACCTAAAACTTGTTTTATCGCATTCAGCGCGTCAAATTATGCCGAAAACGGCCGTCTTTGTTTTGATATTGCTCGATAGACGAAGTCGGAGTCCGTTTGTTTGTTTTTCAGATATTGGTTAGTAACTTTTTTTCTATACATGCTAGCGACCTGAAACTTGTTTCATCGCATTCAGCGCGTCAAATTACGCCGGAAACGGCCGTCTTTGTTTTGATATTGCTCGATAGACGAAGTCAGAGTCCGTTTGTTTGTGTCGTGGATATCGGTGAGTAACTTTTTTTCTATACATGCTAGCGACCTGAAACTTGTTTCATCGCATTCAGCGCGTCAAATTACGCCGGAAACGGCCGTCTTTGTTTTGATATTGCTCGATAGACAAAGTCGGAGTCCGTTTGTTTGTTTTTCAGATATCGGTTAGTAACTTTTTTTCTATACATGCTAGCGACCTAAAACTTGTTTCATCGCATTCAGCGCGTCAAATTACGCCGGAAACGGCCGTCTTTGTTTTGATATTGCTCGATAGACGAGGTCAGAGTCCGTTTGTTTGTTTTTCAGATATCGGTTAGTAACTTTTTTTTTGTACATGCTAGCGACCTAAAACTTGTTTTATCGCATTCAGCGCGTCAAATTACGCCGGAAACGGTCGTCTTTGTTTTGATATTGCTTGAAACACGAAGTCGAATTCCGTTCGTTTGTTTCGTGGATATCGGTGAGTAACTTTTTTTCTATATATGCTAGCGACCTAAAACTTGTTTTATCGCATTCAGCGCTTCAAATTACGCCGGAAACGGCCGTCTTTGTTTTGATATTGCTCGAAACACGAAGTCAAAGTCCGTTTGTTTGTTTTTCAGATATCGGTTGGTAACTTTTTTTCTATACATGCTAGCGACCTAAAACTTGTTTCATCGCATTCAGCGCAGCAAATTACGCCGGAAACGGTCGTCTTTGTTCTGATATTGCTCAAAACACGAAGTCGAATTCCGTTCGTTTGTTCCGTGGATATCGGTGAGTAACTTTTTTTCTATACATGCTAGCGACCTGAAACCTGTTTCATCGCATTCAGCGCGTCAAATTACGCCGGAAACGGCCGTCTTTGTTTCGATATTGCTCGAAACACGAATTCGAAGTCCGTTTGTTTGTTTTTCAGATATCGGTTGGTAACTTTTTTTCTGTACATGCTAGCGACCTAAAACTTGTTTTATCGCATTCAGCGCAGCAAATTACGCCGGAAACGGTCGTCTTTGTTCTGATATTGCTCAAAACACGAAGTCGAATTCCGTTCGTTTGTTCCGTGGATATCGGTGAGTAACTTTTTTTCTATACATGCTAGCGACCTGAAACCTGTTTCATCGCATTCAGCGCGTCAAATTACGCCGGAAACGGCCGTCTTTGTTTTGATATTGCTCGAAACACGAAGTCGAAGTCCGTTTGTTTGTTTGTCAGATATCGGTTGGTAACTTTTTTTCTATACATGCTAGCGACCTAAAACTTGTTTTATCGCATTCAGCGCAGCAAATTACGCCGGAAACGGTCGTCTTTGTTCTGATATTGCTCAAAACACGAAGTCGAATTCCGTTCGTTTGTTCCGTGGATATCGGTGAGTAACTTTTTTTCTATATATGCTAGCGACCTAAAACTTGTTTTATCGCATTCAGCGCTTCAAATTACGCCAGAAACGGCCGTCTTTGTTTTGATATTGCTCGAAACACGAAGTCAAAGTCCGTTTGTTTGTTTTTCAGATATTGGTTAGTAACTTTTTTTCTATACATGCTAGCGACCTAAAACTTGTCTTATCGCATTCAGCGCGTCAAATTACGCCGGAAACGGTCGTCTTTGTTTTGATATTGCTCAAAACACGAAGTCGAATTCCGTTCGTTTGTTTCGTGGATATCGGTAAGTAACTTTTTTTCTATACATGCTAGCGACCTGAAACTTGTTTCATCGCATTCAGCGCGTCAAATTACGCCGGAAACAACCGTCTTTCTTCTGATATTGCTCGACAGACGAAGTCGAAGTCCGTTTGTTTGTTTTTCAGATATCGGTTGGTAACTTTTTTTCTATACATGCTAGCGACCTAAAACTTGTTTTATCGCATTCAGCGCGTCGAATTACGCCGGAAACGGTCGTCTTTGTTATGATATTGCTCAAAACACGAAGTCGAATTATGTTCGTTTGTTCCGTGGATATCGGTGAGTAACTTTTTTTCTATACATGCTAGCGACCTGAAACCTGTTTCATCGCATTCAGCGCGTCAAATTACGCCGGAAACGGCCGTCTTTGTTTTGATATTGCTTGAAACACGAATTCGAAGTCCGTTTGTTTGTTTTTCAGATATCGGTTGGTAACTTTTTTTCTATACATACTAGCGACCTATAACTTGTTTTATCGCATTCAGCGCGTCAAATTACGCCGAAAACGGTCGTCTTCGTTCTGATATTGCTCAGAACACGGAGTCGAATTCCGTTTGTTTGTTTCGTGGATATCGGAGAGTAACTTTTTTTCTATACATGCTAGCGACCTAAAACTTGTTTTATCGCATTCAGCGCGTCAAATTACGCCGGAAACGGTCGTCTTTGTTTTGATATTGCTCGAAACACGAAGTCGAAGTCCGTTTGTTTGTTTTTCAGATTTCGGTTGGTAACTTTTTTTCTATACATGCTAGCGACCTAAAACTTGTTTTATCGCATTCAGCGCGTCAAATTACGCCGGAAACGGTCGTCTTTGTTTTGATATTGCTCGAAACACGAAGTCAAAGTCCGTTTGTTTGTTTTTCAGATATCGGTTGGTAACTTTTTTTCTATACATGCTAGCGACCTAAAACTTGTTTGATCGCATTCAGCGCGTCAAATTACGCCGGAAACGGTCGTCTTTGTTTTGATATTGCTCGAAACACGAAGTCGAAGTCCGTTTGTTTGTTTTTCAGATATCGGTTGGTAACTTTTTTTCTATACATGCTAGCGGCCTAAAACTTGTTTTATCGTATTCAGCGCGTCAAATTACGCCGGAAACGGTCGTCTTTGTTTTGATATTGCTCAAAACACGGAGTCAATTTCCGTTCGTTTGTTTCGTGGATATCGGTGAGTAACTCTTTTTCTATACATGCTAGCGACCTAAAACTTGTTTTATCGCATTCAGCGCGTCAAATTACGCCGGAAACGGTCGTCTTTGTTTTGATATTGCTTGAAACACGAAGTCGAATTCCGTTCGTTTGTTTCGTGGATATCGGTGAGTAACTTTTTTTCTATATATGCTAGCGACCTAAAACTTGTTTTATCGCATTCAGCGCTTCAAATTACGCCGAAAACGGCCGTCTTTGTTTTGATATTGCTCGAAACACGAAGTCAAAGTCCGTTTGTTTGTTTTTCAGATATCGGTTGGTAACTTTTTTTCTATACATGCTAGCGACCTAAAACTTGTTTTATCGCATTCAGCGCAGCAAATTACGCCGGAAACGGTCGTCTTTGTTCTGATATTGCTCAAAACACGAAGTCGAATTCCGTTCGTTTGTTCCGTGGATATCGGTGAGTAACTTTTTTTCTATACATGCTAGCGACCTGAAACCTGTTTCATCGCATTCAGCGCGTCAAATTACGCCGGAAACGGCCGTCTTTGTTTTGATATTGCTCGAAACACGAAGTCGAAGTCCGTTTGTTTGTTTTTCAGATATTGGTTGGTTACTTTTTTTCTGTACATGCTAGCGACCTAAAACTTGTTTTATCGCATTCAGCGCGTCAAATTACGCCGGAAACGGTCGTCTTTGTTTTGATATTGCTCAAAACACGAAGTCGAATTCCGTTTGTTTGTTTCGTGGATATCGGTGAGTAACTTTTTTTCTATACATGCTAGCGACCTGAAACTTGTTTCATCGCATTCAGCGCGTCAAATTACGCCGGAAACGGCCGTCTTTGTTTTGATATTGCTCGATAGACGAAGTCGGAGTCCGTTTGTTTGTTTTTCAGATATCGGTTAGTAACTTTTTTTCTATACATGCTAGCGACCTGAAACTTGTTTCATCGCATTCAGCGCGTCAAATTACGCCGGAAACGGCCGTCTTTGTTTTGATATTGCTTGAAACACGAAGTCGAAGTCCGTTTGTTTGTTTTTCAGATATCGGTTGGTAACTTTTTTTCTATACATACTAGCGACCTAAAACTTGTTTCATCGCATTCAGCGCGTCAATATACGCCGGAAACGGTCGTCTTTGTTTTGATATTGCTCAAAACACGGAGTCAATTTCCGTTCGTTTGTTTCGTGGATATCGGTGAGTAACTCTTTTTCTATACATGCTAGCGACCTAAAACTTGTTTTATCGCATTCAGCCCGTCAAATTACGCCGGAAACGGTCGTCTTTGTTCTGATATTGCTCGATAGACAAAGTCGGAGTCCGTTTGTTTGTTTTTCAGATATCGGTTGGTAACTTTTTTTCTATACATGCTAGCGACCTAAAACTTGTTTTATCGCATTCAGCGCGTCGAATTACGCCGGAAACGGTCGTCTTTGTTATGATATTGCTCAAAACACGAAGTCGAATTATGTTCGTTTGTTCCGTGGATATCGGTGAGTAACTTTTTTTCTATACATGCTAGCGACCTGAAACCTGTTTCATCGCATTCAGCGCGTCAAATTACGCCGGAAACGGCCGTCTTTGTTTTGATATTGCTTGAAACACGAATTCGAAGTCCGTTTGTTTGTTTTTCAGATATCGGTTGGTAACTTTTTTTCTATACATACTAGCGACCTATAACTTGTTTTATCGCATTCAGCGCGTCAAATTACGCCGAAAACGGTCGTCTTCGTTCTGATATTGCTCAGAACACGGAGTCGAATTCCGTTTGTTTGTTTCGTGGATATCGGAGAGTAACTTTTTTTCTATACATGCTAGCGACCTAAAACTTGTTTTATCGCATTCAGCGCGTCAAATTACGCCGGAAACGGTCGTCTTTGTTTTGATATTGCTCGAAACACGAAGTCGAAGTCCGTTTGTTTGTTTTTCAGATTTCGGTTGGTAACTTTTTTTCTATACATGCTAGCGACCTAAAACTTGTTTTATCGCATTCAGCGCGTCAAATTACGCCGGAAACGGTCGTCTTTGTTTTGATATTGCTCGAAACACGAAGTCGAAGTCCGTTTGTTTGTTTTTCAGATTTCGGTTGGTAATTTTTTTTCTATACATGCTAGCGACCTAAAACTTGTTTTATCGCATTCAGCGCGTCAAATTACGCCGGAAACGGTCGTCTTTGTTTTGATATTGCTCGAAACACGAAGTCAAAGTCCGTTTGTTTGTTTTTCAGATATCGGTTGGTAACTTTTTTTCTATACATGCTAGCGACCTAAAACTTGTTTGATCGCATTCAGCGCGTCAAATTACGCCGGAAACGGTCGTCTTTGTTTTGATATTGCTCGAAACACGAAGTCGAAGTCCGTTTGTTTGTTTTTCAGATTTCGGTTGGTAACTTTTTTTCTATACATGCTAGCGACCTAAAACTTGTTTTATCGCATTCAGCGCGTCAAATTACGCCGGAAACGGTCGTCTTTGTTTTGATATTGCTTGAAACACGAAGTCGAATTCCGTTCGTTTGTTTCGTGGATATCGGTGAGTAACTTTTTTTCTATATATGCTAGCGACCTAAAACTTGTTTTATCGCATTCAGCGCAGCAAATTACGCCGGAAACGGTCGTCTTTGTTCTGATATTGCTCAAAACACGAAGTCGAATTCCGTTCGTTTGTTCCGTGGATATCGGTGAGTAACTTTTTTTCTATACATGCTAGCGACCTGAAACCTGTTTCATCGCATTCAGCGCGTCAAATTACGCCGGAAACGGCCGTCTTTGTTTTGATATTGCTCGAAACACGAAGTCGAAGTCCGTTTGTTTGTTTTTCAGATATTGGTTGGTTACTTTTTTTCTGTACATGCTAGCGACCTAAAACTTGTTTTATCGCATTCAGCGCGTCAAATTACGCCGGAAACGGTCGTCTTTGTTTTGATATTGCTCAAAACACGAAGTCGAATTCCGTTTGTTTGTTTCGTGGATATCGGTGAGTAACTTTTTTTCTATACATGCTAGCGACCTGAAACTTGTTTCATCGCATTCAGCGCGTCAAATTACGCCGGAAACGGCCGTCTTTGTTTTGATATTGCTCGATAGACGAAGTCGGAGTCCGTTTGTTTGTTTTTCAGATATCGGTTAGTAACTTTTTTCTATACATGCTAGCGACCTGAAACTTGTTTCATCGCATTCAGCGCGTCAAATTACGCCGGAAACGGCCGTCTTTGTTTTGATATTGCTTGAAACACGAAGTCGAAGTCCGTTTGTTTGTTTTTCAGATATCGGTTGGTAACTTTTTTTCTATACATACTAGCGACCTAAAACTTGTTTCATCGCATTCAGCGCGTCAATATACGCCGGAAACGGTCGTCTTTGTTTTGATATTGCTCAAAACACGGAGTCAATTTCCGTTCGTTTGTTTCGTGGATATCGGTGAGTAACTCTTTTTCTATACATGCTAGCGACCTAAAACTTGTTTTATCGCATTCAGCCCGTCAAATTACGCCGGAAACGGTCGTCTTTGTTCTGATATTGCTCGATAGACAAAGTCGGAGTCCGTTTGTTTGTTTTTCAGATATCGGTTGGTAACTTTTTTTCTATACATGCTAGCGACCTAAAACTTGTTTCATCGCATTCAGCGCGTCAAATTACGCCGGAAACGGTCGTCTTTGTTTTGATATTGCTCAAAACACGAAGTCGAATTCCGTTCGTTTGTTTCGTGGATATCGGTAAGTAACTTTTTTTCTATACATGCTAGCGACCTGAAACTTGTTTCATCGCATTCAGCGCGTCAAATTACGCCGGAAACAACCGTCTTTCTTCTGATATTGCTCGACAGACGAAGTCGAAGTCCGTTTGTTTGTTTTTCAGATATCGGTTGGTAACTTTTTTTCTATACATGCTAGCGACCTAAAACTTGTTTTATCGCATTCAGCGCGTCGAATTACGCCGGAAACGGTCGTCTTTGTTATGATATTGCTCAAAACACGAAGTCGAATTATGTTCGTTTGTTCCGTGGATATCGGTGAGTAACTTTTTTTCTATACATGCTAGCGACCTGAAACCTGTTTCATCGCATTCAGCGCGTCAAATTACGCCGGAAACGGCCGTCTTTGTTTTGATATTGCTTGAAACACGAATTCGAAGTCCGTTTGTTTGTTTTTCAGATATCGGTTGGTAACTTTTTTTCTATACATACTAGCGACCTATAACTTGTTTTATCGCATTCAGCGCGTCAAATTACGCCGAAAACGGTCGTCTTCGTTCTGATATTGCTCAGAACACGGAGTCGAATTCCGTTTGTTTGTTTCGTGGATATCGGAGAGTAACTTTTTTTCTATACATGCTAGCGACCTAAAACTTGTTTTATCGCATTCAGCGCGTCAAATTACGCCGGAAACGGTCGTCTTTGTTTTGATATTGCTCGAAACACGAAGTCGAAGTCCGTTTGTTTGTTTTTCAGATTTCGGTTGGTAACTTTTTTTCTATACATGCTAGCGACCTAAAACTTGTTTTATCGCATTCAGCGCGTCAAATTACGCCGG